>NW_006408544.1:12849602-12852639 GCF_000296735.1 Chrysochloris asiatica
AAAGTTGCTACGACAGAAGGAGATCTGACCACTATCTAGACAATCTAGAAAATGACATTTTTGTTGTTGTTTTTCCTGGTATCTGAAGCCTAAACATCACATGTCCTTATACATTTTGTATTGCATAAAGCCATAAGAACACATACTTTTCCTTTTATGAGTTTCAATCCAAAATAAGAGAATGCAAATGTCAACAGATGTAGTGAAGCATATATTTTTTGGCATAAGAAGAAAAAGTATAAGACAACAATGAAATAAGCATAAGGCAAGGGAAAACAAAGCGCTGATTGAACACCAGCTATATTGGGTGCTTAACATATGAAAAAATACTGATATTTGCAACTCCAATGCTTTAGTTCTCATTAAGTAAGTAGAGCGTTGTTTAGTTCTGCTAAGCACCTCAGAGGTGGGTGCTGAAGGGAATGTTAGATAAATCTTTGAGAAAGTTGAAGGCTCTGTATAATATAAGAAAGAAATGGAATAAATTTTCAAAGGTCTATAACGTGGGAGGAGTGAGAAAGGAGTCAGCAGAGAGTAAAAACCTGATACCATGAAGGATAAAATAGACAATAAAAAATTCCTTGCGATGAGTGGCTAATGCACTCTTTAGTTATTGACATTATCTTCCCTACATAATATCTCTGAGGGACCTCGCCTGTTTAAAGTTCAGGTATTACACTACAGATATATGACTTCACAGACTCATAGTGAAGAGAATGGAAGAAAAATATATATAGTGTATTTATTTGGGCTAGTCATATGAATACAAAGCTAGCTGTTCCAAAAAGTGTCCAGGTCTCTAATTTTGTTTTTTGATATAGCTGTTCTAATAAAGCAGTTGATTGGCAAGGAGGTTGATGGATTAATGATCCAGGTCATTCACAATGACAATAGCCAGCCAAAAGATAAAATACTTAAGAATAAATCCAACTAGAGAAACTAAAACCTATACAAAGGAAACTATAAAAGTCTACTATCAGAAACCAAAATTACTTATAAAAAAGAAATAAATTATCATGTTCATGGATAGGAAGGCTTAAAATTGTGAAAATGTCAACAACACCCAAAGCAATCTGCAGATACAATGCAATTCAAAGCCAGATTCTAACGACATTCTTTAAAAAGATGGAAAACTGATCACTAATTTTATGTGAAAAGGAAAGAAACCTTGGATATGCAAAATATTACTTAAGAAAAAACAAACTGTATGCCTCCCACTTCGTGATCTCAAAATCTACTACACAGTCACAGTGATCAAAATAGCCCAGTACTGGTAAGTGCCATTGAATCAGTTCTGATTCATAGCAACACTGTATAAGGTTTCTAAGGAGCAGCTGCTGGGTTTGAATTGTCAACCTTGTGGTTAGAAGTCCAGTGCTGATAATACAGTATCACACCAGAAGTCCAAGGTACAGCAATCAATACACACACACACAAAAAAAAAATTGAACAGAATGGAGAACCTAGAATTAAATCCTTTCACACATAGCCCATGGATCTAAGGAAAAGGCCAAAAAACATTAAATAGGATGAGATAGTCTCCTTAACAATGGTGCAGACGAAACTGGAAATCCATTTACAGAAAATGCAACAACACCCATAACTCATACCATATGCAAAGCCAAACTCAATGTGGATCGTAAATGTAAAACCTAGGACTATAAAGAGCATGAATAAAAAACTAGGGACAAATTTAGGGGCTCTGATACATGGCATCAACATACTGCCAAACATAACTAAAAACACACAACATTAGAAGACTAAGTAGATGACTGTGACCTCCTAAATATTACACACTTGCATCAAAATATTTCACCAAAAGAGTATAAAGAAAGCTCACAGGCTAGGACAAAAATTTGTGCAATGACATATCACACAAGGTACTAATCTCTAAAATTTATAGAAAACTGTAATACCTCTGTAAGCCAAACAACCCAATTAAAAAATGGGCGGAGGACATGAAAAGACACTTCACCAAAGACATGCAGGTAACTAACAAATATATGAAGAAACGTTCACAATCATTAGACTTTAGAATGATACAAATCAAAATAACAATGAGATATCATCTCACTTCAGCTGAAATACCAAAGTTCAAAATAACAGAAAACAACAAATACTGGCGAGGGTGTAGAGAGACACAGATCCTCCAACATTGTCGGTAAGAATGTAAAATGGTGAAATTGCTGTAAATAATGGTATGGTGCTTCCTCAAAAAAATGGATATAGCACTATTGTTGTTGTTAAGTGCTGTCGAGTCGGTTCCGACCCATAGCGACCCTGTACAGGGTTTCCGAGGCTGTAAATCTTAACGGGAGCAGAACGCCTCATCTTTCTCCCGCGGAGCGGCTGGTAGTTTTGAACTGCTGGCCTTAAGGTTCACAGTCCAATTCGTAACCACTAAGCTACCAGAACTATTGTAGGACCCAGCAATCCCTCTATTTAGTATACTGTTGTCAAGTGCTGTCAAGTCAGCTCCGATTCACTGTGACCCTGTATAGGATTTCTGAGGAGTGGCTGGTGAGCTTGAACCACCAACCTTGCAGTTCAAATCAACCTTGTAGTCCAGCGCATTAACCCACAGCATCACACCAGGAATCCCTATTTAAGAGCCATGACATAAGTAGATATATGCACATACATTTTTATCACAGTACTGTTCATAATAGGAAGAAGGTGGAGACAGTCAAATGCCCATGAGTAGAAGAATAGGCAAAAAAACAAAAAACAAAAAACACCTATACACACACACAATGAAAGACTACGCAACAACGAAGAATAACAATCAATCTGTGAATCCCCTCATAACATGGATGAATCTGAAGGACATTATGCTGATTGAAACCAACCAATCACAAAAGGAAAAATATTGTATGACACCACTATTAACAAAAACTCAAGAAAGGTTTCATGCTAAAAGAAACATTCTTTGATGGTTACCAGGGATGAGAGGATAGGGAGAGTAATTAATTGGCTAGCCGGTTGTTGCTACTGTTGTTAGGTGCCATTGAGTCGGTTCTGAATTAAAGCAACCCTA
>NW_006408544.1:12853213-12872607 GCF_000296735.1 Chrysochloris asiatica
CTGGAGCAACAGTGTTCTACAAGTAGATAAATGGATAAATACACAGGCTGAACAGGGATGGGAGAGAGGCTGGGAGGATAGCCACAAATCTATTGACAGAAGACATGTACACATGTACGTTTGTTGCAAAATTACCTATGAACATGCTGGAGCATATTGGGGAAAATTATGAAAAATTCTTTGATATTATCAAACATCTTAAGGCAATGAATTGCTATGCCTCCAGTCTTAGCACCATCGTCACAAAGACAATGTTCTGCATCACATTTTGGTGAGTAGTGACTGGAATCTTAAAAACTTCTAAGAGGTCATCTAAAATGCAACTCTCCATGTGCAGAAGGAAGAATGATGAAAATTTGAAGATGCTTGAAATTAACTAGTCCAATGTATCAATGGGATATGTGAACATCAGCACCATGACTCTAATATTAAAAAAAAATTATATGGTGCCTGGTTACCAGTACCAACTGCTCTGGAATGTATCACATGTGAACATCCTGGATAGAGTAGAGGAAATGTGGAACAAAACTTAAACTTATAAAAAACATCAAAAGCGAAACACACTTACTGGTCAGAAAGACACTTGAGGATCCTGAGGCTGAGGTCTGAAATCATCATAGTTTAATTTTCAGTCAAACAGTAGATAAGTATATGGAAGGAGTAAAATAGTAGATAGGTATATGGAAGGAGTAAAATAGTAGATAGGAGGGAGGCAGCATAAGTTATGCTCATCATGGAAACCATTCAAGATGCAAAGGACAACAAGTACATAAGGACAAAGTTGAGAAGGGATGGAAAGGAGGATGGAAGGGAAATAACCATGGGTAGGAAGGGTGATGATGATTGTTACATGGAGGAGATTGCAATCATTGAGATGAAACAAAGTGCATGATTTATTGAATGTAAAACTGATGATCTTTTCTGTAAACCATCACAATTCACAATAAAATGTTTCCCCTAAAAAAGAATTACTTGTTGGTAATTACTACATTACATATTATATATGTCACTCCATTGTCTTCTGGAGACAAATCTGCATTACTTCTTATGGAAGCTCTTTGGTGCGTTACATTGCATTTTTCTCTTATTACTATCAGAATTCTCTCCTTGACTTTGCTTTTCATTAATTTTCTTAGGATATGGTGGGAAGTTTACTTTTTTTGTATTTCTTTTAATTGGGGTATGTATAGCTTCCTGTACTTGCAGTTTTAGTTCTTTGTTCAGGTCTGGGAAACTTACTTTGATTATCTCTTAGAAATTTACTTCTCTGCCTTTATTTTTGTCATGGTGCTTTGGGATTTCATGAAATTTAATGTTAAATTTCTTAATTAAACCCAATATTTCCATTTGAATTTGTTTGTTTTCCTCTGTCATTTTCCTCTTATTTCTCTTGAGATTTGGTAAATGCAGTCATTTTGCTTTCTAGTTTATGTATTCTATATTTTGTTTTATTCTATTGTTGAAGGAGTCCTGGTGTGGCACTGTGGGTTAACGTGCCAGATGTAAAGCCATTTGAAATGCAAGCTCAGCGGTTCAAGCTCACTAGCTGCTCCTTGGAAACCATATACAGGGTGTCCTAAGGGGCAAAACCAACTCGAAGACACTTCACAACAACAACAACAATTGCTGAGAGTTTCTCTTGCTTTTTCCTAATACAATTGCTAAATTTTTTTTTGTTTCACTTTATGATGTTTTAAATTTTCTTGTTGAATTTCTCATTTGTTTCACCTTTTGCTTCTTCATTTCCAGTAGTTTGCTTTTTTTGTGCTTGTAGCTTTCTTTAAACAAATTTAGCATCCTGGTGTGAAATTAACAATGTTTTTTGTCAGTCCAGCCTCCATAGGAAAAATTTCCTCTTCTTTGTGTTTTGTTTTTGATTAGTTCTTCAGATAGGATTTTGTGTGTTTTAATATTTTTTGTTGAGCTTGGGCCATTTTATCATCTTATTGTTGCTGTTGTCAAGTGCTGTAGAGTCAGTTCCAACTCACAGCAACCCTGTGTAGAATTTTTGAGGAGTAGCTGGTGAGTTTGAACCACCAAGCTTACAGTTTAAATCAACCTTGAAGTCGAGTGCTTATCCTATGGTGCCATACCAGGACTCCATTATCTTATTACTACTAATATTATTTACTTCAATACTGTATTCTGATTTTTGTGGGATTATTTCCTGATTGGGCACCTTGGTGGCACAGTAGTCAAGTGTCCAGCTGCCAACCAAAAGGCCAGGTTCTAAGTTTATGGGCTGCTCTATGGGTCAACCCAGTGGCATTGGGCCTGGTATAGTCTCCTGAGAACCATGAGAGGGCACTCTTATGATCAGGTTTTGTTCAGTGCTGATTTAGGAGTTCTGGATGTTTAATCTCTGGAAATCAATACACATGTTCAGTATGGGACTTTAGCAGGTCATAAATGATGATGTAAGTGGTGGAACTCAACTTTCCTGTGGTGAAGGTAAAGGGTACTCAATGGCTTCCCCTCATGGGGGACCATACACAGGCTCTCCTACAGTGTCCTTTTGTGGGTAGGGAGCTAGACACTTCCGCTGGTATTGCCTGTCTGTTCAAAATATTTCTTTTGTCCTGTGGCCCTTTAAGTACCTCTCAGTCCCAGTGTTCATCTGTTTTGTGTCTCAGAAATATTTTACCACACTCTCTCAAAATAATACACTCTCCCTTCACTCTCTCTCAATTCTACAACCTGTGAATTCCTGTTGTTACTCTACATTAACATAAACAATTGGGCTATAGGTTCCTCAAATTAGTTCCCTTTTCCCTTTCTGTGTTCCCTGTTTAGGGTGTTGCCCAGCCCCTAAAATGGCTGCAATGAACTAGTGCTCCATATGTTAACGAGTATGTTCTCCTAGCTTCTGTGCCATCCTTGTTTAACTTCACCCCTGCTTCTAAACTCCCCTTAACTCTCTAACACCTCAATAGTCATCCAGTGTGTTGAGTTCTCAGTCTGTGCTTTATTTTATTCATTATTCAGTAGGTTAGTTACTGGAAGAATAAAGGGAAGCAGTCACTCACTTTGCTATCTTGCTCTGTCCTCTGTCTAAATGTCTAATGCATAGCTTAGTTTTACATGTCTTTGTACACCACAGAATTTCATTGCAGAGTCTGTATTCTTTTGTGCTTGCTTTCCCTCCACAGCATTATGTATATGAGAATCATCCAGATTGTTTCATAAAATTGTAGATCATTCATTCTCATTGTAGCATAGCATTATATATTGTGACTGCAATATAAGTTATTCATCTATTCTGTTTATCTAATCTGTGGTTAGTGGACTTTTGGGTACTTAGCAGTTTGGGACCACAATAAATGGTCCTGTTAGTACTATGTTTATATTTCTGTTTTATATATATTAGGTATATACTAGAAGTGTAATTTTGGTGACATAGGCTATGCGTATATTCAGCTTTAGAAGATACTTCAAAGTAATTGGACCAACACACAACATCTTTTAATTTGTGAAGTATGTTACACTCATAGAAAACCTCTATGTAAATAGAAAGTACTGTTATTAATTCTGTGTCTCATTTGCACAAGATCATCCTGTTCCAAAGCAATTAAAAATAACATCTTTGATTAGATGAAATCAAATATCTAATGGTATTTGCATTTATAATCTAGATGTGTCACATTTGTTTCTCTAATCAAAATTAAATTTTGACATGTTTTCAGTGAAAAGACAAATGCTGGTGTGTTATTTCTAAAAGTCATATATGTTCAGTATCAGGACATATATATTCAGTATCATGTTAAAACTTCCTTCAAAAATGTGCCAGTTTGGTAAGTGATTGGGAAGTACAACATACAAATTCAATAATTTCTACATCCACATTATATATTTTGCAGTAATCATGTGAGGGTAAGCAGAAAAATTTGATAACAATTACAGAAACAAAAATATCAAAGTATGAAGCTATTGTCTAAACATGTCTTTGCAATTGGTAGATGACTGCAGATAAGTTCTCCTAGTAATACACTTGTCTTAGTCTCACTAACCCAAACACTGTCATAGAATTTATTTCAACTCATAGTGACTCTATATAAGGTTTCTGAAGTTGTACTTCTTTATGGGAAAAGGAAGTACCATATTTCTCTCATGGAGCAGGTAATAGATTTAGACTGCAGACCTTGGGGTTAGAGATCAGTGTTTATCCTACAGTGCCATTGAGGCTTCTAGTCTTGTTGTTGTTGTTAAGTGCTGTCGAGTCAATTCTGACCCATAGCGACCCCTATACAGAGTTTCTGAGGCTGTAAATCTTTATGGGAGCAGAAAGTCTCATCTTTCTCCCTTGGAACAGCTGGTAGTTTCGAACTGCTGACCTTAAGGTTCGCAGCCCGATTTGTAATCACTATGCTACCAGAGCTCCTTCACCTCTAAGTCTTGTTAGGATGCCTTAAAAAGCAAAATAAAAAAAATATATTTTATGGCATGGGAAAACTATTTTGAGATCAGGCCTAACAAATATTTTAACGAAACTCAAGTTGGCCATCTTCTCATATTATGGAAAACTTTTTGGGAGTGCTGTACCATGTAACACAAATTTTGGGATGGACAAGTATTATAGGGAAGACTTCAAACTTGAGCCAAGAGAGAAAAGACCTTCAACCTAAATGAATGAAGAAACATTGGTGAAATGAAAAATGGATGAAAGAAGATTATATGAATATCGTTAATGTGATAATTAGTATGGCTGGGGTCTCTCATGGTTTGGTCTTTTCAGTTTTAAACAAGCACTTGGCCTCAGCAAACTTTTGGTTCAATGGTACCAAAAGCATTGCATGAAGATAATCTAGCTTAAGTACCTGATTTGTCCATCAGTTTTAAAAACAAGATTGAAGCTAAATGAGGACCATTTTATGGAATGAATCAAAATTGGGAATGAGTCTTGGATTTACTGAGACGATTTAGAGAGTTGGGTCCAATCAAAACAGTGGCTTCTGAGGGCATCTGTTGAGCCAGTTAAATTCAAGGCAGAAATGCCAATTTACAAGGACATGGCAACTGATTTTTGCAATTCACACGGGGTAATATTTATAGATTTTTCTCAAGGAACACAAGAAGATAATGGGGGCTTAAAAGTTTGCTGAGACCAACTGTTTGCTTAAAATTAAAAGTGATCTTCTATTACCCTTCAGATTTGGAAAGTAACTCACTTTCAGGGTCCAACTTAGAATCAAGCAGTAGATAGTTATATAATGGAAACAGCAATATTAATAAAGTAAGTTGTTGTTGTTGTTAAGTGCTATTCTGTCTATTCTAACTCATAGCAACCCTATACAGGGTTTCAGATGAGCATCTAGTGAGCTTGAATCAACAACTTTGTGGTTCAAACCAACCTTGCAATCCAGCACATTTACCCATAGTACCACATCCACACTAGTAAGGTATACTCTCACTATGAATAATGGAATTGTCATCCATTCAAAATTAAAGGGCAACATGTACTTAAGGATAAAGGTGAGAAGGAATGGAAAGATGAGTGGAATAGAGATGGGAACCGCAGGAAGGAAATGGGTTAACTGTTATTCCATGGAAAGGATTGTAATCAATGAGCTGAAACAAAGTATACTACTTTTTTTTTTTTTTAATGTAAAACTGATGATTTTTGTCTATAAACTTTCACTCAATTCACATAAAAAGTTTAAAAAAAAATAAAAATGGAGATTCTTGTGAGGTCGCAAGTACAGTTCTAAGAAAATTGAAACTGCGTTGATGAGAAAAAGGCCAAGAAAGATGTGCCAGGGAGTTTTTTTTGGTTTTGTTTTGTCTATCACAACAATGCACTTGTTGATTCTTTAAGCGTAGCAATGACTGTCTTATAAAGTTTCAACATTATCCAATCCACCCAACAACTCTTGACCTGCAGATTTATTTTTGTTTCCAAAACTCTAAGAACATTGAAAAGGAACATGATTGGAGTTCCTAGAGGATGCCAAAATTGCCATTTTGATGTGCTGTAAATCTTTGGGAAAGGCTTAGAAAGATGAAACAATATCTTCAGAAGTGTATAGTCTTAAATTGAGGACGTGTTGAGAAGCAATAAATTCACATTTTGATGTTTTTGTTTAATGAACATTTTTATGATTTTATACCACTATTCTTTTACTTACCCTCATATTGGAAAATACTTGGCATGGTGTCTGGAACATAACTGTCTGTACTTCCCAGACAATTATAAATCTGTCACTGTCCTCCTGGCCTCAGAATCTAAAAAGATATTTAGTGGTGGTGGTTATATGCTGTGGAGTCGATTCCGACTCATAGCGACCCTGTACAGGGTTTCTGAGGCTGTAAATCTATACAAGAGCAGAAAGCCTCATCTTTCTCCTGCGGAACAGCTGGTAGTTTCAAACTGCTGACCTTGAAGTTCGCAGCCCAATTCGTAACCACTTAGAGCAGTTATAAATCAGTAAGAGGAAGAAATCTGATTTTATTGAGATCTGGACTCTAGTTTATATGTCTTAAAGCCTATGGTTTTCCTACTATGTTCTTCTGTGTCTGTAATAGAAGGATATGGAGAAAACAACTCCAATATTCTGCATCAATCATGCATGCTGTCAGTGTTGGGGAGCTATTCATTCTACTTCATAAGATTAGAGAAGTATCTAGATAGTACTTTGAGCTGGACCACAATGATCAAGAAACACTACTATAGATAAATTCAGTAGGGAAATGGAAGAGTATAGAAGTAGAGCCAGTGGAGTTCAGGGCATCTTATAAAGAATACAGCATATGGTGAACTCACAAAGAATTTAAAAGAGTGACCAGCATAATGTAGATGAGTTTGGCAGTGTGTCCCAAAGACACACTTTACAAATTGAAAGCAAAACTTCATAAAAATTAAAGCAAGATCTCATAAATGCTAATAGAAGACATACTACATATCATAACCATTTCAAGAGGTAGCATATGATCAAGAGCCAATGATAATGGAGGAGGAAGTCCAAGGTGCACTGAAGGAATTGACAAAGAACAAGACACTAGGAATTGATGGAATAGAAATTGAAATTATTTAAGAAAGTGACATAGCACAGGAGGCACTCACTCATCTATGCCAATAAATTTGGAAGACAACTATCTGGCCTACTGATTTGTGCCCATTCCAAAGAGAGGTGACCCAGTGGAATGCGGAAATCATCAGACAATATCTTCGATATACCATGTGAGTGAAGTTTTACTAAAGGTAATACAGAAATGGCTGTAAGCATACATTGACAGAGAACTTCCAGAGGTTCAAGCTGGATTCAGAAGAGGCCGTGGAACAAGGGATATCATTGCTGATGTCTGATGGATCTTGACTGAAAGCAGAGAATATCAGAAAGATGCTTACCTGTGTTTTATTGACTACACAAAGGCTTTTGATTGTGGCTCAGGACAAGCTATGGACAACACTGCGAAGTATGAGTATTCCGGAACACATAATTGTGCTCATGAGGAATCTGTACCTGGACGAAGAGGCAGCTATTTGAACAGAACATAAGGTCACTATGAGTCAGTACCGATTCGATGGCACCTAACAACAACAACAACAACAACATATCAAAAAGGTCATATTAGCCAGAATACATACCAGAAAACAATGTTTCCAAGTAATAAAGCAAAATGTCTACCCACTTATAATATTCAGCTAAGTTCAAGAGATAAGGGAACATAAAGATATTTTTCAGATGTACAAAGACTACCTTTTTTGTTGTTGTTAAGTAGCCTCAAGCAGAAAGTATTATCTTTCTCCTACTGAGTAACTGGTTGGCTCAAACTGCTGAAGTTGTGGGACACAGTCTAGTGCCTACCTTGCAAAGACACACTAATAAAAGGTTTACATCCATAAAAAGAAAAAAATGTAAAGGTGAAAAAAATATTTTTAATTTATAATTATCTTTGATAGTAAAAATAATAACATTTTCTATAAAAAATATATAATTATTAGCAAAATAAAGAGTTGCAGTTCAAAGAATAATTTATACACGCCAGCAGAGATTCCTACCTTGTACTCAGGAAGAAGATAAAGGTATTGAATAATTTTAGACTTTATTATTTTTAAAGAAAATATAACATGTGGCTAAGGATGTATGCTACAGATTTATAGCTACAATTACAAGATTATGAACAGCAACTGTGATATCCACACCAGGAGGAAAAAATAAAAGGAACATCAATCCAACCTATGAGAGGAAGTAAAACAAGCAACTAAAGAGCAGGGTGAACTTCTTTCTTTTACTCTTCTTCCTTCTTTTCCCCTGAACAATTCAGCCCTAAAGCATTAGATATGGCAGCTCAAGGTAGAAGCCCATGGCTAGAGAGGAGCTGAAGGGACCCAGAGTGGAATGTCACAAGGGGTGGAACAAGAAAAGGAGGGGTAATCTGGATTAGAAACCCTTCTGCTCTGACTTGTCTCATTTTCATTCTGTCTTCTGGAATGTTCTCAATCTTACCTTCTCAGTGCTTTGGGGTAAAAGAATGGGCTTTCTGGTATTACCTACAGGAAATAAAAGTCAACCTGTTCCAATATACAAACCTTTTGTAAGTAAAAAACATGGTTTTCCCATTCTAAAGTGACATCTTTCTTCCAATTATAGCTAAAAAGATATGTATTTGGGGGCTATCTGGAAGAAACACTTCATACACATTTTATACAAGTTATATGGTGTGTGCTTTAAGCTTTTGGGTGCCTTGGAATGCATTCCAAAGTGACCGTTAAAAACAGAACAGAACTACACCATAGGGTTTTCTAGGCCGAAATAGATCACTAGAGCTTTTCACCCACAGAATGACTGGTGGACTTGAACTGCTGACTTTTGGATTAGCAACTGGTGGTAACAACTGTACCACCAAATCACTTTGAACTTTAAGCTAGCATCCAGGAATAAAATTAATATTTATGATAAGCACTCAGTTATGCAATGAGAACCAAAGAAAATCAAAATTGGAGTTTGAAGCTTTGAGTAAAGAAAGTTTTAAGAATATCTGAAATGTAAGCAAAAAAATATCCCTTATCTAAATTAGGAAATCTTATGAAAATGATTAAATAAAGTGGACCACTTATAAAATGTCACTATGAATGGCATTTGTAGATGTGTTTTGAATGTTTCCCTGAAATGGCCTGACAGCTTCTTGTTTGCAGTTTAATTTTATATCTGCTGAATGATAAAACAGCACATTGTATACTTACTTAATATTTTCCCCTCTTATTCAAGGAGCTCTGGTAGCGTAGCGGTTATGAATCGGGCTGCAAACCGCAAGGTCAGCAGTTTGAAACTACCAGCTGCTCCGCGGGAGAAAGATGAGGTGATCTGCTCCTGTAAAAATTTATAGCCTCGGAAACCCTGTTCAGGGTCGCTATGGGTTGAAACCGACTCGAAGGCACTTAACAACAACATTCAAAGAATGCTCACACATTGGTTTTATTTAATTTTTAAGATCAGCCAGATAACATCTCTCCAAGTCTTTAGATATAAGAACAGAATCAGAAAGGTTAATTGACTTACTCTTTATTATTTCTTTTAATCCCCACAATCACTCTGTGAGGAAAATGCTACTGCTTCCATTTTCTCCTTAAGGAAATTGGCTTACCCAAATCATCTGTGCTCAAAGTCACACAAAATCAAGATCAACAGTCAAGTCTGACCAACGTTTTTAATCCATTACGCTCCATTGCCTTTGATCTATTTATAAGCATCATGTGTGTCTGCCTTACATAGATTTGGTATCTTCTACATGGTTGTCTTCACTACTCAACTGTCAGTTTGTCACACCGTGGTATCTTGTATGTGTCTGTGATGCTTATATCTATGCCACTGGAATTACAAATAACCAGCAGGATCATTCATTGTAGACAGGCCTCATCAAAGTTTCAAGACTAAGAAAGATTAAGAACAAAAAGAATTGGTCCACTGCTGATAAATTAGGTACTGAAAGTCTTATGAATAGCAGTAAAAAACTGTTTGATATACTGCTAAAAGATTAACCCCTCAGGCTACAAGGCATTCAAAATATAACTGGAGAAGAGCTACCTCCTCAAAGTAGATTTGACAATAATGAGTTAAACAGACCAAAGTTTCAAGGTCTTCATTTCCTGATATGTCACTGTAGGATATGCACTGTAAGTCAAAATGAGGAGAACAGCTGTGGTCATCTGTTAATAATCATAACATGGCATGTGTGAAATATGAATCTAGGAAAATCTGAACGTGTCACAAATGAAGTGGAACACATAAAGATCAACATCCTAGGCATTGCTGTTGTTGTTCTTGTTGTTAAGTGCCATCGAGTTGGTTCCAACTCTTAGTGACCCTGCACAGGGTTTCCAAGAAGTGGCTGTGAGTTTGAACCACCAACCTTTTGGTTCTAACCAACCTTCCAATCGAGTGTTTACCCTACAGCACCACATCAGGACTCCATAGTAGGCAATAGTGAGCTGAAAATGGACTCCTGGTATGGCACTGTAGGATAATAAGCACTGAAGTGGCAATTATCTGTCAGATGTTAAAACTTACCAGCAACTCCACAGAAACCCTATACTTGGCTGCTATGTGTCTGATTTTACTCCACAGCAATCAACAACAATGAAAAAGCAATGAGCTCAAATAGATTGGTACTGGTCATTTTAATGGGAAAGCCATAAAGTTTACTATGCTGGGACAAATCGAAAATAATTTGTGGTACATAAATGGCCAAAAAAGAACAGTTCAAGATCTAGCTTGATGTTCAATGCTTTCAGTGATAGTATAATAGCCATATGCCCACAAGAAAGACCAGTAAATACAACTATGATCCAAATTTATGCACCAACCTCTAAAGCTGAAGATGAAGAAATGAAATGTTTCTACCAACTTCTGCAATCTGAAATTGATCAAACATGCATTGATAATTATTAGTAATTACAATTCAACTTCAGAAACAAAGAATAAGGATTAGTAGTGGGGAAATGGCCTTGGTAATAGAAACGAAGTAGGAGGTTGCATGATAGAATTCTGCAAGATCAGTGACTTGTTCATTGTAAATATGTTTTTGCATCCTAAACAGCAACTATTCACACAGACATCTCCAGATAGAACACACAGGACTCAAATCCACTACATATGTAGAAAGATACAATAGAGAAAATAATATTATATGGAAGAACAAGACCCAGGTGATGCCTATGGACCACACTATTGATTATTATTTTCTAGCTCAAGTTGGAGCTGAAGAAAATTAAAACAAATCCACTAGAACCAAAACATGACTTTGAGTATATCCCACTTAAATTTAAAGACCATCTAAAGAACAGTTTTGATGAAGTGACCTTGGACAACTGGAGACCAGATGAAGTGTGAGAAGACATCAAGAACATCATGCAATAAGAAAGCAAAAGGTCATTCAAAAGACAGGAGAGAATAAACAAAAAAGAGAGAGAGAAAATGGATGTCACAAAAGACTTTGAAACTTGTTCTTAAATGTAGAATGTTTACCGTAAATGGAAGAAATGCTGAACTGAAAGACCTGAAAGAGCTTCAGATGTCCTAAAAGAGCTTCACATGGCAGCTTGAGTAGACAAAGTCTTAGAGCAAAATATGCAAATACCTGGGATTAGAAATGAAAATGGAAGAACATGCTTAGCATTTTTTATGCTGAAACAACTGCAGAAAAACTTCGAGCCTCAAATTGTAATATTATTCTGTGGGCAAAATATTGAATGGTACAGGAAGCATCAAAGGAAGACAGAAGAAATACACAGAATCATTGTATCAAAAACAATTGGTCAACCTTCAATCATTTAAGTAGATTCCACATTATCCAAAACCATGGTACTGAAGAAGGAAGCCCAAGCTTCTCTGAAAGCACTGATGAAAATCAAAGCTCTAGGGCTTGATGAAACACAAATTGAAATGTTTCCACAAATTTGAAGTGCCAGAAGTACTCACTGGTCTATGCCAAGAAATTTGGAAGGCAGCTCTACCTGGTCAAGTAACTGGAAGACATTCATATTTGGGCCCATTCCAAGGAAAAGTGACCCAACAGAATGCAGAAATTATCAAACAATATCATTACTATCAAACACAATTAAAATTTTGCTGATGAAAGTTAATAAATGATTGCAGCACTACATAAAATAGGGAGCTATCAGAAATTCAAGCCAGATTCAGTAAAGGACGTGGAATAAGAGCTATCACTGTTGACATAAGATAGATCTTGACTAAAAGTAGAGAATAACAGCAAGGAGTTTAATTGTGTTTTGATCACTATGTGTGGATTGTAACTAAGGAAAACGTTGTAAAGAATGGGAGTTCCAAGATACTCAACTGTGTTCATGCACAAACTTTACATAGAGCAAGAAGCAGTAATTCCAACGAAAAAATGAAGTATTGAGTAGTTTAAAATCAGGAAATATACGTGTCCGGATTGTATCTTTTACCATATTTATTTAACCTGTAGGCTGCACAACTAACCTAAAAAGATGGACTATATAAAGAAGAATATAGCATAACAATTGAAGGAAGGCTCATTAACCACCTGTGATATGCAGATGACAGAACCTTGTTCTGTGGAAAGAAAATGAATTTGAAGCACATACTTTTGGAAATCAAAGACTGTAATCTTCAGTGTGGATTACATTTCAATATAAAGAAAACAAAAATCCTGACAACTAGCCCAATAAACAGCATCATGATAAATGGAGACAAGACTGAAGTTGTCATTTGACTTGGATCCATAATCAATGCCCACATAAGCAGCAATCAAGAAATCAAATGACGCATTACATTGGGCAAATCTGCTGCCAAAGATCTCTTTAAAGTGTTAAAGAGCAAATAAGTCATTTTGAGGACTAAGGTGAGTCTGACCCAAGCCATGGTATTTTCAATTGCCTCATATGCATGCAGTAGCTAGAAAACGAATAAGAAATACCAAAGAAGAATTGATGCCTTTGAATGATGGTGTTGATGAAAAAAAAAAAAGGAATGTGCCATGGACTGTCAGCAGAACAAACAAGTCTTTCTTTAAAGAAGTACAGTTAAAATGATTGTTAGAAGTGAGGATGACAAGACTTTGTCACAAGTACTTTCAATGTGATCTCAGGAGAGGAGAGAACAGTCCCTAGAGAAGGACATCATGCTATGTAAAGTAGAGGATTACTAAAAAGAGGAAGACCCTCAATGAGATGGATTGACATAGTAGCTGCAACAATGAACTCACACACAGAAATAACTGTGAGGGTGGTTCAGGACTAGGTAGTTTTCATTATATTGTACAAAGGGTTGTTGTCAGTTGCAGCTGACTGAAGGACACCTAACAATAACAACAAATAGTCATCTCTGAAATAAATCATTTTCTACTTTGATCAATCATTAAGATCATGCTCATTCCCCTCAGAAAGTAGGTTAAAATTTTAGTTTCTTTTGGTAGTTTATGCATTATTTAAATATGAAAAAAAAACAAAACAAAAACACAATGAACAGAGGGAATAACTAAGTAGCATCAGGGTTGGAGGAAGACTCATTAGCAACCTGATATGCAGAATACATAATCTTGCTTGCTGGAAGTGATGAGGATTTGGAACACTTACTGGTGAAGATCAAAGACTATAGACTTCAGTATGGATTGTACCTCCCTGTAAAGATAATGAAAATCCTCATAACTTGACCAATAAATAATAGGATAAATGAAGAAAAGATTGAAGTTGTGAAATACTTAATATTACTTGGATCCACAATCAATGCTCAAGAAATCAAATGATATATTGCATTAGTTAAATCTGCTGCAAAGGTTTTCTTTAAAGTGTTCAAGAGCAAAGACATTGTTTTGAACACTGGGGTATACTTACTCAAGTTATGGTATCTTCAATTGCCTAATATGTGTGTGGACGATATATAATGAAGAAGGAATACTGTAGAAGAATCTATACATTCGAATTATGGTGTGTGTGAAGAAGATTGAAAGTACAAGGACTTTCAGAATAGCAAACAAATCTCCTTAGAAATACAGCCAGAATGTTCCTCAGAAACAAAGATGGCAAGAATTTAATCTCTTGTACTTTGGACATATTATCAGAAGAGACCAGTCCTTCAAGAAGGTCATCATGCTTGGTAAAGTGGAGGTTCAGCAAAAAAGTAAGGAAGATCCCAAATTAGATGGGTTGACACAGTGGCACCAACAATGGGCTCAAACATAACAATCGTGAAGATGCTGCAGGACCAGGCCGCATTTCCTTCTGCTGTGCACAGGATTACTGAGTCAGAACTGACTCCACAGTACCTAAACAACATGATTTTATTGTTGTTGTGTTGTTAAATGCCATAGATTCAGTGGCGAAATCATAGCCAGGAGCAGCTGGGAGGGTGTGGGGGGGTGGTTAACCTCCAACTTGTGTTTCAAATTGACCTTGCAGTCCAGTGCTTATCCTACAGAGCCATGCCAGGACTCCATTTTCTTCTTTCTTGTTGTTAAGTGTCCTTGAGTTACTTCTGACTCATAGCGATCCTGTATAGGGTTTACCAGGAGCAACTGATAAGCTTGAACCTCCAACCCTACAGTTCAAACAGAACTTGCAGTTCAGCACATTAACTCACAGTGCCACACCAAGAATCCAATTTTGTTGTTGTTAAGTGCTGTTGAGTCGTTTCCAACCCATAGCGACTCTGTATAGGGTTTGTGAGGAGCGTCTGGTGAGCTTAAACCACTGATTCAAATCGACTTTGCCATCCAGCACATTAACCCATATCGCCACTCCAGAAATCCACCAGAACCTTAGGTTCTAGATAATATTGCATTGAGGTAATATAAAAATTAACTCAAAATGGATCAACAGTTTAAATATCAGAGTTCAAACCATCAAACTCTTAAAACATAAGGATACATTTCAGAATCTTATAATTGATAATTAAAAATATATAACACCATGAATACAGTAAAAAAATAAGTAACAAAATATTTGACTTCTTAAAAATTAAAAATAGTTTATGTATCTAGGACAGTATCAAGAAAGTGAAAGACAATATACAGAATGAGAAAAAGTATTTGGAAATCATGTCTGATATCTGGAGTATACAAAGAACTTCTGCAACCTAACAACATAAAAACAAAACAAAAAATAATTTAAAAACAGAAAAAGGACTTACATTTCTTCAAGGAAGACATTCAAATGGAATATCAATACATATACATGAAAAGATGCTTAACTTAGTCATTAGTTATTAGGGAAACATAAAACAAAACAAAAAAATAACAAACAAAAAAACACCTCACAATAAGATACTTCACATTCACTGGGAGAGCTAGATCAAAATCATGGAAAACTGGAAAGGATATGGTGAATATTGTAATTGTCATCCATTTTTGGTATAAATATAAATTGTTGCTGATGCTGTGAAAACAGTTTGGTATTCTGCAAAAATGTTAAGCAGAGAATGACCATTTCACTCCTTGTAATATACCCCAGACTAAAGCAGATGCTTGTATACCACTGTTAACTGAAGCATCAATCATAATAGTAAAAAAGCAGAAAGAAAAAAAAAATGGCCCATTAACAGAATAGTGGACAAACAAAATGTAGTATGTGCAACATAATGGAATATTATTCCACCATGAAAAAAAAAAAGTCTTCCTATATGCTATGCAGTGAATAAACCTTGTAAAAGTTATTGTTGTTTTTGTTGCTGTTGCTGCTGTTAAGTGCCATCGAGTTGATTCTTACTCCTAGTGATCCCGGACAGGGTTTCTGAGGAGCAGCTGGTGGGTTTGAACTGCCAACTTTGTGGTCCAGTGCATTATCCTGCATTGCCTTTTAATTTGTTCCAACTCATAGTGACCCTATGCACAACAGAACAAAAGTTGCCCAATCCTGGGCCATCCTCACAATTGTTGCTATGCTGGAGCCCATTTTTGGAGTCATTGTGTCAATTTACCTCGCTCGGGGTCACCCTCTTTTTCATTAAATTCTACAAAGCATAATGTCCTATCCCAGGTACTGGTCCCTTCTGATAACATATCCAATATAAGTGAGATGAAGTCTCACCATCCTTGCTTCTAAAGAACATTCTGTTTATACTTCTTCCAACAGATTTGTTTGTTCTTCTGGCAGTCCATGGTACTTCAATATTCTTTTCCAACACTGTAATTCAAATAAATCAATTCTTCTCTAGTCTTCTATATTCATTATCTGGCTTTCACATGCATATGAAGTGATTGAAAATACCATGGCTTATGTCAAGTGTACCTTAGTGCCCAAACTGACATCTTTGCTTTAACACATTAAAAAGATCTTTTGCAATAATTTCCCGATGTAATATTTCCTTAGATTTTTTTTTTTATTACTGCTTCCATGAGCTTTGATTGTGGATCCAACTAAAATGAAGTCCTTAACAATCTTTTCTGAATTTATCATGATGTTGCTAACTGGTCCAATTGTGAGAATTTTTGTTTTCTTTACATTAATATGTAATCCATACTGAATCCTGTATTCTTTGATCATCATCAATAAGTGCTTCAAGTCCCCTTCAGTTTCAACAAGCAAGGTTGTATTATTTGCTTATCACAGGTAGTTACTGAAACTTTTTCCAATCCTGATGCCACATTCTTCTTCATATAATCCACCTCAGATAATTTGCTCCACACATATAGATTGAATAAGTATGATGAAAGGACACATACCATATCTGATTTTAAACCACTTAGTATCCCCTAGTTCTGTTTGAAAAACTGCATCTTAGCTTATGCACAGCATCTTCATAAGCACAAATCAATATTATGGAATTCCAATTCTTCACAATATTATCCATAATTTGTTAGAACTCAAACAGTCAAATGCCTTTATATAGTAATAAAATACAATACAATACAAGCAAATATCTGTCTGGTGTTCTCTGTTTTCAACTAAGATCCATCTGACTCTAGCAAAGACATCCTTTGTCCCACTTCCATTTCTAAATTTGGCTTGAATTTCAAGCAGCATCTTTCAGCTGAACTGTATTTGATATCAGTGATACTGTTCAATAATTTCCATATTCTATAGGGTCATCTTTTTTTTGAATGGGAACAAATATGGATCTCTTCCAATTGGTTGGCCAAGTAGCTATCTTCCAAGTTTCTTGGTATAGAGTACTGCTGCTTCCAGCACTGCATCAGTTTGTTGAAACATTCCATTGGTATTCTATCAATTCCTGGAGTCTTGTTTTTCACTAATGTAAATGCCTTTAATACAACTTGAACTTCTTTCAGTTTCATCAGTTGTGATCATATGCTACCTCCTGAAATGGTTGTTGTTGTTGTTAAGTGCCAGCAAGTTGGTTCTGACCCACAGCGACTGTGCATAGGGTTTCTGAGGAGCAGCTGATGAGCTTGAGCCACCGACCCTGAGGTTCAAAGTGACTTTTCAGTCCAGCAAATTAACCAACAGTGCCACACCAGGACTCCTGAAATGATTGAGTGTGGACCAATTCTGTTTTATACAATGACTGTGTATTCATTCCATTCTCTTTTGATGTTTCCTGTTCTTCAGCATTTTTTCCATAGAATCCTTCAGAATTAAAGGTAAAAGTTTGAATTTATTTCTTCAGTTCTTTAAGCTTGAGAAATGTTGAACATGTTCTTCCCTTTTGGTTTTTTAACTCCAAATCTTTGCACATTTCATTATAACTCTTTGTTTCGTATTCTTGAGTTTTCTGTTCAGCTTTTTTATGACATCATTTCTTTCATTCACTTTAGCTACTCTACATTCAACAGTATGTTACAGAGACTTATGACATCATTCTTATGTGAAAAATATTATGCTAAATGAAATAAATCATATACAAAGGGAAAAGAGTATATGGTCCCATTTATATAAAATACCTTGAATGGACCCTTGCATAAAGACAGAAAGTAGAATAGGTTACCATAGATGGAGGCAGGGAAGAAGTGGGAGCTTATTCTTAATTGGAGCAGAGTTTCTATTTGCGGTGATAAAAAGGTTTTAGACACAAATTATGAGTGTGATTAATGTTACTTACTAGTACATTGGAAATTTCTTAAAATGGCAAGATTTATGTTGTGCATAGTTTACCACAGTAAATAAATAAGTGACAATTGAGTCCTAGTCCTGGTGTAGCGCTGTGGACTAATGTGCTGGAATGCAAGATCAGCATGTATCACAAGGTCAGCGGTTCAAGCTCACCAGATGCTCTGTGGGAACCCTATACAGAGTTGCTATGGGTCAGAACTGACTCAACAGCACTTAACAATGACTGCTCATATTACAGAAAATTAATTGAAACCCACAGAAGGAAAATAATTTGCCCAAGATCCCATAACAAACTGGAGGTAGAGTTGGTCCTAGAATGTAGATTGCTTGACATTATAACTGTGTTTATCACCAAAAAAAAAAGATGCATTATCAGATATTCTTGCATCCATCTGCACCTGAATATGGTTACACCTGGAGCCTGAAAATCTGAAACATAATGTTCAGATCCTAACTCTTTCCAACTGACGTAGGCTAAGGGTTCCTTTAAATATTCTGTTCTCTCTCTCTTTTTATTTTTTATTTAAAATAATGTTTACGAATAGCCTAAGCTCATAAGGTGAGACTACCATGAAGACCAGATCCCAAAGAAAACCTCACATAAGAGATCTAAAACTGGAAAGACTTTCCAGATTAATACATGTATATTTATCAGCACTCTCTCAGGTGCATATGACCAAAATGCAGCTACTAGCTTTAAAAAAATAAAGTAAGTTTTTATTTGCTTCCATAGTTTAAAAGAACAAATTGAAGACCTGGTTCAGTGGCTAAAATGATGCCCTAAACATTTTTTTCTGCTCTCTTTCATTTCATACTCTGTCTTTGTGTTGGCCCCATACTCTATCTGATTCATGACAAAGGAGATAACAACTGTCAGTAGGTATAGGCTGCCATTCTTAGCAGCTCTAATTCTGAGTACAAGGAAAGACCTCTTCCTGTCATAAAAAATCCCAGTAGATAATTATCATTCATCTCTTAAAATAGGTCACTTGACTAACCCTAAACTTAACAATGTGGCCAAGGTGGTCAGGGACCATGACAGGTCAGGCCTGGTTCACATGGCAATCTCTGTTATTGGAGTGGTATTAATGTTAAAACAGAAAACAATATTAAACCACCCAGCATGAGGGGTAAAAATGATTCCCCAAAGGTAACAGGATATCATTACTAGAGGGAGGACAGAACATTGGAAAACTAAACATCTGATGTCCTCTAAAAATGGGACTTATAATGAAGGTTAGTTAGGCTGACATAAGAATTTGAAATACACAAAACAGATTACATTTAAAACTGTTGTTGTTGTTAGGTGTAATACAGTCAGTTCCAACTCACTGAGATCCTGTGCACAACAGAACGAAACACTGCCTGGCTCTCCTGTGCCAATCTCACAATCATTCCTATGCTTGAA
>NW_006408544.1:12873017-12875702 GCF_000296735.1 Chrysochloris asiatica
GCTGCTTCCATGAGTACTGATGTTTGATCCAAGCAAAACAAAGTCTTTGACAACTTCAAACTTATCTCCATTTATATGGATGTTATTTATTGGTCCGTTGGCTTTGGTCTTTGATCTTCATTAATAAATATCTTAAGTCCTCGTTGCTTTCAGGTTATTAATAAGTCTTCCTCCAATCCTGATGCCATGTTCCTCTTCATTTAATCCAGTTTATTTAATTATTTGCTCAGCATACAGATTGAATAAATATGGTGAAAGAATACAACACTGGCACATACCTTTCCTAATTTTAAACCATTCAGGGTTCCCTTGTTCTGTTCAAACAACTGCCTCTTGGTGCATGTACACATGAGTACAACTAAGCGTTCTGGAGTACTCATTCTCTGTAATGCTATCCATATCTTGTCATGAGCCACACAATCGAAAGCCTTGTGTAGTAAATAAAGCACAGGAAACCATCTTTCTGGTAATCTCTTTTAGCCAAAATCTATCTGACATCAGCCTGCATCAGAATCTGGCTTAAATTTCTGGAAGTTCCCTATCAATTTATGGTTGCAGTCAGTTTTGAATTATCCTTAGCAAAATTTTATGTGTATGTTTCCTGATGATTTCTACATTTCATTGGGTCATCTCTCTTTGGAATGGGCAAAAATATGGATCTCTTCCAAGAAGTTGGCAAGGTAGCTGTCTTCCAAATTTCTTGGCATAGATGAATGCCTTCAATGCTGAATCAGTTTGTTGAAATCATCAATTCACAGTGCCTTGTTCTTTGCCAATTGTTTCAAACATCTTGGACTTCTTCCTTCAGTATCATTGGCTCTTGATCATATGTTACCTCTTAAATGGCTGAACATCGACAATTTCCTTTTGGTACAGTGACTCTGTATATTCCTTCCATCTTCTTTTGATGCTTTCTGCATCATTCAATAATTTTTCCAGAGCATACTTTAATAATGAAAGTCGAGGCTTGAATTTTTTCTTCAGCTCCCTCAGCTTGAGAAATGCTGAGCGTGTTCTTCCCTTTTGGTTTTCTAACTCCAGATTTTTGCACATTTCTTTAGAGTATTTCAATGTGTGGTTTTTGTTTTTGTTTTTTAGATGACCTTTGAATTTTTCTTTTCAGCTCTTTTATCTCCTCATTGCTTTCATTTGTTTTAACAACTCTACTCTGGAGAGCAAGTTTCAGGGTCACTTCTGACATTGATTTTGGTCTTTTCTCTCTTCCTTGTCTTCTTCATGACCTTTAGCTTTCTTCCTGTATGATGTTTTTGGTGTCATCCCACAAATTTTCTGGTTTCAGTCATTAGTGTCTAATGCATCAAATCTATTCTTCAGATGATCTTTAAATTCAGGTAGAATAAGTTCAAGTTCGTATTTTGGCTCTTGGGGACTTGTTTTAATTTTCTTCAGCTTCAGCCTGAACTTGTACATGAGTAATTGATGGTCTGTTCCACAATCTGCCCTTGGCCTTGTTTCCTCTGAATATATTGAACTATCCCACTGTCTCTTTCAACAGGTGTAGTCAATTTGATTTCTGTGTATGCCATCTGTTGAGATTCATGTGTGTAGTCATCTTTTAGGTTGTTTCAGAAAGATATTTTCAATGAAGATATCATTGATCTTGCAAAATTATATCATGAAAATTTCAGCTTTATTTTTGTATCAAGGCCATATTTTTCCAATGACTGATCCTTCCACTATGTTTCCACCTTTGCATCCTATGGCCAGTAATTATCAATATATCTTGATTGCATGTTTGATCAATTTTAGACTAAAGATGCTGGTAGAGTTCTACAATTTTAGCATCACTGGCTTTAGTGGTTGGTGTAAATGGAATAATAGTGGTATTAACTGCTCTCCCTTGTAAGTGTGGCGCTGTGGGTTAATGTGCCAGACTGCAAAGTTGTTTGAACTGCAAGGTTGGCAGTTCAAGCTCACAAGCTGATCCTTGACAACACTATACAGGGTCAATATGGGTTGGAATCGACTTGACGGCACTTAACAACAACTTGTAGGAATATGGATATTAGCCTATAACTGACAGCATTGTACTTCAAGATAGACCTTGAAATGTCCTTTTTGGTGATGAATGCAACACCTTTCCTCTTCATTTTGTCATTCCAAGCATAGCAAACCTTATGAATGTTAGATTCAAAATGGCCAATACCAGATCATTTCAACTCACTAATGCCTTGGTGTTTGTGTGTTGCATTACATTCATTGATGACTTCTAATTTTCTTAGATTCACATTTCATAATCCCCATGTTCTGATTATTAATGGATGTTTACAGCTTTTTCTCCTTATTTTGAGTTGTGCTTCATCAGCAAATTAAGGTCCTGGAAGCTTTACTTCATTCGTTTCATCATGGTCAACTCTATTTTGAGAAGGCAGCTCTTCCCCAGTCATATTTTGAGCACCTTCCAATCTAAGGGGTTCATTTATGGGCATTGTATCTGACAGTATTGCTTATCCCCAGTCATATTTTGAGCACCTTCCAACCCAAGGGGCTCATTTATGGGCATTGTATCTGACAGTATTCTGGTGCTTCTCATTATGTCTCAATAATCAATATTCTGGTGCTATCTGAAAGCGTTCCACTGCTATTCAGAAGGTTTTCAGTGAATAAATATTGAAAAGTAGTTTATCTCTTCTTAGTCCAGAAGCTCAGCTGAAATCAGCTGTC
>NW_006408544.1:12876677-12878280 GCF_000296735.1 Chrysochloris asiatica
TGCTGTTGTTGATGTTAAGTGCTGTGAAGTATGTTCTGACTCATAGTGACCCTGTATAGGGTTTCAAAGAAACAGCTCATGGGTCTAAACTTCTGACCCTGTAGTTAGCACTCCAGTGTTTATCATACAATGCCACACCAGGACTCCAGATGTTACACTATGATATTTAAATGGAGGATCCTTATCATTTATAAGTGAGGAAGAGATTTTGATATAGAGAAGAAGTGACAATAGTGTTATTTGAGTCACTTAAGATGGAGAGAATTAAAATTTTTTTAGTGTGAACAAATGTTTCTTTGTCCTGGTTCGGTACCCCTTTTCAGTTTAGGACTCCTTGGGGGTAAAATTAAAAAATAAGAGTCCATTTTGGAAAATCTAAATTCCTCATTTAAATTCTCTGATACAAAGTTAGTGAGCGAAGCTTGAAAGTTATCAGTAATAAATTCCCATTAAAGCCATGGTATTAGATAAGGGTATAGTACTGACCTCTAGGGATATCAATATTTAAAGGCTGGGCAGAGTAGGAATATTCCAAGAAATGAAATAGTACAGATGAGTTAAACCCAGACAAAGCTCTAGAGTGGCTACAAAGTATTGCATAAGCGGTTGTACTTCCCTTTATACCAGAGACATTAATCACTGTTCTTTCTGATCATTCAGAAATGTTTGTACTGGGCATTCATTGATTCATTCAACATAAAATGTTGGTAGCCTATAAAAAAACATTAAAATGAACAATATCTTCAAGTTCATTATGTAACTGTTCTTTAAAAAAGAGTTTTTCAAAGGGATAGTGTTATTTAGCTGTCACAATATTAAAGAAGAAATGTTTGGTTCAGTAATTTTGAGTAGAGAGATACAGAAATTTATGCAATTTAGGAATACTCTGCAAGGGGAAAATGAGCCTATCAATATAGCTCCCTCATTCAAAATTCCTATCTAAAAAACAAAGCTGCAAGTCTCACCAGACTGTACTCAACTGAAAAGCTAGCTGTATTAGTTTTGTATTGTGGTATAACAAAAATTTCCCAACTTTAAGCAGCTTAAAACAATGCTCATCTATTAGCTCGCAGTTTTGTATGCCAGAAGTCTAGCATGGTATGGCTGTATTCTAAACTCACAAAATCACAAGAATGAAATCAGGGTACTAGTCAGAATGAAGGTTGCAACAGGTAATTTGCTTCCGAGATTATTGTTGTTGGCAGAATTCAGTTCACTGAAGTTAAACTGAGGTTCCTTGCTGATTATAAGCCAGGAACCACTATCGTAAAGTCTGCCCACATTCCCTGTCATTTGGTTATCTCCATCTTCAAGTCAACCAACTCATGCCAAATTCATTTTGTGAAGTTTTAATCTCATACTTTCTCCATCTCTGGCCACATTTAAAGGAACCACCACATTTAAAGGGTTCATGAAAGAAGGCCAGGCTCACCCTGATGTTGTTGTTGTTGTTAGGTGCCATCGAGTCGGTGCCGACTCAGAGCAACCTTATGCACAGCTGAACGAAACACTGCCTGTTCCTGGGCCAACCTCACTATCGTTGCGACGCTTGATTCCATCAATGCTGCTACTTGGCCAATCTATCTCGTTGGAGGTCTTCCTC
>NW_006408544.1:12879549-12880902 GCF_000296735.1 Chrysochloris asiatica
TCGCATTCTGAGTGCCTTCCCACCATCCAGTCCTGTATCTGACAGTGTTTCTCTGCTATTTATAGAGTTTTCAGTGACTAGCGATTTGGAAATAGTTTGTCACTCTTTCTTCCTATTCTGTCTTTGGAAGCTCATCTGAAACCTGTCCACCATGGGTGACCCTGCTGGTTATTTAAAATACCGGTGGCATAGCCCTCAGAATCACAGCAATTGAAACCACCACAGCATGACAGACAGATGCGTGTCGGTTGTGTGGTCACTGTTAAACATAAATCTCCTTGCGGTATGGCCCTTAAGTCCGGCTCAAAAGTGGGATTTCCGTCCTAGGATGTCCAGTCAGTCAAGAGGCAGAAGTGCAACAGGGTCAACAGGGTTGTAATGAGACGCTTTGGGCTGCGCTTGTGGGTCTCTAAATTGGTCGACCCCCCTCAAAGCCACGATCCAAGGGCTAGGCCTGGACAGCGCCCTCGCGCCCTGGGTAAGTAGGACAGCCTGGCTGGCCGCTGCAGTCTCTTCCCACTAGGCAGTGTCTCCTCATCGACCTGGTCTCCAGACACCTCTCACCCCGCCGCTCAGTGGTCGGGGTTTCATTTAACACCTCCATCAGGTCTGCCAGTTCTTGCACATCGTTCAGCTGCCACCCCCTCCATTAGCACAACATTTGGAATCCGTTAAATCCCTTTCTGACTAATAATAATGGTAAAATAAAATATTAAAATACAGTCAGGTATCAGAAACATTATGTTGCTAATATTCCCTCTGGAGTCCTAGAATGGCATTGTAGCATATGTACTGGACTGCTAACTGAAAGCTGGCAGGTTAAAACCACCAGCTGCTCCTTGGAATTCCTGTACAGGGTTGCTATGAGTCAGAACTGACTCAGTGGCACTTAACAACAACAACATGCACCTTCTGTGATGACTCTTTAATAAACAGCAAATGTACTCCAGAATCAGTAAAGTTATCTAGATACCAAGATGGTGATGTGGCAACTGGCAAAGACTTCTTTCCAGAAATCTTCCTTAAGAAGAGACTCACCCCTCTTCACTCTACTCTACCTCATCCCCTTCAATCATCTTTAGCTAATAGTAAGGAAAAACAAAATAATAAAATAGAATGTTTTCTCATGCTTTCAGGGCAATAAAGTTAATGATATGTTGCCACTAACATTTCTCATTTTCTTTTTATGTCAGAGTTCAACCATAAATGAAACAATAAAAAAGTTATTGCTTCCTCAAATGTGACCCAATCAGTTAAAGAATATTTAGTGAAAAAGATGGGTGGTTTCAAAAATTCTTCAAGTTTTGTGCATAGAATCAGAGGAGAATAAATGCAGATTTGCCCAGTGCAATA
>NW_006408544.1:12882502-12883898 GCF_000296735.1 Chrysochloris asiatica
ATGAAGAGCACCAGAATATGGTCAGATATAGTGCTTAAAGATGAGCCCCTCAGGTTGGAAGGCACTCAAAATGTGACTGCCTCCTCAAAACAGAGTTAGCCTTGATGACGTGAAGGTAGTAAATCCCTCAGGGCCTTCATTTGCTGATGGGTACTACTCAAAATGAAGAAAAACAACTGTAAGCATCCATTAAGAATCAGAACATGGATTGTATGAAGTATAAATCTAGAAAACTGGAAATTGTCAAAAATGAAATGGAATGCATAAATTGACATCCTAGCATTAATGGGCTGAAATGGACTGGTATTTGCCACTTTGAATCAGACAATCACAAGATTTACTATGTAGGGAAATAAAAATTCAAGAGGAATGGCTTCACATTCATCATCAAAAAGAACATATCAAGATTTCTCATAAAGTAAACGACACTGTCTGTGATAGGATATCTACATCTACAAGGAAGACTAGTTAATGCCACTATTATTCAGATTTACACACCATCCACGAAAGCCATTGGTGATGAAACTGAAGAATTCTATCAGTCTTAAACATGCAATCAAGATGTATTGCTAATTACTGGCAATTGGAATGCAAGGTTGGAAACAAAGAGGAAGGATCAGTGGTTGAACAATATGATATGCACTTGGTGATAGAAACAATGCTGGAGTCACATGACAGAATTTTGCAAGACCATTGACTTCTTCATTGAAAATACCCCTTTTAAACAACATAAAAGACAATTGATACACATGAAGCTCACCAACTACATCTGTGGTAAGAGATGGTGAAAAACCTCCATATGTCCAGTCAAAACAAGGCCAGGGGCAGACTGTGGAACAGACCATCAATTGCTCATATGCAAATTCAGGTTGAAGCTAAAGAAAATTAAAACAAATCCCTAAGAGCCAAAGTATGGGGATTAATTATATCGTACCTGAATTTTGAGATCATCTGAAGACAAGAAAAGTTGTGGGATGACGTCAAAAACATCATACAGGAAGAAAGCAAAATGTCATTGTGAAGACAAGAAAGAAGGAAAAAGGATGTCAGAAGAGACTCTGAAACTTGCTCTCCAGCATAGAAATGCTAAATCAAATGGAAGAAATGAGGAGGTATAAGAGTTGAACAGAAAAATTCAAAGTTCAGCTCTAAAGACAATGTCAAATATAACAAAATGGGCAAAGACCTGGAGTTAGAAAATCAAAAGGGAAAAGCAAGCTCAGCATTTCTCAAGCTGAGGGGACTGAAGAAAAAATTCAAACATCGAATTACAGTATTCAAGGACTATATAGATGAATGATTTAATGATGCAGAAAGCATCAAAAGGAGATGGAAGGAATAAACATAGTTACTGTACCGAAAGAAATGCTCAATGTTCAACCATTTCAAAAGGTAG
>NW_006408544.1:12884728-12886717 GCF_000296735.1 Chrysochloris asiatica
GGCACCAACAAACAATATCCATAAAAATAGAGAAAAAATTGAAGTTGTCAAAGACGTCATTTTGCTCAGATCAACCACCAACACTCATGGAAGTAGCAGTCAAGAAATCAAACGACATAATTTGTTAGGCAAATCTGCTGTACAATACCTCTTTAAAACGTTGAAGGTCAAAGATGTCAATTTGAGGACTAAGGTGTGCCTGACCAAAACTATCGAATTTTGAGTAACTTCATATGAATGCAAAAGTTGGAGAAGGATAAAGAAGACCCTAGAAGAATTGATGCATTTGAGTTATGGTGTTGGGGAGAATATTAAAAGTACCGTGTATTGCCAAAAGAATACATAGATCCATGTAGAAGAAGTATAGCCAGAGTGCTCCTTGAATTTCAGGATGGCCAAACGCTACGCTGTCTCTCAAACTTTGGACATGTTGTCAGGAGGAACTACTGTAGAAGGATATTATGTTTGGCAAGGTGGAGGGTCAGAGAAAAAGAGGAACACCTCCCAACGAGATGGATTGGCACAGTGGCAGCAGCGATGTGCTCAGCAGTACAAACAATTTTGAGACAGGCCCTAGACCGGGCAGTGTTTCATTCTTTCGTGCATAGTGTTGCTATGAGTTGGTACTGACTCGATGGCACCTAACAACTACAACTACAACAGTGACCCTATAAAGTTTGTTGTTGTGTTAAGTGATGCTGAGTTGGTCACAACTCATAGTGACCCTATATAGCATTTCTAAGGAGCAGCTAGGAGCTCTAGTAGTGTAGTGGTTACTAATCAGGCTGCTAATCTCATCTCAGAGTCAGCAATCCGAAACTGTCCATTGTTACACAGGAGAAAGATGAGGCTTTCTGCTCCCATAAAGATTTTACAGCCTCAGAAGTCCTGTACAGGGTTGTTATGAGTCGGAACTGACTCCATGGCACATAACCACCACCATCACCACCAAGGAGCAGCTGGTCAATTTGAACTGCTGACCTCATGGTTCAAACTGACCCTGAAGTTGAGTGCTTATCCTACAGTATCTTCATGGAAGCATAAAGCCTCATCTTTCTATCACAGAGTGGCAGGGAGCCTTGAACCAAGGACCTTGTGGTTTGTAGTCCAGTGCTTATCATGTAGAGCCACCATGCTCCTAAGATTACCATTATATATATGTATTGTTGTATATTATATAATTATTATATATGAGTGGGGTTCAAAAAAGTTAGTGGAAAAATTCTATTATCTTTTCATTTCATTTTTCCATGAATGGTTTGAAGTCCACTGACATAATTATCCCATTTCCACAGAAAGGGTAAGTAACTTTTCCAAGATCACCAAGCTAAGAGATGGTTTAAAACCCAAGAATCTTGATACTGAAGCTTTTGTTTTTAACCACTAGTTTCTCGCTCCTTTTGAATCATTTATATTTGCCATGTATGCATGTAGACACTAATCTATCCATCCATCCATTATTCAAGAATATCATGAAGTAAGAGAGAAGAGCACAGTATTCAGAACTTGGCAGATTCTAACACTTAACTATATGTGTTACCACTGGGAAAATCATGTAATATATCTGACCTTGGATTTCCTCATCTGTAAGGTTAGGATAAAAATAAGAACCTAGGTGATTAAAATGAGATGGTACTTTAAAAACTGCTTTTTAAATCTATGTAGCACTATAATTTATTAGTTATTATTTTATCTGATCATTTGCTATCATCTAATTTTAATGTTCCCTTGCTATCACAGCAAAATTGCTCATTAATATAAACAACAAAAATCACTAGTGTTCCTCATTTCAATCAATAACATCATTGTTCACTAAACTGAGCCAGTTAAAAGCATATGAATCATCACTGGCTAGCCTATGACCCCAATCTACTTCAATTAAACAAGCAGCAAATCCCTTAAACTGAACTACAAATATATATTCTGAATTGAACAACTCTTCATCAATCCCATTTAATTCTCCTTCCAGCACTTCTCTGTTAGTTTGTC
>NW_006408544.1:12887230-12897452 GCF_000296735.1 Chrysochloris asiatica
TAGGAAAACTGGAAGTTGTCAAAAATGAAATTGAAAGCATAAACATAAACAAACTAGGCATTGTTGTTATGTGCCAGGAGTTGGTTTCAACTCATAGCGACCCTGTACAGGGTTTCCAAGGCTGTAAATCTTTGTTGTTGTTGTTATGTGCTGTGGAGTCAGTTCCGACTTATAGCAACCCTTTACAGGGTTTTCGAGGCTGTAAATCTTTACGGGAGCAGAAAGTCTCATTTTTCTCCCGTGGAACAGCTGGTAGTTTTGAACTGCTGACCTTGCAGTTCACAGCCCGATTCATAACCACTACGCTACCAGAGCTCCTAGACGTTAGTGAGCTGAAATGGACTTGGTATTGGCAATTTTGAATATGACAATCATGTGTTTTATTATAACAGGAATTACAAATTGACGAGGAATGGCGTCACCCTCATCGTCATCAAAAAGAACATTTCATGTTCTATCTGTGATAGGATAATATCCATACACCTACAAGGAAGACCAGTCAATACCACTATTATTCAAATTTATGCACAACCACTAAAGTCAGTGATACTGAAATTGAAAAATTCTACTAATTTCTTCAGTCTGAAAGTGACCAACCATGCAATCAAAATGTATTGATAATTATTGGTAATTGGAATGCAAAGGTTGGAAATAAAAAGGAAGAATCAACAATTGGAAAATATGATCTAAGAGACAGAAGCCATGCTTGAGATTGCATGATAAAATTTTGCAAGATCAATGATTTAGTCATTGTAAATGTCTTTCTTAAGCAACATAAAAGATAATGATACATATGGACTTCACCAAATGGAATACACAGGAATCTAATAGACTAAGTTTGTGGAAAGAGATGGTGGAATAGCACTATATCATCAGACAAAATAAGGTCAGTCACAGACTGTGAAACATACCATCAATTTCTCAAATGCAAATTCAGACTGAAGATGAAAAAATTGAAACAAGTCCAAGAAAGCTAAAATATGACCTTGAAGACATTCCACCAGAATTTAGAGATCATCTAAAGAACAGATTTGATACATTTGACGAGTTTTAGGATGACATCAAGAAAAGCATAGAAGAAGAAAGCAAAAGGTCATTAAGAAGTCAAGAAAAAAGAAAAGACCAAAATGGATATCAGAAATCTCTAAAACTTGCTCTCCAGTAAACAAACACTAAAGCAAATAAGAAATGGAGGTAAAAGGGAGGTCTGTACAGAAAATTTCATAGGTCAAGAAGATGAAGTAAAATATTATAATGAAATGTGCAAAGATCTGGGGTTAGAAAACAGTAAGTGAAGAACATGCTCAGCATTTCTCATGGTGAAAGAACTGGGGTAAAAACATCCAAGCCTTGAATTGCATTACTTAAGGAATCTTACAGCAAAATATTGATTGATGCAGAAATCATCAAAAGAAGATAGCAATAATTCACAGATTCACTGTACCAAAAAGTAATGGCTGATGTTCAAACATTTTAAGATACAGCTTATGATTAAGAGCAAATGGTACTGAAGGAGCTACTACAAGAACAAACAAGTTGTTCACCGGGGAGCCATCAAAGAAAGTAATCAAATCCCTTCTGGACAACTCTCTCTCCTGCCCCCCACCCAAGACTGAAACTCAAAGGGAACACATGAGCAGGCACATAAGATTGCTGGTGACCATGCTGGTCAACTGGTGAGTGGAAGAGGGGGAAAGGCAGCAATGATGAAATGGGCTAAGTTCAACCATGTTCCATAGACTCCCGTTGACCTGGAGATGAGAGAAAGAAGAGGAAGGGCTGGTTGGTCCGAAGTGTGGTGAGACGTGGGGACTCCTGAGCCCAAGGACAAGGACATAGCCATGGAGGGCTAGAGCTGAGAGTGAAGCGTCCAGCTGATACGAAGTGAGGAGAGATGTACCAGAACACCCAAACTTGTAGATAGATCCCATTCAACCTAGCCTTGATGGCTTGATGATCAGAACTCAACTACAGGAGAATAAGAAAAAAAAATTTTTTGATAAAGGAAACAAGTATAAATTGCAACAATTTGATGAACTTGACCTATACTTATGGATGTAGTAGCTCAAAATACCAACTGAGAGAGAAGGAGTCTTCACATCAAGTATCAAATCTATCCCCTCTGTATACAGGGCTGATAGGAATGGGAAACTTAGACATTGGCTACCTAAATTGAGGGGAATGCTATAAAGGAATGAAATGACTGGCTTACAGGATTTCAAGAAGCAGTTTAGTTTTAGAGTGGGCGGGGGAAGGTACAATCCTCACTGAATAGTTTTCATCTTGTCTAGACAGGTCTGGTAAATGGAGGTGGGGATAAGATTCGTATGATTCAATAGTGAATAACTGTTATCATGACTAATTGTGACTGTCACAATTGTAAAGGTAGAAGTTTTGTAACAGAAAGGGTGAGGGTAGTTACTCTTATAGTACAGGAACAGAGGACCCTAGGACCACTAAGGGAGAAGAGCATGAGTGGAAGGTAGAACCGTATCCAGAGAAGCAGCAACACTAGAGATGGAGTTAGAGATGATAAAATGGAAAGATAGAGCAGCTGAGGACTCCAGAATCATGGAAAAGTAAAGGTTGTGTGCTGGTGGTCAGGAGGCAGGCTTGCAGAATGTGTCCTTTGGTTAAATTATTATATATTCCTTAGTGTTTTTGTGTACATCCCCAAAACAAAACAGACAAAAACACAGGGAATAGCAAATACTGTTCAATGATGATGCACGGAGGAGACTGTAGTCATTGCAATGAAATGATGAATGTAAAACTGATGTCCTCCCATGTAAATTATCACACAATTCACAATAAAAATTTGTAGGGAAAAAAAAAAAAAAGAGCCTATGGTATTGAAGGAAGAAGTCCTATGTGCACTAAAGGCATTGATAAAAAACAAGGATCCATGATTCGATGAAATGCAAATTGGGGTCTTTCAACAAACTGATGTAGTACTGGAGGCATCCACTCATCTAAGTCAAGAAATCTGGAAGACAACTACCTGGCCACCTAGTTGGAAGAGATTCATATTTGTGCCCATTTCAAAGAGAGATGGCTCAACATAATGTGGCAATCATTTGACAATATCATTAATATTGCATGCAAGTAAAATTTTACTAAAGGGAATTATAAAACAGCTGCAACAATGTATTAACAGGGAACTTCCAGAAGTTCAAGCTGAATTAAGACAAGGGCATGGAACAAGGAATATCATTACTGACATTAGATGGATCATGGTTGTAAGCAGAGAATACTGGAAAAATGTATACCTGTGCTTTGCATTGCCTATGCAAAGACTTTCTACTGTGTGGATCATGACAAGTTATAAACAACACTGCACAGAATGAATATTCCAGAGCACTTAATTGTGCACATGAGAAACCTGTTCATGGACCACGAGCTAACTGTTCGAGCAAAACAAGAGGAAACTCAATGGTTTTAAGCTAGGAAAGGTGTGTGCCAGGTTTGTGTTCTTATGCCATACTGATCAATCTATTTGTTGAGCAAATAATCTGATAAACTGGAATCTGTAAAGAAGAACACAACATCAAGATTAGAGGAAAGGTCATTAACAACCTGTGATATGCAGATGATACAACCCTGCTTGCTGAAAGCTAAGAGGACTTAAAATATTTACTGATGAAGATCAAAGACCACAGACTTAGTTAAGGGTTTCATTTTAAAGCAAAAACAAACAAAAATCCTCATAATTGGACCAATAAATAACATCATGGTAAATGGAGAAAATATTGAAGTTGCTTAAGACTTCACTTTGCTTGGATCCATCATCAACACTCATGGAAACAGTAATCAATAAATCAAAGGACATATCACATCAGGATCATCTGTACAAGACCTCTTTAAAGTGTTCAAGAGCAAAGATGTGAGTTTGAGGACTAGGGTACACCCAATCCAAGCCATAGTATTTTCAGTAGCCTCATATGTATGTAAAAGTTGGACAATTAATAAAGGAAGACCATAGAAGAATTGATGCATTTGAGTTATGGTGTGGTTGAAAAATATTAAAGGTAACATGGGCTGCTATAATAACAAATAGATCTATGTTGGAAGAAGCACAAACATAATGCTCCTTAGAAGCCAGGATGATAATTTGGGCACATTATCAGAAGGGACCAGTCCCTAAAGAAGGGCATCATGCTTGGAAAAGTGGAGAAAATAGGGTGGTTAGCACAGGACCGAGTAGTATTTAGTTCTGTTTTATATAGGATCGCTATGAGTTGGAATTGACTTAATGGCACTCAACAATTGCTTCTCCTCAAGTCCAAAATCACAGCATTGTCTCCAAAAAATTCTAAAACAATCCTAAGTGGACCTCTGTATGTAACTTTCTGCATTTGTAGTACATTTTCCTTCCAAAAACTAGTCATATTTGTAAGTATAAATCTTATTTTCCACTTCCTGCTTAAGATTCTCGAAAAGCTTCCTATTATTCTTTGAAGAAGAAGAAGAAAAAGCCCACTGTCCACTACGCTACCAGAGCTCCTTACCATGACCTAGAAGGCCCAATATTATCTGCTTAAGGCAACTGCTTTTTATCTTATCTCCTACTCATTTCCCCTTATTCATCATAAGCAAGCTACACAGGCTTCATTGTTCTTGAATATGTCAAAATCATACTTATCTTCTACACACAAGGTGATTGCACTCATTATATTCTTCACATACATTCTTCCTCCATGCTTTCTCACGGTCCACTCCTTTCCTTCATTCATATTTATGCTCAAATGTTAACCTTCCCAACGAAGACTTCATGTATCATCCAAGCTAAATAGTTCTCCATCTCATCCCAACCCCTTAAAAAGAAGTGATTCTCTTTTCTTTGCCTTGCTTTTCTTTCTTACAGCAATATCCCCTAGTAATGAGGACAGGGATTTTGAGTTGTTCACTGCTATGTCTACAATCGCTAACCACAGGCTGCCAATTGACACTGCAAATCACTTTTTCAGCAACTTTCTCTCAAAGTGAATATATAAATACTGAAGTCATGCTTTTCTTTTAAATGGGCAGCCCTTATTTTGCACCCTTCTCTTCCAAGTCTATAATTTAGAATTCAACACACTGAGTGCCGAGAAGTGCTGAGTGCTGGATGAAACTCAGCCTAAGTATGCCCCCTTAATATTGGAGGGAAACTCTCTCAAGGTCAAGCCACAAAATATAATTTCAACAGAGCTTCACCAGCCTTTCTTTTCTGCCTTTGAGCTGCAGTTGATCAAGATATTATATAACTATTCACTATTTGCTTGGCAGCTGCAAAGCTATTTGGTCAACCATTAAGAGAGGTTCAAGGGGCTCTTTGGGAACTTCAGTTTAATGAAGCATAATTTACTCTTGATTTATGACAACTACTCTACAGTCCTGTTTCAAATTTTAGGACATTCAAGTTGGGTATTGCATTCTAAATGGTTTCTAGGATTTATTTATTTTTTATTTTTTTCTGACATTTCCCTATTGTCTGGCCTTGAACAAGACTGCTCTATCTGTACCACAATACCCTCATGATTTTATGACCTTATTGTGGCACTGCAGGGTAAACACTGGACTACTAACCATAAGGTTAGCAGTTCAACCCCACTAGCCACTCCTTAGAAACCATATGCAGAGTAGCTATGAGTCAGAACCAACTGGATGACAGTTAGCAACAATAATGTTAAATATCCAATATAATCCCATATTAACTCCAGATCATTAGATCTCTCAAATTGTTCATGTAAATTCAATTTAATTTTGATAAAAGTTTCATTTGTTAGTTTATTAAAAATATACAACTCAGAGCATACATTCTTTTTCTTTTCTTTTTTTTTTTTTAAAGATTAGTGGTGGTTGTGGTTTGCCATAGTGTCGATTCTGACTCGTGTGACTCTGCATAGGGTTTCTGAGGCTGTAAATCTTTAGGGAAGCAGAAAGCCTCATCTTTCTTTTGTGGAACTGCTGGTAGTTTCTAACTGCTGACCTTCAGATTAGCAGCAGGACTTGTAACCACAAGGCTACAGAGCTCTTTTTTCAAGATTGTTGTTGTTGTGAAGTGCCATCGAGTCGATTCTGACCCATAGCGACCCCGTATAGGGTTTCCAAGGAGCAGCTGATGAGCTTGAACCACTGACCTTGCAGTTCAAACAACTTTGCAGTCTGATGCGTTAGCCCACAGCACCATACCAGCTTCTCTTCAGCCACTCCAAGATTAGGGGCTCCAAAACAACAACTTAAGAGGCTAAAACAGAATAGAGCAGTCCTTAAATAAGCTTTGCCATGACTTAATTTCAGCTTATGAACTGTCTGGATTGTACTTTCCACAGCTTAAACATCTCTATTCATAAGTACCTTTGTTTATTAGTCATAGAATAAAATTTGCATACGCCAAATAAAGAAAATCATATTTCCATTTTTGAGCCTAATGTTGTAGCCACTGAATCAATCCATTTCCTTGGAAATGCTCCTCTTATTCACTGACCATCTATCAAGCATGATGTCCTTTGTCAAGGACTGGTACCTCTGATATCTTGTCCAAAGTATGTGAGATGAAGTCCTAAGGAGCTATATATTATGGCTATACTTTTTCCATGATACTTTCAATATTCTTCATGGACACCATAATTCAAATGCATCAATTCTTCTCCAGTCTTCCTTATTCATTGGCCTACTTTCACATTCATCTGAGACGACTGAAAATATCATGTCTCTGGCCAGACATACATTAGTCCTCAAAGTGACATCTTTTTTCTTTAACATTTTAAAGAGGTATTTTTGAACAAATTTTCCCAGTGCAATACATGAATCTTATTACTGCTGCTTCCATGAGCATGAATTCACTGATTATTTGTTGTTGTTATTGTTATTTACAACTCATAGCGACCTTGCATAGAGTTTCTGAAGAGAAGCTCGTGAGTTTGAACTGCCAAAGTCTTGAAGCTGTCTTGAAGATCAAACAGGCCTTGTAGTCCTGTGCATTATCCTGTAGTGCCACACCAGGACTCCCACTGACTATTTTGTTGTTTGTTGTTAAATGCTGTCAAGTTGGTTCTGCCCCACAGCGACCACTATATAATTTCAGAGGGTTTGAATCACTAACCTTGTGGTTCAAACTGACCTTGCAGTCCAGCACATTATCCTGCAGCACCGCATCAGGATTGCCATTGACTATTAGGTGGCATAGAATATGTGTGTAATCACTGTTGAATTGAAATACACTTAACTATGAAGCAGAGAGAATAGAGAGAAAGAACAGTGCAACATATGTTAAGGTGGTAGAATCAACAGGACTTAGTAGCAGCATGATAAGACAGTGAGTAGGAAACCAGTGATCAGGGTCCAGATAAGAGGAGTTAAAAGTAATTAAATAAACGTCAACACAGTCTTAGAACTATCAGCTTAATGAATCTAGATTATCTAATATGGAAAATAGACTCCTCAGAGAGAAATGGATCAATTGTCACAAAATTTTCATTCAATACATAGCTTAATGCTTATATTAAATCCAAGTGGTTAGATGGAGTTTAGTTACTGGACAACTGTCCAGATAGAAATGAGTGTCCATTCCCAAGTGATTTGTGAAGCATGAGTAGCTTGACATAGTTGGAAAACCAATTGTTAAAAATTTCTTCACTGGTGACTTGAGGGAATGCCCCTGTAAAGAGGGATTTTCTGGTTAGCCAACGATTCAGGACTTTTCGTACAAGGGAAACAGAAGCAGCTAATTGTTACTAGGAGTTCTGGTATGATAATGTCACATAATCACTGAACTGCTAACTTCAGGGCTGGTTGTTCAAACCCACTAGCCACCCAATGGAAGCCCCATATAGGGTCATTATGAGTCAAAACTGACTCAATGGAACTTAACAAAATAACCATTACTATTGTGACCCGACTCGATGGCACTTAACAACAACAACAAATTGGGTCTCAGCAACATCCCAGAACAGAATGATAAGAAATGGAGAATTTGAACAGTTAGCACTAAGAGAGTCAAAAAACCTCTTTGCTAACTAGCTTTAAATTTAAAAAGTAATTGAAACCACCAGGCCCATTGCTACTGAGTAAATTCTGATTCTTAAATACCCTATATAGAGTTTTCAAAACTGTATAACTTGATGGGAGCAGACAGCCTACCTCATCTTTCTCCCACAGACAGCAGATAGGATTGAACTGCTAGTAGTCCAATGCCTAACTAGCATAAAAGTGCAATCTATACATAGGCTAAGGGGCAGTCATAGGGACAGAACAAGGATAATGAACGGTTACATTAAGGAAAGATGTGTGCTAGGGTTGTATTCTTTCACCGCACATAGTCAATCTGTATGCTGAACAAATAATATTAGAAGCTAGGTATAAGAAGAAGAAGGCAGCATCCGGATTGGAGAAAGACTCATTAACAACCTGTGATGTGCAGATGATACAACTTTGCTTGCTGGAAGTGAAGAGGATTAAAATACTTACTAATGAAGATCATGTAAAGAAAACTACAACCCTTACAACTGGACCAAAAACATCAAGATGAGAGGAGAAACAGTTGACATTGTCCAAGTTCACTTTGCTTGTATTCAAAATAAATAAAATCAAAGGACATAGGCATTAGGCAAGTCTGTTCAAAAAGATCTCTCTAAATTGTAAAATAAGGAGCTCTGGTAGCTCTGGGCTTCTAATCTCAATGTCAGCAGTTTGAAAGTACCAGCTGTTCTGTAGGATAAAGATGAGGCTTTCTGCTCCAGTAAAGATTTACAGCCTCAGAAACCCTACGATTGGGAACCAACTTCATGGCACACCACCACCACCATTAAATTGAAAAATAGCAAATATACTACTTTGAGGACTAAGGTGTGCGTAGGATAAGCTATGGCATTTTCACTAAACTCATATGCATTTGGAAGTTGGACAATGAATAAGGAAGACCAGAGAAGAACAGATGGATTTGAAGCATAATATAGCTAAGAATATTGAAACTACCATGGACTGCCAGAAGAATAACAAATCTGTCTTGGAAGAAGTAGAGTCAGAATGCTCCTTAGAAGCAAGGATGGCAAGAATTTGTCCTTCATACTTAGGACATGTTGCTAGGAAGGACTAATCCCTGGAGAAGGACATCATAATTGACAAAGTAGAAAGTCATCAAAAAATAGGAATTCTCTCAAGGATTTGGATTGACGCAATGACAACAATAATGGGCTGAGACAACATTAGTGAGTATGGTGCAGGATATGTTATTGTTATTAGGTGCCATTGAGTAACTTCCAACTCATAGTGACCCTATGCACAATAAATGGAAACACTAACTGGTCCTGCACCAATCTCACAATTGCTGGCACAATTGATCCCATTGTTGCTGCCATTCTGGTAATCCGTCTGGTGGTGGGTGGGTGGGGGGTTCTTCCTATTTTTCATTGACCCTTCACTTTATCAAATATGATGTTTTTGTCAAAAGCCTGGTCCCTACTGATAATATGTCCAAAGAATTAGAGACGAAGACTAGCAAATCTTACTTCTAAGCACTGTGGTTGTAGTTCCTCCAAAACAGATTGGTTTGATCTTTTGGCAATGAACGGTAATTTTAATATTCTAATACAACACCATAATTCAAATACATCAAATCTTGTATAGTCTTCCTTATTCACTGTCCAAATTTTTTTCCTCTTCTTTCTTCTACGAGTTGAGGTCTGATCATCTAGTCATTGAAGCCAGGTCAAGTGGGTATTATCTGCAAGTGTGGGTGTTCTTGTGCATATGAACTATCTTCTTAACAGTTAGATGCATCACTCTCCACTTTAGTAATCTGTGGCTATGTCACTGACTCTGGGCCCAAGAGTCCCCAAGTCTTGCAACACTGCTGGCCAACTGGGTCTCCACCCAGGTTCACAGGTGTCTATTGAATGTTGTAGGGCTTAGCTCACAGCTTCAGGCTGCTTTTCCCTCACTTCCCCTTATTGGTGACCAACGTGGTCACCAATCAGTGCATGTATTCCCACTTGAGTCTTAGTCTTGGAAGGGAGTTTGCTCTAAGAGGACCCAACCACTTGCCTTGATGTCTCCTGAGTGAGCAACTTGCTTGTTCTTGTAGTAATCAGTCAGACTGCCTATATTGTTTTGTATTTTTCCTGTCGGTCTTTCTTTAATGAAGTATCTTCTGTTCTTCCAGCCATTCCAGGCTGGTCTGCTTGTCCTTTCAAGTGGAAATTTCCTACCTCAGAAGATACTGGATGCTGTTCAGGATACC
>NW_006408544.1:12898161-12899243 GCF_000296735.1 Chrysochloris asiatica
CCCCACCCCACCCCACCACATCCCTGTAACCAGCAAAGCGCCCCCCACCCACTTTAGTATGGGTTCTTTTTCTTAGTCTTTTACAGTAGTGGTCTTATGTAGTATTTCTCCAAGACTGCAATTGCTACTTTGTTGTTTAGTATGGGTTCTTTCTCTTCTTCTTTTACAGTGGTGGTCCTATGCAGTAATTCTCCTAGACTGCAATTGCTACTTTGTTGAGTGTTTTTGTTTAGCAGGAATGGATGTTGGATTTTGTCAAATGCCTTTTCTGCATCTATCAATATAATCATGTGGTTAATTTCTTTTTTCTTAATTATATGGTGAATTACATTGATTGTTTTTCTAATGTTGAACCATCCTTGCATCCCTGATATGAATCCCACTTGATCATGATGTATTAATTTTTGATGTGCTAGGATTTGGTTGAGAATTTTTGCATCTATGTTCATGAGGGATATTGGTCTATAATTCTTTTTCTTAGTGATGTCCTTCCCTGGTTTTGGTATGAGGGTTATGCTTGCTTCATAAAATGAATTAGGAAGTTTTCCATCCTCCTCTATCTTCTGGAATAATTTGAGTAGAATTGGTGACAGCTCTTCCCTGAATGTTTAGCAGAACTCACCAGTGAAGTCATCTGGGCCTGGACTTTATTTGGTTGGGAATTTTTTGATGACCTGATCAATTTCTTCTTTTGTTATGGGTCTGTTTAGGTTTTCTACTCAACTGTGTGTAAGTCCTGTTTTTCTAAAAATGCATCCATCTCATTTTTAGAAAAACAGGACTTACACTAACAAGTTTTCAAATTTGTTAGAGTACAACTTTTCATAGTATTCTGTTATCATTTTTATTTCCTTTGGTTCCATTGTGACATTGCCCATGTGGTTTCTAGTGCATGTTATTTGTGGCTTTCCCTCTTTTCTTTTGTTAGTTTTGCCAATGGTCTGTCAATTTTGTTAATCCTTTCAAAGAACGAGCTTCTTGTCCTGTTGATTGTTTCTATAGTTTTTCTGTTTTCTATCTCATTTATTTCTGCTCTAATCTTTATTATTTCTTTTCTTTTGGTAGGTTCCCTCTGTTGGTCT
>NW_006408544.1:12900924-12902808 GCF_000296735.1 Chrysochloris asiatica
CTTTGCTTGGTATTCTGTGGTATTGCTGACATCGAATTTCACTGCACCTCCACCCTAGCTGCCAGCAAGCCTTGGCTCTCTTTTTGCAGCAAACTTGCCTAATGCAATATGTCTTTTGATTTACTGACTGCTGTTTCCATGAGTGTGGATGATGGATCCAAGCAAAATGAAGTCTTTGACAACTTCAATCATTTCTCCACTTATCTTAATGTTATTTACGGATTCAGTAGTTAGGGTAGTGTTTTCTTTACATTGAGGTGCAACTCATACCAAAAGCTGTGGTCTTTGATCTTCATCAGTGAGTATTTTAAGTCCTCTTTGCTTTCAGTAAGCACGGTTATGTCATCTGAATATTAAAGTTGTTAATGAATATTACCCCAATCCTCATGTCATGTTCTTCTTATATAATCCAGTTTCTTGGATTATGTGCTCAGCAAACAGATTGAGCAAGTATGGTGAAATAAAACAATCCTGGCATACACCTTTCCTGATTTTAAACCATTCTGTGTTCCCTAGTTCTGTTCAAATAATTGCCTCTTGGTAAATGCACAGGTTCCTCATGAGCACAATTAAGTATTCCAGCATATTCATTCTCCACAGCTTGTCATGAGCTACATAGTCAAAAGTGTTTGCATGGACAATAAAGCACAGGAAAACATCTTTCTGGTATTCTCTTTTTGTCAATCAGGATATCTCTGACATCAGCAACAATAGCCCTCCTTCCACACACACCCTAATCTGAATCTGGCTTGAACCTCTGACAGTTCCCTGTCAATGTACTGTTGCAGTCATTTTTTAGCAAAATTTTACCTACATGTGATATTAATGAAATTGTCCAATGATTTCTGTTTTCTGTTGGATCACTTCTCTTTGGAATAGGTACAAATACGACTCTCTTCCAATCTGATAGCCAGGTAGCTGTCTTCCAAATTTCTTGGCATAAATGAATGAGTGCCTCAGGGGTAAATCAGTCTTTAGAAATATTTCAATTTGTATTCCATCAATTCCTGAAGACTTGTTCTTTGCCAATGCCTTCAGTGCAACTTGGACTACTTTTTTCAGTACCAGTAGCTCTTGATTATATGTTACTTCTTGAAATGGCTCTCTTTGATACAGTGACTCTGTATATTCCTTCCACTGTTTTGAGTCTTTCAGCATCATTCAATATTATGCCATAGAATTCTTCAGTTTTACAAATTGAAGCTTGAATTTTTTTCTTCAGTTCTGTCAGCTTGAGAAATGCTGAAGATGTTCTTCCCTTTGGGTTTTCTAAGTACAGGTTTTTGCAAATTTCACTGTAATATTTGACTTTGTCTTCTTGAGTTGTCCTTCAAAATTTTCTATTTAGCTCTTTTATATCTTCATTTCTGGTATTTGTTTTAGAGTCTCTACGCTGGTAAGAATGTTTCAATCTTGTCTAACAGCCTTTTTGCTCTTTTCCTTCTTTCTTGTCTTCTCAATGGGCTTTTGCTTTCTTCCTGTATGATGTTCTGTATACCATTCCTCAGTTCTTGTGGTCTTCTTAATGACCTCTTGCTTTCTGTCTGTATGATCTTCCTGTATGCCATCCCACAACTCTTAAGGCCTTTGATCATTAGTGTCTGATGCATAGAATCTGTTCTTTAAATGATCTCTAAACTCAGGTGGGATATGTTCAAGGTCATATTTTGACATTCATGGACTTGTTTCAATGTTTTTCAGCCTGAACTTGCATATGAACAATTGATGGTATTTTCCAGTTTGCCCCTGGCCTTGTTTTGGCTGATGATAATGGAAAATTTTCACTGTCTCTTTCCACAGATGTAGTCAACTTTATTTCTGAGTATACCATCTGTTGAGGTCCATATGTAGAGTCATATTTTATGTTGTTTTAAAAAGGTATTT
>NW_006408544.1:12903169-12915558 GCF_000296735.1 Chrysochloris asiatica
CATAGTAAATCATATGATTGTCAGAATCAAAATTGCCACTAACAGTCCATTTCACCTAACTAATGCCTAGTATATAAATGTTTATGCACTTCATTTCATTTTTGACAACTTCCAATTTTCATAGATTCATGCTTTATGCATCCCATCCATATTCTGATTATTAATTGTTGTTTATAGCTGTTTGTCTTTGAGTTGTACCCCATCAGCAGATAAAGGTTCTGAAAGCTTTTGTCCATACACATCATCATGATCACTCAATGAGGCAGTTTTTTCCCAGTCGTATTTTGAGTGCCTTCCAACCTGGGGGTTCATTTTGCAGTACTATAAATGGCAAGGTTCTTGTGCTCTTTATAATGCTTCATATTCAATATTCTGATGCTTCATTGCTATTCATTGTGTATTCAGTCACTAAATATTCAGAAGGAGCGAGCCTGTTTCTCCTTCTTCCTAGTCTGTCTTAGTTTGGAAGTTCAACTGAAACCTGTCCACTTTACCTGTGGCATAGATTCCAGCATCACAACAACATGCAAACCACCACAGTACAATACACTGACAGATAAGTTATGGAATAACATAGAGGGTTTTATATAAAAGAAATGGTGCACACAGTTGTAGAGGTAGGTAAGTTACAAATCCTTTTTATCAGATAGTCAGGTGGGAGGTTTCTTCTCATTCATGTAGAGGCTGAGAAACTCAATATAGGTAGATTAGAAGGCAGATTACTGAATGCAGAGGTAAATTAATTGACGGTTAGAAGATAAGAGGGCAGGCTGCTAAGGACTCCCAGGATCAGTAGACAATCTGGCCAGATGATTAGCTAGATGCAGGTTGTAGACCCAGTAAAAGGCAAGCAAACTTAGCCTGGGTGTCTAATATATTAAAAACAGGCCACGCCTTCAAGGAAACTTCCTTCCAATTGATTGGATGCTCATAGCACATCTCATCATAAGCGTGATCACATTATATTAGATATTGTCATGGGGGATTATTTCATCTTAACAGCCAAACCACTGAGGAGTCTGGCCTAGTTCAGTTAACACAAAACCTTAACTATCACAATGTCCTAGTAATTCATTTCTTTGTTCCAAACTCTGACATGTGTTGAGAACATGTAAGTACTAGGCACTGAAGACAAAGAGACAAGAACATGTATCTGATTTCTCAATGTCTAGTAAGAGAACATAGGCATGTAGCAGCAGGGAAGGAAAAGCTTGGATCTGATTCCAATCTAGGAATAGTAAAATAATTCATTTGCCTATGTGGCAGTTCTCAGTAGTTTTATTATAAAAGGTGAAGTGATAAGTAAATGTGGACATTGAAGACAGGCAGTAGGTTCCTTGATGAGAAGCACCAGGCCCAACTGATGCTTGCATTGCAGTAATTGCTGGCTTGCATCCCTCTGTTGTATGTAGCTCAACACTAGGCACTGCAACCTATCTGATACAAAGACTATCTGATATAAAACCTTTTAATTGAATTGAATGAATGAATGATTGAATGAATGTATGTATAAGTAACAAGTCACAGATCAACATGGATCTCCCTTCCAAGGAATGCTTTGAGTGACTAAATTCAAATTAATAAAGTGGGAATATCAGGCTTTGAATCAAGTACATAAGGTGCATAGCCACTTGAATAAAAAAAATCCTTCTTTTTCATCTTTATATATTTTAACAAAAGGAAACAATATCTTTTAAGTTCTCAGTATGCTCCTTTCCCACCCCCTATCTGAACATGTATGCACAAACACACGTAAATGTGCTTGTATATGTGTGTGTGCTCATATGCATGCATACTGACCAGGGTTACCAGAGATTCTCATTGGAATCCTTTCACTCCCACAGTTAGTGGTCCTGGGTAGGTCATTTTTTCTCTTTGAACCTGTCTGCTAACCTGTAAAACTGTCAGAATAAGACCTGCTTGCCAATCTTAAAGGAGGGCTCTGTGAACCACAGAATATAAGAATGCTAAAATAGAATCTGTCTGCTTCTTATGTCCCCTTTATCAACAAGAGTGCCTTGCTGACAGAGAATGCTTCATGATTTTTTGTTAAATGAAAAAATGTGCATCATTATTATTCTAGGTTGTCAGGAGAAAGATGAAATAAATCCAGCAGCGTAATCTAAATAACATAGCCATTACTAGGAAATACTTAGGGGAAAAGAAAAAAAAAAAGAAAGAAAAAGTAAAGGGAATGCAGCCATATATAAAAGAAGTGGTCTGGTAATAAATCACACATTTGCATAGGTTATGAATTATTCTGTGCAATTAGAACAAAAAATTTTCCTATAAATCAAAGTCCTGACAGTTTTGAAGGTCTAGTGTTTACACCCTCAAACCACCAAGTTAGAGTGAGGAGATAAAAAATGGTCCTCCTTTGAAGGATACAAAGTCAGTGAAGGAAATCTTGGGGGACAAGCAATGCTAAATCAAATGATTTAGATGAATGGAAAAGGGCTTGAGACGATTTCCATTGACTTCTCTCTTTGCTTCAGAGCCATGATCTGGGGCTCTGCAAGACAATTTGTGGGGTGGCATTTTGTGCCTGAGAATTAGATCTTCACATCAGTTCAAGGTGATCTTTCAGGAAATTTTCTATTTCTAAGTAAACAATGGCATTTCAGTGAGACATGACTAATGCCATTTTCATGTTTGATGTCATTCTAAAAATTCCTCAAAGGTATAGTATCCATGAACTTCAGCTCAGGACATTTTTTTCCTAGTCTTGCTTTTTGAGAATCATTTCATGAAATTTGGGTTCCCCCCCAAAATGAACCACTACTATCCAAAGGAGGCACAGAAGACTCCTAACTAAGATATCAGGAAATTTGGGCTAAGGATAGAAGAAATACCTGTCTGGCAGATTCTCAGTTTCATTCAATTCAATCTTGTGCTTTACTGATAGAAAAATTAACGCTTAGAGAGTGGGCTTATCCTCCCAATTCCAAAGACACATTTGCAGAAGTAAAAGTACACTAGGACTAGTTCCCAAGACCAGTGTCTTTTCACTATCCCACAGTGCCCTCTACTTCATCACTTGATTCTTAGTTTCCATTTCCCTCGATTGAGATTATTAAATACAGAATTTCTAAATCTATCACATTATAGTTTTGTACCCACCATTTGTTTGTCACTTTGCCCTACCAGAGTGGCTTGTGTGTTTCTGTGATTCTGGAAGCTATGCCATGGGTATTTTAAACACTAAAAGGGTTGCCCATGGTGGACAAATTTCAGCTGAGCTTCCAGACAAAGACAGACTAGAAAGAAGGAGAGATAGACTACTTCTGAATATTTAGTCATGGAAAACCCTATGTATAGCAGTTGAACACTGTCAGCACCAGATTACTGAATATTGAAACATGATGAAGAGAACCAGAATATTGCTGGAAGACGAGTTCCTCAGGTTGGTAGGCACTCTAAATGTGACTGCAGAAGACCTGGCTCCTCAAAGTAGAGTTGACTGTGATGGCATGTATGGAGCAAAACCCTTAGGACCTTCATTTGCTGATGGGGCACAAATCAAAATGAAGAGAATACACCCAGAGCTGTAAACATCCTTTAGTATTTGGAACATGCAATGTATGAAGTATGAATCAAGGAAAATTAGCAACTGTCAAAAATGAAATGAAACATATACACATCTATATCTTAGACATAAGTGAGCTGGAATGAACCATATGAATCTGCAAATCACATGGTTTACTACACCAGGAATGTCAAATTGAAGAAGACTGGTGTTGCATTCATCATCAAAAAGAATATATCAAAATCAGTCATGAAGTACAATGATGTTTATGATAGGATAATTTCCATAAGCCTACAAGGAAGACCAGTTAATACCACTATTATTCAAATTTATGCAACAACAACTAACGCCAGTGATGATGAAATTGAAGAATTTTACAAATGTATTTAATCTGAAATTGATGAAACATACAACAAAGATGCATTGATAATAACTGGTAACTGAAATACAAATATTGGATACAAAGAGAAGGATCAGTATTTGGAAATTATGGCCTTGGCGATAGAAATGATGCTGAAGACCACATTATACAAGTTTATAAGACCAATGACTTCTTAATTGCAAATACCTTTTTAATACACTTAAAGGACAACTATATACTTGGAACACATCAAATGGAATACATAGATATCTAATTGACTACACCTGTGGAAAAACAGTGGAAAAGCTCTAAATCATTAGCCAAAACTAGGCCAGGCCAGGTTGAAGCTGAAGAAAATTAAAACAAGTCCACAAGAGTCAAAATATGACCTTGACTATATCCCACCTAAATTTAGGGATCATCTGACACACATATTTGATGCATAAGTCATTAAAGACCAAAGACCAGAAGAGTTGTAGGATAACATCAAAACCATCATACAGGAAGACAGCAAAAGGTCATTGAAAAGATAAGAAAAAAGGAAAAGAGCAAGACTGATGTCCGAAGAGACTCTGAAACTTGCTTTGCAGCATAGAGATGCTAAATAAGGAGGTACAAGAGCAGAACGGAAGATTTCAAAGGTCAGCTCGAGAAGACAAAGTCAAATATTATGATGAAATGTGCAAAGACCTGGAGTTAGAAAACCAAAAGGGAAGAACATGCTTAACATTTCTCAAGCTGAAGGAACTGAAGAAAAAACTTGCAGTAGTGAAGGATTCTACGGACAAAATATTGAGGGAAGCAGAACAAAATATAAAAAGATGGATGGCATACACAGAGCTACGGTACTGAAAAAAAAAAATGGTTGATGTTCAACTATTTCAAGAGGTAGCATATATATGATCAAGAGCCAATGATCCTGAAGAAGGAATAAGTTCAAGGTGTATTGAAGGTAAAGAACAGGCACCAGGAATTGATGGAATACAAATTGAAATCTTTCAACAAATTGATGTGGCACTGGAAACACTCACTCTTCTATGCCAAGAATTGTGAAGACAACTATCTGGTCAACTGACTGGAAGAGATCCATATCTTGCCCATTCCAAGGAGACATGACCCGATGAAATGTGGAAATCATTGGGCAATATCACTGATATCCCATGTGAGTAAAGTTTTACTGAAGGTGATACAAAAATGGCTGCAAACATTCATTAACAGAGAACTTCCAAAGGGTTCAAGCCAGATACAGAAGAGGACGTGGAAAGAGGGATATCATTGCTTACATCAAATGGATCTTGGCTAAAAGCAGAGAATACTAGAAAGGTGTCTGCCTGTGTTTTATTGACTAAACAAAGGCTTTCAATTGTGTGGAGCATGACAAGCTATGGACAACACTGTGAAGTGTGAGTATTCCAGAAAACTTAATTGTGCTCATGAGGATCTGTACACAGATCAAGAAGTAGTTGTTAAAACAGAATAAGGAACAGAGAATTGTTTAAAATTACTACACCCTACTTATTCAATCTGTATGCTGAACACATAATCCAAGAAGCTGAATTATATGGGGAAAAAAGTGGCATCAGGATTTGGAGGAAGACTCATTAACAACCTGTGATGCACAGATGAAACAACCTTCCTTGCTGAAAGTGAACAAGACTTAAAATACTTATTGATGAAGATCAAAGACCACAGCCTTCAGTATGGGTTGAATCTCAATGTAAAGAAAACAAATATCCTCACTGGACCAATAAACAACATCCATATTAATGCAGAAAACATTGAAGTTGTCAAAGACTTCAATTTGCTCAGATCAACACTCATTGAAGCAGCAGTCAAGAAATCAAATGATGTATTAAATTGGGTAAATCTGCTGCACAAAACTTCTTTAATATGTTCAAGAGCAAAGACATCAGTTTGAGGACAAAGGCATGCCTGACTCAAGCCATGGCATTTTTCAATACCCTCATACGCATGTGCAAGTTGGACAGTGAATAAGGACGACTCTCACAGAATTGATGCATTTGAGTTATGATGTTGGAGGGGAATATTAAAAGTACCATGGACTTCCAAATGTTTAAACAGAACTCTTTTGGCATAAGTACAGCCAGAGTGCTCTTTTGAAACCAGGATGGCCAGACTTTGTCTCTCATACCTCTCTAAACTATCAGGAGGGACCAGTCACTGGAGAAGGAAATCATGTTTGGTAAAATGGAGAAAAAAAGGAAGACTCCCAAAGAGATGGATAGGCACAGTGATGCGCTCAGGACTATCAAAGATTGTCAGGTTGGCCTAGGACTGGGTAGTGTTTCATTCTTTTGTGCATAGTGTCACTATCAGTCGGTACCAATTTGATGGCATCTAACAACAACAATAACATAGTTTGGTATAGCTAAAGACAAATAACTCTTTTACCATAATATTGCCTTAATGTCAGTGGCTCTCTAATACTGCTAAACCCATAAAAACGTTAAGTGTCCAAATCTCAATTTTCTTTTCCTTAAAATAGGAATAATAATATCTTGGTTACTGAGTTGTTAAATGATATAACAGAAGTGAAAATATCTCATAGGCTATAAATTAGACACAGTGAAGACTGAGGAACTGAAGAATGAATCTTTCTTTCCTCCATGCTCATCCTTTCTCCTTAGCTTGGTAAAGTACTTAAAGGAGCATCTTTTCCCACAGTAGTCAAGACCTGACTAAACTCGTAAGTCAAGAAATGGAATAGAGAATAAAATCCATTGAATTGGACTACAACCTCATCACTTCTGTATCCTGTCGAGTTCTGTTAACCAGCATCACAGGGAAAATCAGCAGAGGCAGTGAGTGGGTCTCTCTCTAAAAAGGCCATTCCATCTGCTACATAGCCCGAACCATCAGCCCTGTAATTAAAATGCAATTGCCTTACCCTGCCGCAATCCCAGGATGGCCATCGTATCTGCATGAGATATAAGGGGGAAAGCACTACTTTTTGCACTTTTCTGGCTCCATTAAGTTTATTCTCTTTCTATTAATTAATCTAACTGCACTAGGGGCTCCTCTTACTCTGCAAACCAGGGTGGCACAAACTACACATGGGATGCCTGAAACGGCATGAATTTTTAAAACTCTGTCCCCATGCCTGTTACAGAAAGGCTTAATTACTTCTGACTAAATCTGTAATTAAAATATATCACCGGAGCAGATTCACCTGTGTGTGTAGGTGTTAGTGTGCATACTGTGTGACGGGCAGAGATGAATCACCCAGAGACAGCGTGCAGAGAAGGAAATTGTGCTAAGTTACGAAATGAGGAAAAAAGAGGACTTGAAGAATCAGAGAGTATGCAGGATAAATCCTCTTAAGTTTTGCTTTAGAAAGATAAATTGTATGTCTAGCATGCAAACCTGGCCAAGAAAAGGTAGTGCCGGTGTGAAGGGCAAGTAATGTAGGAGGTGACAGGGAATGGGGTTGAATTGGGAAGGCAGTCAAAGGCAAAAGTAAAACCTACAGTGTAATGAAGGTGAGCCAAGTTTTAGTTAGAAAGAAAGTGTAAGCCATACAGAAAAGTTAACGCTAGAAATAGGAAAGTGGGGAAAGAGTTGAAACCAGCACAGGCAAATTCATAAATACACCTATGAACATTGTGAGTGTGTGAGTTTCCTTTTTCAATGTTGTCTAGAGTATGTCATGGAGTCCTGGTGTGGCACTGTAGGGTAAAGTCACTGTAGGGTGGACCAAAAGGTCAGTTTGAACTGCAAGGTCTAAGGTTCAAACCAAACAGCCACTCCTCAGAAACCCTATGCTGGGTCGCTGTGAGTTAGAAACTACTAAATGACCCTTAACAATGACAAAAAGTGTATCATGGTATAAGCACTGATGGATTAAATGACATATTCATACTTGTCAAGGAAACAGCGGTCCAATTCTTGGTTCTGCTACACATATACCACTGGACCTCAAGATCAGTTTGAACCACAAGATTAGTGGTTCAAACTTACCAGCCACTCCTTGGAAACCTTATACAGGGTTGATATGAGTCAGCACCAATTAGACAGCACTTAACAACAGTAATATGTAATTTATCAGATCTTGGATTAGTTATTTCTTCTGTGGACCTGTTTCCTCATCTATAAAATAGAAACAATGAAAATTATTTCATGTACTGAGTCACTATATCCACAACTCTGAGAGTGTCATTCACATTGTCTATGAGAACAATAATACCCATACCCCTAAAGCTGTGGAGGCAGAGTTACTGTGAAGTTTGAATATGGCATGGAGAGAAAAAAGATATTTTGCAACTAAAGTGTGTGTTGTTTTTAAGTGCTGTCAAGTTGGTTCTGAGCAACTTTGTATAGGGTTTCAGAGGAGCAACAGATGGGTTTGAACCACCAACCTTGTGGTTAGCAATCCAGCACTTATCCTAAACTGCCACACCTGGACTCAGAAAAAAAAAAAAAAAAAGTATGTAGAAATGCATTATACTTTCAATATATGTGACATTAAGCCGTATATGCCTTCTCATTCTGAGTTTCCTCATCTTTCGTGTTAAAGAATTTGACTAGATGACTTCTGAAAGATATTTTTAATTCTAAAATTCAATAGCATTATGACTGATTTTCATTTCATTCATATACTCACACTAAACCAAAATTCAACCAGTCCCAAAGCCAAGTGTTGAAAAAAAAAAAAAGAATGATTGAGAAATATTCTTTTCCTTTAGGAACTTACAGTTATGTGGGCTTTATGCTGTATTGGGCCCTTCCAGCCAATACATTTAGTGTTTTTCAATTACATGTCCTAAGCCCTGATATTCAAGCACAATGACTAAATTACATCTGCTACTGACTTATCGACTATCTCATTATCCTACATTTCACAGTTACTACAACTTTGGACAAATCCACAGGCAGTGCCTCCAATCATGCAGGCTTTATGCTGACTGTAACTAGGCCCAGGAGATCTTCTGTGGGCCACCCTAGAAAACATACCAGAGGCCCTGACAGCAACTAGCCTACTTGAGGGATGGTAGCCCACCGGCTATAGGATGTCTTCTCCCATTCATCACCAACATCTTGTCTGGGAATCGGATAACAGGGGATGACACAAGGTTGTAAGTAGGTGGAGGCCAGTGAAGGGGCCACGGGTGCCAATGAGGTCAATGGGGGGAAGAAGGAAGTGAAGGAGAGGGAAATGAGCAGCACTGGACTGAGGACCCTGGGTGGATGGAGACAGGGGCAGGAGGTGCTGGGCAGTGAGCAGTCCCCACAGGCGCCATGGTAGTGGAGAAGGCATGTTGTAAAAGTGAGCCCATGACACCATTCACATCTCAAGATACACCAAAGGCACCCAATGGGCAGTGAGCAAATTGGGAGGGGGTCACATGCATCAAAGATGGGATATAGACCCTAACTCTTACTTATTTCATGCAATAACCGGGTCTGTGAAACCTGTATGTATAAGTGAGGAGAGCTTATGTATTCTGCAATACATAAGTAGAATCAGTGATTGCAAAATATTCTCTGACAATTTTTAAATTAGGGAAACTTTAGCTTTATACAAATAAAATTATTCTAAAATCATTTTAATTCTTTCAAAAGAAAGTACAAAACTGAGATTTCTAATGAACTGGACTCTTACCCCAGCTTTACTTCTAACCACTGCAAGACTTGGGACAAGTCACTTAATCTTCTGGGGCTTCAGTTTCAGACTGTTTAAATAAGAGGCTAGGCCAGTGTAGAAGTTTAATACTCAACACTGGACATAGAAAGCTCTGACCTTCATGGATACCAAGGAATAAGTAACATAATGACTTTAATTGTTCCCTTTTCTTGATAAAAGGAAGCAGTACTATTGATTGAGAAAGTCTTCCTTTGTCCTACATTCTAGGAAGTTATTTATGTTTATTCCATAAATAAGCTTTATTTAACTTTATGGTTTATCTTTTTGAACTAGGAAGTTTTTCCTTTTTTTAAAAAAAACACATTGAAATGTTTCCCACTGTAAATTTTCTTACACTATTATTTGTTGCCTTCAAGCCAATTTGAACTCATTGTGACCCCATGACTGCAGAGGAGAACTGCTCTTTAGAGTTCTGAATGCTGTGACTTTTCCAGAACAGATGGTCAGACGTATGTGTTAATTTGAACTATCAATCCTTTGGCTAGTAGTTGAGAGCTTAACAGTTTGTACCACTTAGGGACTTCTCTTACACGAATTGTCTATAACAGGGATGTTGTGGTTGTTGTTAAGTGCCATTGAGTAGATTGTGACCCTATATAGGGTTTCCAAGGAGCAGCTGGTGAGCTTGAACTTACCAACTTTGCAGTTCAAATCGACTTTGCAATCTAGTGCATTAACCCAGAGTGCTACCCAAAGACTCCTTGACCAAATATGTTGTAGTTGTTGTTGTTGTTGTTGTTGTTAGGTGCCTTCAAGTTGGTACCAACCCATAGTGACCTTATGCACAGCGGAACAAAACACTGCCTGATCCTGGGCCAACCTCACTACTGTTGCCACGCTTGAGTCTATCGATGCTTTCACTTGGCCAATCCATCTCGATGGGGGTCTTCCTCTTTTCCTCTGACCCTCCACCTTACCAAACATGATATCCTTCTCCAGTGACTGGTCTCTCCTGACAATATGTCTGAAGTCTGAGTGGTGAAGTTTGGCCATTTTGGCCTCCAAGGAGCACTCTGGCTACACTTCTTCCAAAACGGATCTATTCGTTCTTTTGGCAGTCCATGCCACTTTCAGTATTCTCCTCCAACACCATAACTCAAAAGCATCAATTCTTCTACAGCCTTCCTTATTCACTGTCTAGCTTTCACATCCCTATGAGGTTATTGAAAATACCATGGCTTGGGTGAGGCTCACCTTAGTCCTCAAGCTGACATCTTTGCTCTTCAACACTTTCAAAAGGTCTGTGCAGCAGATTTGTCTAATGCAATACGTCGTTTGATTTCTTGACTGCTGCTTCCGTGAATGTCAATAGTTGTTAAGTGCCATCAAATCAGTTCCAACCCATATTGATCCTATATAGGGTTTCTAAGGAGCTGCTGGTGAGCTTGAACTGCTGACCTTGTGGTTCAAACCAACTTTGCAGTCCAGAGCATTTACCCACAATGCCACCCACACCAGGACTCCAGGTTATTTTTTAAGTTGGTAATTTTTTATGCCCATGAATGATGTTATAAATGTTGGCAGAAATAAAGGTTCTCCATCCCTTGTCTATAAAGCTGAAGACTTAACCTGTTTGATACCTAAATTTCTAATGGCAATTAGGCTAGTAAAATCCAGGTATATTATTTATTTCATATCTACATTATTGTTTAGAACTCAGAGATCAGAGGAATGGATAGTATATTACTTCTTTCTGTTGTCTTTTTAAAAGTTTGAATATATTAACTGATTGGAAAGGCCTGAATTGCTGAAAATTCTTAAGTTAGTCTGTTTGATGAGGCAGTCAGTTGCAATTGCAAGGTCAGATGTTCAAACTCACTAGCCACTCCTTGGAAACCCTATACAGAGTTGCTATGAGTTGAAACCAACACCTCAGCACTTAGCAACAACAACAAGGAGGGTGTAATCTGAGGTATTCTTTCAATGAAATGTCTGTAGTACATGTGTAATATAGAAGCTATTTTATATAACTTCTATATTACACATATTTTATATTTTATATCTAGAAGATAATTTTCAAGTTGAATAAATGCTCATTTCCAGAAAACAAACAAACAAACAAAAAACCCAACAACACTTTATCTAGAGAAGATGTTATGGGTGGGTATAGTGAAAGTAAAACAACATTTACATAATAACTACAGTGTATCAGCAATTGTGCTAGACATTTTCTGTATATTATTCTTAACTTCTAAAATAACCATATTGAGTAGTTATTATTAATCCTATTTTACAAGTACACAGAGCATGACTAAGGGTGGTAAATCCTATGCCCAAAGCATGCTATGAAGGAGTGTCAATATTTGGGATTCTATATCTAATCTTGTCTTCTATTTTTCTCCATATACGCCTAAGCCAATATGCTCTATTGAAACTAACACTGAAAAATAAAATGATGTGGAAAAGTTGGTAAGAAGCTAATGAATGGAGATGGAAATACAGATAAAAACTCAAATGACTTAGTTCACACTCGCAGCAGCGGAATAAATTAAAATTATGACAAAGTGATTTGAATGAACTGATTCAATGACAATTTAAAACTTTTGAGACCTTCATTTATATAGCTTTTTTAGTTTACAAACAGTCATTAATTACTGGTATTTAGAGCCCTATCTCACTGTTTAAATGATTCTTGTCTCAACTCCAATTCTACTGTCTCTATTCAGACTAATCAACCTTTAAAATATTTCTCCAATTCTAGTCTTGCTATTTCTCAAACTTTCAAGGGTCTTAAAAAAATCTAAATTCCTGTATTCAGGAAGATGGAGTAGATGTACTTTTCCCTAATTCTCATACTAAGTACAAGTAAAAATCCTGGACACTATATATAGAACAAATAT
>NW_006408544.1:12916343-12922543 GCF_000296735.1 Chrysochloris asiatica
CTTGGTCTCTCATACTTCGGACATGTTGTCAGGAGGGACCAGTCGCTGGAGAAGGATATCATGTTTGGAAACGGTGGAGGATCAGAGAAAAAGAGGAAGACTCCCAGTGAGATGGAATGGCAAAGCAGCAGCATCAATGAGCTCAAGCGTGGCAACAATTGTGAGGTTGGTCCAGCACCAGGCAGTGTTTTGTTCTGTTGTGCATAGGGTTGCTATAAGTCAGTACTGAATGATGGCACCTAACAACAACAACAAGTTTAAGGAGTCCTGGTGTGGCTCTGTGGGATAATGCACTGGTCTGCAAGGTCAGTAGTTCAAATTCACCTTCCACTCCTTGGAAACGCTATACAGGGTTGCTATGAGTCAAAACCAACTTTACGGCACTTAACAACAACAATCAAATTTAAAGGAAATCATAAAGACAGTGAATGACTGGACAAGGATTTAAATGCAGCTCTTCTGAAACTGCTAGACATAATACCATTATATTTGGGATATGCTTATTACCATCATTTTGTTGTTATAGAATTCCAGGAAACAACTTCATTCTAGGGCTATACCCCAGAATCCAAGAAGGTCCTCGATGAAGTCTTTCCCAAGTAGGGCCTATGGAAGACAACCTATATGTTTTATCTTGTTTTAATCACCATATCATGGAAGATAGGAATTAAAATCTCCATTATTAGATAAGCCCAAAGAAGTTAAGTGATATTCCTAGTTTTACAAAACTAGTGAGTAGTGCGGAAGGGATATGAATTAGGTCTAAGAGTCCTGGTATAGCATTAATGTGCCAGACTACAAAGCCATTTGAACTGCAAGGTTGGCAGTTCAAGCTCACCAGTTGCTCCTAAGAAACCCTATACAGGGTCGCTATGGGTCAGAACTGACTCGACGGCACTTAACAACAACAACAAATACACATGCAGAGTCCTGGTGTGGGTCTGTGAGTTAATGCACCAGGCTGCAAAGCCATTTGAACTGCAAGATCGACAGTTCAAGCTTACCAGCTGCTCCTTGGCAACCCTATACAGGGTCACTACGGGGCGGAACTGATTCAATGGCACTTGACAACAACATGTATGTGTGGCAGAAGGTAGAATGATGGGCAGAAGCTAGGGAGAAATTTGTACCAGTTTAATATTAGGAATCAGTTGCTAACCATCAAATCAGTCCAACAATAGAATTAACTAACTCTACAAAGAAAAGAGTTTTCCATCCCTATGTTGTTGTTGTTGTCTGGAAACAGGAGACACTGAAACTGGTCATTTGTGAAGAAACTGCTATCTTCATAACTCTCTTCCAGTTTAGAAATTCTATACTAACTCTCATGTTAAAAAACAAATGCAACTTGTTAAGAAAAATTCTAGCTTTTCCAAAACTCTCATTTTCATATTATCAAGATCTATGAGTATAAGGCAGATCTGCCAAACATCATGAAGTCCCTGAGTTAGTAAAGTTCCTAGAAAAATTTAGTCCAATCTTCCAATCACTTTAGAGAAACAGACCCACTAGGGAGTCGACTGTAATTTAGAGCAACCTGTAGGTTGCAGTAGAAGTGCTCCTTAAGGGTTCCCAATCTGTGATTCTTTGTGAGAGCAAATAGCCTTGGAGCATCTCAGTGCTTAACTTACAGTGTAACCAGGGATGCTAGGAAAGGAAGTAAATCCCCCAATTTCATAGAGTAAGATACAGTGAAAACCAGAACTAGAATTGTCTTAATGTTCAGATATACTATACTGAGCTGCCTTAAAAAAAAAAAAAAAAGAATCAGCAATGCATAGAAGACAGGCTTGGTTATCCCTTAACCCAATAGCCCCTGGAGAAAACCTCCTTTCCAGCTTCCCTTACAGTTTGACCTCCATAGAGAGAAGAGCTTGATAGGAAAATAAAAAACAGTTTAAGAAAGTTATCTTTTTTATGGTATTTTCCACCAACCCAGATAGGAATTTAATTAAAAAAAAAAAAAAAGAAAGAAAATTGTATGAATTTGTGATGCCCTCTTAGAGAGCTTTTAAACTCATTAGATGATGATTCACATATATGCTAAATTCTCCCTCTTTGTTTTATCACATTAAGAATTGTTGATAGTCTTCAATATTTAATGCTCTCCACTTTATATAAAATTTAAATAAAATTTAATGCAACTCAGTTATATAAGTTAAGCATTCAGCGTTCTACTTAGGAATAGTTCAGGCAAGTGAGCTCAGTGGGGTGGGCTAATTCAAGCAGGTTTGTAGTGAATTGTCCAAAAAAACCAAGAGAACAATATGTCAGTACCTACAAGTGGACTCCAAAAAATAATGGTGAAATGCTACCCACACTGAAGCTAACATTTGGTTTCCTGAATACCTAATAAACTTTTCTTTGAGACAAGGCAAGTGTGCTAAAATAATGGGCAGGCGGAGGGGGGAGGGGGGCTTTTATGAATCAGGCTTGATTGGACTGAATTGGTACCCAAACTGACCAGAATTAGATGTTAACAGAAGAGTAATACAAATTGTGGCAAAACATAAAAACTAAAGTCGGGAAGAGGAGTGGATCATACACAAGATCTGAAGAGTTAGTTCACTGAGGCAAGAGGAATTAAAAATGATTCAGGAAGGAATAAATTAAGAAAAGAAACTTGAGGCAGGGGAAGTTCCACATTTCAGAATGAGAGTCATGAACTAAGTTATGGGGTTTGGATGTCTGAATATTGCATTTCAGGAAGGGGCATAGTGGTAAGATTTCTGCAGGTTAAGACTGATCAAGGTGTTTTTGTGTGTGTGTGTGTGTGTGTGTTTTATGTGAGGATGTGTAGATTTCCTCTTATTTTCATGGACAAATTGTGTGGCACTGAGGGTTAATGTGTTGGACTGCAAGGTCAGTTTGAACTGCAAAGGTGGCAGCTCAAGCTTACCAGCCACTCCCCAGAAGCCCTATACAGGGTTTCTATGAGTTGGAACCAATTCTATGGCATGTAACAATAACAACATTCGTGTTGTTCTTTCCTAGACCTCCTAATCAACTGACTCACCCTTACTAAGCAGCATCATTCATGGCTTTAATGCTTATGTTTCCCAATTCTGTGTCATCAGATTAGAACATGCTCCTAAATTCCTAGCCAATATAATCAATTGTATACTGAACAGTTGTACTTAGATATCTTGAAGAAACTTTAAATTCTACTGGTTCAAATTGAATCATAATTTTCTCTTCATACTTATTTCTCTATTCTTCGCCATTCTCAGGACAAGAAATTACAATATTTCAATGGCATTCCCCTCATTGTCTACATCTTATTCACCACCATGTTCTCTCAATTCTACCTCTTAAATATTCCTGATATGGACTGAATTTTGTAACCCCAAAATATGTTGTAAATTTTAACTTCTATACCTGTGGTTATGAGCCTATTTGGGAATTGTTACCCTTGTTGTGTTAAAGCAGGATTAGTGTAGTTGTGTCTTTGAACAATGCATTTGAGATATAAAAGAGTAAATAATCAAGAAAAGAAGCAAAAATGGGGAAGAGATGTGTCAAGCTGCCTGAAGATCAACCAGGAGCAGAAGTACTGAAGAGACAAGGACCTCCCCCAAAACTCAGAGAGAGATGACATCTTCCTCTAAAGCCAGTATCCTGAATTCGGATGTGTAGCCTCCTCAATTGTGAGAAAATAAATTTCTGGTTCTTAAAGCCACACACTTGCAGAATTTATGATATAGCAGCACTAGCTAACGAAAGCAATATGTGCCAACTATTCTACATCCCTCCTCGCCAATGCCTCTATGCCTCTATTTGTCATCTATCATCTGTACTACTGTGTTGTTAAGTGCTGTCAAGTAGATTCTGACCCATAGTGATCCTGTTTAGGGTTTCTGAGGAGTGGCTGGTAGATTTGAGTCATCAATATTGCATATCAAACTGACTTTGCAGTCCAGTGCATTATCCTGCAGCGCTGCACCAGGAGGGCTTCCAGCATTACTTTCATAATCTCTTAACTGGTTTCTAGTCACTTCTTAACTGGTTGAGACCTGCTCCCCTCTAATTCTTTCTGCACAGATCAGCCAAACTGATCTTTCTAAAATGAAATTCTGAGTAAGTTACTCTTCTGTTAAAACCTTTTAATGATTTCTAATAGCCCTTAGCGTAGCAGTTACGAATCAGGCTGCTAATCTCAAGGTGGGCCGTTCAAAACTACCAGCTGTTCCATGGGAGAAAGATGAGGCTTTCTGCTCTGGTTAAAATTTGCAGCCTTGGAAACCTGTGCAGGGTCACTATGAGTCAGAACCGACTCCACAGTACTTAACAACAACAATAGCCCTTAAGGAGTCCTGGTGTGGCGCTGTAGGTTAATTTGCCAGACTGCAAACCCATTCGAACTGCAAGGTTGCTGGTGAGCAACCTCACCAGCTGCTCCCTGGAAACCATATACGGGGTTGCTATGGGTCAAAATTGACTCAATGGCACTTCACAACAACAACAATAGCCCTTAAGATACCATTCACACATCTTAACATAGTCTTCATGATAACTACAAACTATTATACATACTTTCATGGCCCTTTGTGACATACTATTTAGCCTGATTTAGCACCACGTTGGAGTCCTGGTGTGGAGCCCTGGGTTAATGCAGCAGACTGCAAAGTCCTTTGAACTGCAAGGTTGGAGGTTCAAGCTCACCAGTCGCTCCTTGAAAAACGATTCAGGATCGCTATGGGTCAGAACCGACTCAACAGCACTTAACAACAGCAACAACAATGCACCACTTTAAGGATTCCTGGTAGTAAAATGGATTAAGAGGTGGGCTACTAACCACAAGGTCAGAAGTTCGAATTTACCAGTTGTTCCACAGGAGAAAATGAGGCTTTCTGTTACCATAAAGACTTACAGTTTCAATGCTGTGAGGACCCTATATTGTTGATAAGTGCTGTTGAGTTGGTTCTGACTCATAGCACCCCTTTATAGTGTTTTCCAAAAGTGGCTGGTGGGTTTGAACCACCAAACTTGTGGTTCAAACTGACCTTGCAGGCCATTGTATACAGGGTCACTGTGAGTCAGAACCAACTCAGTGGCATACAATCACAATCACCACGAGCACCAATCTCCTCCCTACTTCTCAACTGCCCCCACCACATACAGCTTGGCTATATACAGCAGCAGAACTATGACTAGGGTGAAGCACACAAGAAGCCAAGGAAGTAAATGTTAATATGGTGCTTACTCTCAGGTGCCAGTCCTATGCATGCATGACCCTGACAGTGTCTCCTCCAGTGAGGTACTACTATGTACAATGCAAGAAAGCACGGCTTTGCCAAGGGAGGATTTTTTTAAATCCCAGTTTAAGAAACTAAAAAAGTGAGACTCAGAAAGTTTGCCTTAAAATTTCACAAAGTCACATAGCTAAAAAGTGACCAAGGCAGAAATTTAACTTCAATATTCTTGTTTTTAATACGACACAATATTGTCTCCCACATTTAAATAAAAGTTTTTATTGTGAATTGAGTGAAAGTTTACAGGGCAGACCATCAGTTTTACATTCAACAAATCCTACACCTTGTTTCATTACAATGATTATAATCCCCTCCCGGTACCATCAGTTAACAGTATTTCTATTCATTTCAGCTCCTTTTTTTCCTTTTAAACACTCAGGCATATATAATAATTTATACCACCAAAGGGCATATTCTACAGGTCTGCCTCCTGGACACCAGCGCTCAGTACCTCTCTTCCTGTAAATCTAGAGTCCTCAGCTGCTCCCTCTCTACATGTCCCCATCTCTGCCTCCATCTCTGGTGTCATTGCTTCTCTGGATAAGGTCCTGCATTCTGCTTGTGCTCTTCTCCCTTGATGGCCCTAGGATTCTCTGTTTCTGGACTGTAAGATTAACTACTCCATTTTTGTTATAAAACTTCAACTTTACAATTGTGACAATTGTAATTAGTCGTCGTAACAATCACTCACTATTGAATCGTAAGAATCTTATCTCCATCTCTTTTTTGCCAGACCCATCTAGATAAGATGAAAACTATTCAGTGGGGACTCTTATCTTCCCACATACACTCTTAAACTAAACTCCCTCTTGAAACCTTGTAAGCCAATCACTTCGTGCCTTTATCGCCCCCTCATTTTTTGTTGCCAATGTCTAAGGTGTTCATCCTTATCCACCCTGTGTACAGAGGGGATAGCAAAGATACTTGATGTGAAGACTCCTTCCCTCT
>NW_006408544.1:12922883-12925133 GCF_000296735.1 Chrysochloris asiatica
TCTCAGCTCTAGCCCTCTGTGGTTATGTCCTTGTCCATGGGCTCAGGTGTCCCCAGGTCTCATCACACTTTGGACCAACCAGCCCTTCCTCTTCTCTCTCATCTCCAGGTCAACATGAGTTTATGGAATGTGGTTGAACTCAGCCCATTTCTTCATTGCTGCCTTTCTCCTCTTCCACTCACCAGTAGACCAATGTGGTCATCAGCAAGCTCACGTGCCTGCTCATGTTTCAGTCTTAGAGGGGGGTTCCCATATTTTTTTAAAAAAAGAAAGGATAAACGAATAATAAAATAGGATCTAGGGAACAAATCTTCAGTTATCCACATTTATTATGAATGATTCATTAACAGCAGATTAGGCATAATGGGACAAAGGGGATCTTTTTTAAGCACAGGGACATTTTCAGTTTGCTCCTTCCTTTTCAGTATTACATCTATCTGTGGGAACATTGAGATTGTCAGAACTTCTTGTTTTCTTCCTAAGAAAAAATGTATTTGAACTCACTTAAAAATAAGTTAGTGACTACATATGACACTTCTTGTAGGTTAATAGAAATTGTATTAATATTAGCCTGCCAATTTTCACAAAGGATTTGTCAATCATGTCTGTTATAAAATCAGAGTACATCAATTCCTGGCTCTGTTTTCATCATGCCATAAAATTGAATACATCAAAATACATTCTCTTTATTCAAGTCTGAGAGAAGAATTTTGTGAAAACATTCCTTTCATATGATTAGTGGTTGGAGGCCCTGCTATTAGAACTGCTCTACACTGGTGATTACTTTGTAAGGAATCTATGGAGTGAGTCCCATCTCTTCTCACACTGCTCCAATTAGTCAAACCCCATAGCTCTGATTATTAACCCAGGAATTAGAAAGTAAATTGGAGTATTCATGTATTTTCTCTCACATATCCACTCATTCTCAACCACCTTTAAAGAAATGCCAAGTGATTATTCATTCATTTCCAGAGCAATCTAAGAAAGATGCCATCATTTGCACCTTGTTCTTCTTAAACAGTAATACTCCACAGTCCTGCCTTAATGAGTTCACCTCTCGTTAGAATCAGTAAGTATAATGTATTTGGCTTAAATATACCTAAACCTCCAAGGTCATGCTATAAAGAATCTAAAAAGATGGCCATATGGTAGAAAATCCATTCAAGTTTATGAATCCCAATCCATCTTACTTCCCCAACTAGCCACTTAAGGTCTGGTTATTCTTGACTCTCAACTATTTCAGAGATTCAGGGATACGCTTTTTACTTGAGATTATGTTCAGGCCATCTCCCTGTGTTTCACTGCCACGAGTTACCTACTTCACTCCTGATTATGCACTCTGCTTTGATTTCATCAACATATTTACTTTAGACCAAGAATATCTCACTGCCAGCCTGATCCCTGAAAAAGTTATTATTAAGTAGGAGTTACTTTCTGAACTCTCAGTAGAGAAGGACATAGATAAAAACAGACTTACTGGTTTGATAGACACTGGTAGGAGCCTGAGGTTATGGTCTTTAATCAACCTTCAAACCTGAAAATGAACACATCCCCCTGCCTCATCCTTCAGCCAAATAACATATAATGTGAAGAACATCACTCTTCTATCTGTCTGTCATATTGTGGTGACTTTCATGTTGCTGTGATTCTGGAAGCTAAGCCACCAGAATTGTAAATACCAGCAGGGTAACCTACGGTTGACAGATTTCAGCTGAGCTTCAAGATGAAGACAGATTAGGAAGAAAGAGAGATGGACTTCTTCTGAATATTTAGTCACTGAAAACCTTATGAATAGCAGTGGAACACTGTCAGGACTAGAACAATGAATATTAAAACATGATGAAGAGCACCAGAATATTGCCAGATATAGTGCTTAAAGATAGGACCCTCAGGTTGGAAGGCACTCAAAATATGACTGGCTAAGAGAAGCCAGTGGAGGGGGAGGCGGCTGAACGATGTGTGAGAACTGCGCAGACCTGGTGGAGGTGTTAAATGAAACCCAGACCACGGAGTGGCAGGGTGAGAGGTGTCTGGAGACCAGGTCGACTTGGGGACACTGCCTAGAGGGAAGAGACTGCAGCAGCCAGCCAGGCTGTCCTACTTACCCGGGACACGAGGGTGCTGTCCAGGCCTAGCCATTAGATCATGGCTTTGACGCGGGCTCTACTAACTTAGAGACCCACAAACACAGCCCAAAGCATCTCATTACAACCCTGTCGACCCTGCTGTGCTTCCGCCTCTTGACTGACG
>NW_006408544.1:12929338-12930654 GCF_000296735.1 Chrysochloris asiatica
ACTCTATGGCACATAACAACATCAAAAAGAAGCCTCCTCAAAGTACAGTCAGCTGTAATACCAACCTTTGGGACCGTCTTGCTGATGGGGCACAAGTCAAAGAGAAGAAAAACAACTGTAAATATCCAACAATAATTGGAAAATGGAATGTACAGGGTATGAATCTAGGAAAATTGGAGGTTTTTAGAAATGAAATGGAACCCATAAAAACATCGAAATCCTAGGAATTTGTGAGCTGAAATGGACAGGTAGTGGCCACTGTGAATCAGACAATCACAAGATTATCTATGCAAGAATGTCAAATTCAAAAGACATAGCACTGCATTCATCATCAAAAAGAACATTTCAAGATCTGTCTTGAAATACAATGCTATCTGTGAGAGCATGATATCCATACATCTACAAAGAAGACCAGTTAATACTATTATTATTCAAATTTATGCACTACCCATTAAAAGCAGTAATCATGAAAATGAAGAATTGAAGATTTTTACCAACTTATTCAGGCTGAAATTGATCAAACATGCAATCAAGATATATTGATAACTACTGATTATTGGAATAACTCTATGTTTGGAAGAAAAAAAAAAAAGGAAAGATCGGTAGTTAGAAAATATGGCCTTAACGATAGAAACGGTGGTAGTAATCACATGATATAATTTTGTAATACCAGTAGCTTATTCACTGAAAATCCATTTTTAAAATAACACAAGGGAGGTGGGGCTTGATGGTGGTTAGGGTGGAGGTGCAGCGAAATTTTCCTTAAGCAGTACCATATAATACCAGGCAAAGCAGATTCAGGGCAGAGTTGCAAAACTCAGAACCACATAGGTAGGAATATTTTTAAAATTTTGAAGGCTTATAGCTAGGAACTTGCAGCAAAAGGAAGAAATCGTGTACTTTAGAATCTACCAGATTCAGTGGCCCAGAGCCGAACACTTGGGTGAAACCAAATGGCAAGACCAAGCGGGGGAGCAGACACACCACAGAAAAACACTGTGGGGACCTCTGAGAAAAGGTAGACAATACACTTTGTTGATTTTGTTTTTTTCTGATTTCTTTTTTTCTTTGGTATCTCTTCATTGCCTCCCCCCCCCATTGTTTGTGCACCTCCATTCTGGTGACTAGAGGGGGTGCCTGAGCAAGTGGACACCCCCAACCCTCACCACTGGAGTGTACTTCTGCCACATAAGCACACAGATACTCTCAGCACAAGAGCTGGCATTGAACTGCTTTTTCTTTTTTCTTTTTCAATAAGGAAAAGGCCAGAACAAGGTGTGTGGAGAGGGAAAGAGAGTTTAAAAACAAAACAGACT
>NW_006408544.1:12931259-12933499 GCF_000296735.1 Chrysochloris asiatica
TAAACATGTCCAAGAAGCAAAAGCAGATGACCATATAAGCACATGTCCAGAAACAAGATAAAATGTCTGAGACAAATGACCTAGAAGTAGACCTAGACTACATTCTGGAAGGAGGGTAGGCCTTGGAAATGCCTGAGAAGAAATTTAAAAAATGATTATAAAATGTTTCAAAACACTTTACAATGGAGTTGAGAAAAATATGAAAGAAGTCAGAAACACACTACAGGAACAATCAAATAACATAGATACAACATTGGAAACAATTCAAAACCAGAGGTCCAAATGATCAATAATAAAATATCAGAAATAGACAATACTCTGAAAGGGCAAAGGAGTAGAATAGAAGAGATGGAAGGCAGAACCAGATAGCTGGAAGACAAACCTCTCAATATCACTAAGATAGAAAAACAAACAGAATAAAGGATAAAACAATCTGAAGAAGGTCTAAGATTCATGTTGGACAACATGAAGAGGAAAAATTTAAGAATTATTGGCATTCCAGAACAAGAAGAATCACACAAGTCCACAGAGGAAATACTTGAAGAACTGCTGGAAGAAAACTTCTCTAACATCCTGAAAAATGAGAAGATAAAATTTCAAGAAGCTCAATGAACCCCAGGAAGGACAGATCCCAAAAGAAAATCACCAACACATATCATAATCAAGCTCTCCAAAATCAAAGATAAGGAGACACTTCTGAAAGCAGCTAGGGAAAACAGAAACAAAGGCAAGCAAGTCTGATTAAGCTCGGATCTCTCAGCAGAAACCATGCAAGCAAGAAGGCAGTGGAGAGACATATAAAACCCTTAAAGAAAAAAAAAAAAATGTGAACCAAGAGTCTTTCATCCAGCAAAGCTGTCAATCAAATATTCAGGATAAAGAGAAACTAAGGGATTTTCCCAAAGCCAACCCTGTGCTACAAAACATCTTAAAGGGAGTTTTGTGGACTGAGAACCAACAAGAACAGACAACAACCAGAGATTGACATACGTTCTAGCACCTCCCAGAATTAAATTGACAGAGGAAGAGTCGAGAACAGAACAAAACTATAAGAACAAACTCAGAGAATCTGGGAGGTCAGTCTATGATAAAACAATTACAATATAAAAGAAGGTAAACACATAGGAACAGAGATCCAGATGGTGAGACGGTCAGGTAGATTACAGGATAAAATAAACTGTACTAAATGGAGGGAAAAGTTGATGGACTATTAGGTACTCAAAGAAAATGAACACTTCAAAACATGCAGAGAAAATGAAAATTCAAGAACACGGAAATATTAAAGTATGAGGAAACTCACAAGAAAGAACAAAAAAACATGACTTCACGAAAGGAAGACACACAGAACAAAGAAAGCAGCAACACAACAAAAAGAGCAAACATAACGGCAGCAATTAATCCATACCTATTGATAATTACACTGAATGTAAATGGATTAAATGTACCACTTAAGAGACAGAGGGTAGCAGAAGCGATAAGAAACATGCTGTCTGCAAGAGATACATCTCACACACAGAGACAAAAATAGATTAAAGGTCAAAGGAAGGGAAAAAATAAACAAAACTAATTGAAATAAAAAATGAACAAGGGTGGCAGTACTAATCTCTGAAAAATAAAATAATCTCTGATAAAATAAACCCCCAGCATAATAGATAAAGATGGACATTATCTCATGATTAAAGGGACAATTGAACAAGATGACATAACCATAATCTATGCTCCCAAAGAAAGAGCTCCAAAATACATAAAGTAAACTCTAATATACTTGAAGAAAGAAATAGATAATCTACAATAATAGTGGCTGATTTCAATACACCACTTTCAAAAATGGATAGAAGAACCAGAAAGAAACTTGACAAAGACACAGAAGAACTAAACAACACAGGCAGCCAACTGGACCCCATAGATGTGTACAGAGCATTCTGTACAAAACAACAATGTGCATTGGAAAACAACACATTGTTTTCCAGTGCACATGGAGCATTCTCCAGAATAGACCATGTCTTAGACCACAAAATACATCTCCATAAATTTACAAATATCAAAATACTACAAAGCATCTTCTCAGACCACAATGTTATCAAATTAGAAATCAACAAAATCAGTTAGATAACTCTATAACAATAATGACAAAGCTGGAAAGGACATTAGTAAAGCAATATCATTTACAATAGCCACCCAAAGGATGAAATATCTAGGAATAAATGTAACCAGAGAAACAAAGGATTTATACAAAGAAA
>NW_006408544.1:12934702-12944883 GCF_000296735.1 Chrysochloris asiatica
TTAGAGAGATGCAAATCAAAACAACAATGATATATCATCTTACACCAGCAATAACAGCAAAGATCAAAAAAGCAGAGGACAATAAATGCTGGTGGGTATGTGGAGAGACTGGGAAACTCCTGCATTACTGGTGGGGTTTCAAAATGGTCCAATCTCTCTGGAAAGCAATATGGCGCTTCCTCAGAAGGTTGGAAATAGAAATACCTTATGATCCAGCAAATCCTCTACTTGTTATTTACCCACAAGAAATATGATCCATAACACGAGTAAATAGATGCACACCAATGTTCATAGCAGCACTATTTACCATAGCCAAAGTGCCCATCAACTGAAGAATGGATAAACAAACTGTGGTACATACACACAATGGAATAAATAAAGAATAACAAGGAAGCTGCAAGCCACCGCATAACATGGATGAACCTTGAGGACATTATGTTGAGTGAAATCAGTCAGTCACATAAGGAGAAATACTGCATAGGACCACTACTGTAAAAGACTAAGAAAAATAACTCATACTAAGGGGGTGGGGTGGTTTCTGGTTACCGGGATGTGAAGGGAGGAGAATGTGGAGCAGAGGGTAGGGAATACATACAGGATAGTTTGGGTGCTAGGGAAGGGGGCAATACACAAGAAAGGGGAGGGGAATGGAAGAACAAAGCAGATGGGAAGACAATTAGGCAAGTTTGTATGGGCTAAGTGGGACAGAGGTGAAGAATGATGTATGCACAACCTTGGAACAACAGGGCTCTGGGATACAGGGATTGAGACATGGTTGGAATGGGGAAAAGGGGAGAAATAATGTTAAGATGCTTGGCTGTCTTTTGAATCTTGGTTTCTTTGGCTTGCTATTATAAAACAGACACTTGAGGGGAAGAGAAAGGAATAGCCAGAAATATCACCATAGAAAGTTTGTAAATCCCTCTTCTGCCTATAACTGACTGTTGCAGTTGTTGTTATGTGCCATGGAGTCGGTTCCGACTCATAGTGACCCTGTACAGGGTTTCTGAGGCTGTAAGTCATTATGGGAGCAGAGAGCCTCATCTTTTTCCCACGGAACAGTTGCTAGTTTCGAACTACTGACCTTGAGGTTCACAGCACAATTCATAACCACTCTGCTACCAGAGCTCCTTTACAACTGATTGCAATACCTAAAATGCAATACCTACAATGTGCCCAGTGAAGAAGGCTTCCTGTGGAGCCTCTGCATTACATAAGTCCATTGGTGGAATCCTGAACAGCATCCAGAATCTTCTGAGGTGGGAAATGTCCACTTGAAAGGACAAGCAGACCAGGCTGGAGTGGCCAGAAGAACAGAAGATACTTCTTGACATAAAGAATGACAGGAAAAATATAAAACAATATAGGCAGTACGACTGATTACTATAAGAACAAGCAAGTTACTCACCCAGGAGACATCAAGGCAAGTGGTCGGGTCTCCTCAGGGCAAAAACCCTTCCAAGACTAAGACTCAATGGGAATACACACTCTGATTGGTGACTATGTTCATCACCGATAAGGGGAAGTGAGGGAAAAATAGCAATGAAGCTGCGAGCTGAGCCCTACAACGTTCAGTAGACTCCTGTGAACGTGGATGGCGAGCTGGTTGGCCAGTAGTGTGGCAAGACCAGGGGACCTTTGGGCCCAGAGTCAGTGACATAGCTACAGAGGACTACAGTGGAGAGTGAAGTGCCCAGCAGATAAGAAGAGAGGGCATATACATAAGAACACCCACATTTGCAGATAATACCCACTTGACCTGGCTTCAATGACTGGTTGATCAGCGCTCAACTAGAAGAAGAAAGAAGAGGGGAAAAGGAGTAATCTGATACAATTTGATGGACTTGACCTTCACCTGTGGATGCAATAGCTCAAAAGAGGGAACAAATCTTTACATCGAGGATCATTCCCACCCCCTCATACACAGAGTTGACAGGGATGGGCAACTTAGACATTGCTACTCAAATGGGGGGAAAGGGAGGGCTACAAAGGCAAGAAGTGACTGGCTTACAAGCTTTCAAGAGGGAGCCTAGATCCAGAGGGCGTGGGAGAAGGTAGAATCTCCACTGAGTAGTATCCAATCTATCTGGGCAGGGCTGATGGAAAGATATGTGGATAGGTTTCTTGTGGTACGATAGTGAATAATTGTTATCAGGACTGATTGTGAGGGTTGGAAATGTAACGGTAGACATTCTGTAGCAAAAGGAGGGGAGTGATTGACTTTTCAGTCTAGGAGCAGAGGTCCCTGGGTGCATTCAAGGGAAAAGAGCGGAGAGTGGGACCCTACCCAGAGAAGCAGTGATGCCAGAGATGGAGGCAGAGATGATGACATGGAGAGATGGAGCAGCTGGGGACTTTAGACCCAGAGAGGGAGAGGGACTGTTGGCTGATGACCAGGAGAGCAGGCTTGCAGTGTATACCATTTGGTTGGTTGATGATGCATTGAGGGGATTGTACCCATGGCATTGAAATGATATACAATTGGATTAATGCAAAGCTAATATTTTCCAATGTAAACTATCACATAATTCACAATAAAACAAAAACAAAATACAAAAAAAGAACTATATTCATAGATCTCACCAGATGGAATACAAAGAAATCAAGCTGACTACATCTGTGGAAAAAGATGGTGGAAAAAAATGTATATTATTAGCCAAAACAAGGACAGGGTACAACAGATCATCATTTGCTAACATGTAGTTTCAGACAGAAGCTGAAGAAAATTAAAACAAGTCTACGAAAGCCAAAATATGATCTTGAAAATATCCCGCCTGAATTTAGGAATCATCTTAAGAACGGATTTGATGCACAACACACTAAAGACTGAAGACCAGAAGAGTTACAGGTTTGACGTCAAGAAAATCCTAGATGAATAAAGCAAAAGATCATTAAGAAGATAACAAAGAAGGAAAAGATTAAAATTAATGTCAGAAGACTATGAAACTGGTTCTCTCCAGCATAGAGTTGCTATAGCAGATAGAAGAAATGAGTAGGTAAAAGAGCTGAAGACAAAAGTCAAATATTATAATGAAATGTGCAAAGACCTGGAGTTAGAAAACCAAAAAGAAAACCAAGCTGAGGGAACTGAGGAATAAATTCAAGCCTCTTATGGCAATACTGAAGGATTCTGTGGCAAAATGTTGAATGAACAAAAAGAAGATGGAAAGAATACATACACACTGTACCAAAAAGAAATGGTTGATTTTTAATCATTTCAAGAGGTAGCATATGATCAACAATCAATGATCCTGAAGGAAGAAGTCCAAAGTGCATTAGAGGCATTGGCAAAGAACAAGTCTCTATGAATTGATGGATTACAAATTGAAATATTTCAACAAACTGCTATGGCGCTGTAAATACTCACACATCTATTGCAAGAAATTTGGAAGACAACTATCTGGCCAACTGACTGGAAAAGATCCATATTTGTGTCCATTCCAAAGAGAGGTGCCTCAACAAAACACAGAAAGCATTGTACAATATCATTAATATCATATGCAAGTAAAATTTGGCTAAAGATAATTCAAAAACATCTGCAACCGTACATTGACAAGGAACTGCCAACGGTTCAAGAGGGATTCAGAAGAGGACATGGAATGAGGAATATCACTCCTGACATCAGATGGCTCTTCACTGAAAGCAGAGAATACCAGAAAGATGTTTACCTCTGCTTTATTGACTGTGCAAAGGCTTTAGATTGTGTGGATCATGAAAAGCTATGGACAATATTGCAGAGACTGAATATTCTGGAACACTTAATTGTGCTCATGAGGAACCTGAACACAGACCAAGAGGCAGTTGTTTGAACAGACCATTTAAAGTACTATGGAATACAAAAAGAAGAAACCAGTATGTTTTGGAAGAAGTACAACCAGAATGCTCCTTGGAAGCCAAGATGGCAAGACTTCATCTCTTATACCTCCCTGGAGAAGGATATCATGTGTGCTAAAATGGAGTGTCAGAGAAAAACAGGAAGACCTGCAATGAGATGAGTTGCACAGTGGCAGCAACAAAGAGCTCAAACGTAGTCTCAATTATGAGGTTGGTACAGGAGGAGTCAGTGTTCCGTTCTATTGTGCACAGGGTCGCTATGAGTAGGTACTGACTCAATGGCAACTTAACAACAAATAAGGTAAAGATTAACAATAGGGAGGTACACACTTCTTAGTACAAGATCAAAAGGGCAGCATTTGGATACACACTGGCCTGCTAACCAAAAGTTTGGCAGTTTAAACCCACAAGCAGATCCACAGAGAAACATGACATTTTCTGCACCAGTAAAGATTTGAAGCCTCAGAAGTCCTATACAGGGTCACCATGAGTTGGATCTGACTTGACGGCACTTTACAACAACAACAGCCATGAAGCTCAGAAGGCAGGAAGAGGTAGGAATTAAGGACAAATGGAAACAGTAAACACAGGGAGGAAATGGGAAGATTACCAAGAAAAACCTATGGTAAGAGTTCGATGAACAGCTGTCATAAGCCAGAATTGACTCAACTGCAGTAAGTTCGTTGCTTTTCCTTTTTTCCGTTTTTGTTGTTGTTTTTTTGGCTCTACAATAATCTAAAATAGTCAAGATTCTTCATTGCTATTACCCACGGTTTTTTGTAAAACCAATAGATTTTTTTAAACCAATATTGTGGCAGCTGAGTCCTACCAGTTGTGGAAGGCACTGCCTATCTAGAACCCAATTAATTCTAAAGATTCTTAGCATCACCTTGTTGTTGTTGTTAAGTACCATGGAGTCGGTTCTGACTCATAGTGACCCTGCACAGGGTTTCCAAGGCTGTAAATCATTACGGGACAGCATCACCTTAGCACTAGTTTTTGACAGAGAGCCACTTCTTCACATACAATAAACGTGTCCTAAAAATCAGAGGAAAAAAAAATGAAAACATTTTTCTTTTACACAATGAGAGAAGGAACAGGTGCCCTTAACATAAAACAGCTAGTTTTATCTATCTGTCATGAGATAAAACTTACATTAAAATGTTACAAGAAGTAATAAACTTATTGATATGAGCAATAGTCGCTAAAATAAAGTTATCATGTAACAAAACAGAAATATATGATTTGCCTTAAAGTAACAACTACACATATAATATTTCCATGCTAACAATGAACATATTATATTTTTCATTGATTTCCTGTGTGTACATTGTATATGTGCATGTTATTTGAATAGACAAGTAATATGCAAGAGACAAATACGATATGTCAAATGTGTTCAAAGATGTTCGCTCAACTTATTACCTAGTAAAGCTAACTTTATTATATGCTTAAGGGAAAAGGAGAGGGAGTAAGTTCTATGAAAGTAGTCCTAAGTACCAACAAGACAAATTAATTTACTGTAATGAAATGTACAAATACATATAGTTAGAAAATCAAAAGGGAAGATCATGCTCAGCATATCTTAAGCTGAGAGAACTGAAGAAAAATTAAAACCTCTACTTGAAGAATTCTATGGACAAAATATTGAATGATGTGGAACGTATCAAAATAAGATGGAAGACATATACATACTCACTGTTACAAAAAGAAATGGTTGATGTTCAGCATCAGACAATGATGCTGAAGGAAGAATTCCAAATTCACTGCATGCACTGGCAAAGAACAAGATTCCAGAAATTGATGGAATACTAACTGAAATATTTCAATAGAGTGGTGTAGTCCAGGAAGTACTCACTCATCTATGCCAAGAAATTTGGAAGTCACCTAGGCAACTGTTTAGAAGATATCCATATCCGTGCATGTTCCATAGAAAGGGAACTCAACAGAATATGGAAATCATCAGACAATATCACTAAAATTACATGCAAGTAAAATTTTGCTAAAAACAATTCAAAAACAGTGTATTGATAGGGAACTATCAGTAGCTCAAGCCAGAATATGACAAAGATGTGAAACAAAGGATATCATTCGTGAGGTCAGAGAGATCTTGGCTGAAAGCAGAGAAGACTGGAAATATGTTTACCTGTGATTTATTGACTGTGCAAAGGCTTTTGATTATATGGATCATGACAAGCAGTGGCTAACATTGCAAAGAATGTGTATTTCAGAACAACTCATTATGCTCATGAGGAACCTATACATAGAGTAAGAGGCAGTTACTTAAACAGAAAAACAGGGCACTGAATAGTTAAAAATAAGAAAAGGTTTGTATCGGGGTAATACTCTTTCGCCATACTGCTTCAATATGTATACTGAGCAAAGAATTTGAGAAGCTGGGTTATATGAAGAAGAACATGGCATCAGGGTTGGAAGACGACTCATTAACAACCTGCGATATTCAGATGATACACCCTTGTTTGTTGGAAGTGAAGAGGACTTACTTACTGATGAAGATTAAAGACCACAACCTTCAGTAGGGGTTGTATCTCAATGTAAAGAAAACAAAAACCCTAACCACTGGACCAATAAAGTACATCCATATAAATGAAGAAAAGGTTGAGTTGTCAAAGACTTCATTTTTCTTGGATCCACTACCAACAATCATGGAAGCAGCAGTCAAGAAATCAAGCTATAGAGATAGAGCAGCTGGGAATTTTAGACCCAGAGAGGGAGAGGGGCTGTGTGCCGATGACCGAGGGCAGGCTTGCAGGGTATACCCTTTTGCTGGCTGATGATGCATGGAGGGGATTGTAACCCTGGCAATGAAATGATATATGATAGGATGAATGTAAAGCCAATGTTCTCCCATGTAAACTATCATATAATTCACAATAAAACATTTAGAAAAAAGAAAAGAGAAAGAAAGAAACCCACTGCCACAGAGTCAATTCAGACTCATTAAAAAAAAAAAAAAAAATCAAGCTATTACATCAGGCAAATCTTCTGCAAAAGACCTGTTTAACGTGTCCAGGAGCAAAGATGTCAGTTTGAGGACTAAGGTGCACCTGATCCAAACCATGGTATTTTCAATATCCCTATATGCATGTGAAAGTTGGATAATGAATAAGGAAGACTGTAGAAGAATTGATGCATTTGAGTTATGGTGTTGGAAAAGAGTATTGAAAGTACCATGGACTTCCAGAATCAAAAAAGAAGTCTGTAATAAAAGAAGTACAGCCAGTGTGCTCCTTGGAAGCCAGAATGGCAAGACTTCATCTTTTATATTTCACATATATTATCAGGAAGTACCAGTCCATGGAGACAGACATTACATTTTTTAGTAAAGTAGAGTGTCCATGAAAAAGAGGAAGACCCTCCAATGAGGATGACTGGCATAGTGACAGTGGCAGTGGGCTCAAGCATAATGATTGTGAGATTGGCGCAGAATTGTGCAGTGTTTCATCCTGTTGTGCAAAGGATCACTAGGGTTCAGAACTGACATGATGGCACTTAACAACTGTCAGAACTTAAGTGATGAAAATGTCTAGATCTCTCTAGTACTACACATATAAGTTACTAAATGGTATGATGAGAGAGTTAAAAGTTAAAACTAGTTAACGTTCTTCCTTGCCAAAGCCACCCCCCCCACACACACCACAAACACTTACAAAAATGTATAAAGCATTCAAGAAACTGCAATAAATGCAGCATTGACTTTGAAATGTCATATTCAACCTTAGTTCTGGATAGATATCAAGTTCCAGTCATTTATCTTTACAAGAAAGAATCATTAAGATTCAAAATCAATCAGGAGGCTTTGGTTATATGCAGAGAACTAAATGGGAGCCAATGTTTAGTTTAATGAAACACTGGTGAAACCTTCCCAGAAAATGCTGGCTTGCTTAAGTTAATTGGATCTCTTGTGAAATCAAATTTGCTATAACAACAGCAACAGCCATTTATTGAGCACTTTCTAGGTGGCAGAACCAGAATTAAAATCCAGACTTGTTTACTGCCCAAGTTCATGCTCCTTCTAACATGCAATACTGCTTTCTAATCAAAATAGCTCTGAAATTCATGGAACAACTTTGCTTCCATTGCATCTGTGCTAATTTTTACTACATAGAAGTTTTGTCACCAAATTGAAAATGATTGTCAGACTTCAAGGCCCATCATTGTATGACTGGGTTTAAGTTTAAATTCTAGAAGTTTCCAACTGTCAGTAGAACTGTTAAGACTAGGCCAATATCCCTCATGGGATTCAGCAGGTATACATCTCTATCTTCCTACCAATTAACTATGAATAAACTGGGGAAACAAACAGCAGGGCCCTAGTGTTATGGGAGGCAGATTAATATTTATTCAACATTTACTAAATGTTACACTGTGTACTAAGCACATGCATTTAATGCTTGCCACAATCTTCTTAAGCAATTATTATCATCGTTTTATATTAGCAACTGAGCCTCAGAAAAGTAAGCACACAGCTTCTCTCTGTCAAACGCAGAATTTGAAACTACTTCAGTTTGCCGGGCAAAACTGAGTTTGTCCTTTTTCCACACTTCTTCCAAAGAACAATCTGAGTGTCAGCAAGGATGAAAAATGACTCCACGGCACATAACAACCTTGCGGTGTCGCTACGAGTCAGAATCAACTCAACGACACTTAACAACAACAACAAAATGTGATGACTAGAGTTGTGTTGGTGGTTCAAACTCACCAGCCACTCCTCAGTAACCCTATACAGGGTCGCTATGAGTCAGAAATGAGTTGATGGAACGTAACAACTGTGTGATGGCAGGAACTGTGATTGCTTTGGCAGGGCCAGACCAAATGATTTCCCCACCAATGCCCTATACAAACCCCAAATCCATAGTAACAGAAAGCCTCTCTCCCTTCAATTATCCCAAACACTTTTAATAAGAGTTGTCTGGGAGATTTTCCGACATTAAAGACAAATCAATGAGGGATGTACTTCTGGTAATGAAGCACTCATGGCAATCTAAGCTTTGGGATATCAACAGGAAGTATATACTAAGAACAAATGAGCGGTTAAAAGAACTAATCAGAATCAAATTAACATAAAGAAAAAAACATAACTACCTAGACAGATGCTGAGAAGAGAAATAAGGAAGAGAGCATGATGGTTCTGGACAGGAAGTTGAGGTGTCTTTATGTCTCAAGAAGGGTGAGCCACAGAGAAGACAATTAAGGGTATGTAATCAGTTTTGTTTTGTTTTGTTTTTCACTCTGTAGCTTGACTTCTATTCATTCAGCTAGCTTGACTTCTATTAATCAGAATGCTAATCTAGAGGTCCAGAGTAGAACATTTGTCTTTGTTAGGTTCTGATACTTAAGGAATCATCTAGCAATTTGTGGAGACCCTATTAGTGGAAGTAATCAACCCATACGCCCAGTAATATCCTCATTCTTCTTTCTCTGTCTCTATCAGAAAATGTACCCGAGAGTTCATAAATATATAAACCAAGCCCAAACTCACTGCCGACACATCAATTCTGACTCACAGGAACCCTACAGGACACAGGAGCTGCTCCATAAGGTTCCCAGGCTATAAATCTTTATGGAAGCAAAGGGTTTCATCTTTCTCTCATGGAGAGACTTGTGGGTTTGAACCGTCAACCTTTCAATTAGCAGAAAAACAATTAACTCACTGAACATTGGGGCATCTCATTTATGAACAAATGAAGATTATTTTGAGCAAATATGAGTCAGTATCACTCTGGAAAAGAAAAAGATGCTGATAATAATTTTTATTTTTTTAAGTGAGGATGACGCTAGCAAGGATCATATATGGGATTAGAAATTACCTTTGGAACTGTAGTTGTTGTGTAATCTCATGTATTTCTTGTGATCACTTCTTACTCATTTTTTATTCATTGTAATGCATTTTTTATCCATTCATTTAACACATTTACTATGAATAACACATTGGCTACTATGTTAGGCTCTAGGATACGTGTGAGGAAAATAAACACGGTCCTAGTGAAGCACAGTTTAGGGGAAAAGACAGATAATTATATAATAACACAAATATTAAATTACAGTATGTGTCTTTTACAAAAAAATTGTAGAATGATTTGAAAGCATATAACAATGGGGCATAATTTAGACTATGGAATAAAGATTCTCTCAGAAAATTCTTATTGTGGAGGTGGTGAAGGAGCTTTTAAACTACAATGAGTGTTGTTGCTGTTCTTAGGTAGCACTTGTTGGTTTTCAGTCACTGTTGTTGTTGTTAGGTGCCATCAAGTTGGTACTGACTCATAACGACCCTATGCACAACAGAACGAAACACTGCCTGGTCCTGGGCTAACCTCACTATT
>NW_006408544.1:12945478-12946955 GCF_000296735.1 Chrysochloris asiatica
CGAAGGCTATGGTCTTTGATCTTCATTAGTATGTATTATAAATCCTCTTCACTTTCAGCAAGCAAGGTTGTTTCATTGGCATATTGCAAGCTGTTAATGAGTCTGCCTATAATCCTGATACCACTTTTTTCTTCATATAATCCAGCCTCTCACATTATCTACTTAGCATACAGGTTGAATAAGTATGGTGACAGAATACAACCTTGTCTCACATTTTTTTTTTTGTAATTTGAAACCACTCAGTGTTTCCATGTTCTGTTTGAAAAACTGCCTTTTGGTCTATGTACAGGTTCCTCATGAGCACAATTAAGTGTTCGGGAATACTCATACTTTGCAATGTTGTCTATAACTTGTCATGATCCACACAATCGAAGGCCTTTACACAGTAAATAAGCAAAGGTAAACATCTTTCTGATATTCTCTGCTTTCAACCAAGATCCATCTGCTGTTAGCAATGGTATCATCCCTCATTCCACGTCCTCTTTGGAATCGGGATTGAACTTCTGGAAGTTCTCTGTCAATGCATGGTTGTAGCCATTTTTGTATTGCCTTTAGCAAAACTTTTTTGCATGGGATATCAAAGATATTCTCCTATAATTTATGCATTCCATTAGGTCACCTCTCTTTGGAATGGGCACATTCTCTTCCAACCAGTTGGCCACATAGTTTTCTTCCAAATTTCTTGGCAAAGATGAGTGAGTGCCTCCAGCTGCCTCACTTTGTTGAAAGATTTCAATTTGTATTCCATCAATTCCTGGTGCATTGTTCTTTGCCAATTCCTTTAATGCACCTTAGACTTCTTTCTTCAGTATCATTGGCTCTTGATCATATGCTACCTCTTGAAATGGTAAAACATCGACCATTTCCTTTTGCTACAGTGGCTTGTATCTTCCTTCCATCTTCTTTTGATGCTTTCTGTGTCCTTCAATAACAGTCCTTCAATGACGAAAGTCTAGGCTTGATTTTTTTCTTCAGATCCTTCAGCTTGATAAATGCTGAGAATGTTCTTTCATTTTGGTTTTCTGACTCCAGATTGTTGCACATTTCGTTGTAATATGCGACTTTATCTTCTCAAGCTGACCTTTGACATTTTTTGTTCAGTTCTTGTACCTACTTTCTTCCATTTGCTTTAGCATCTCTATGCTGGAGAGCAAGTTTCAGTGTCTCTTCTGACATCCATTTTGATATTTACGTTCTTCCTTGTCTTCTTAATGACTTTTTGCTTTCTTTCTGTATGATGTTCTTGATGCCATCCCACAACTCTTCTGGTCTTTAGTGTCTAATGTTTCAAATCTGTTCTTCATATGATCTCTAAATTCAGGATATATTCAAGGTCATATTTTGGCTCTCATGGACTTGTTCTCATTTTCTTCAGCTTCAGTCTGAATTTGCATATGATCAATTGATGGTCTGTTCCAGAATCTGCCCCTAACCTTGTTTTAGCTGATGCTTTACCATCTTCTGTTTCCATTGTTGC
>NW_006408544.1:12949115-12950246 GCF_000296735.1 Chrysochloris asiatica
TCTAAATTCAGGTGGGATATAGTCAAGGTCATAATTTGGCTCTTGTGGACTTGTTTTCATTTTCTTCAGCTTCAGTTTGAATTTGCATATGAGTAATTGATGGTGTATTCCACTGCCCCTAACCTTGTTTTCACTGATGATATGGAGCTTTTCCATTGTCTCTTTCTGCAGATGTAGATGTAGTCGATTTGATTTCTGTATATTCTATCTGATGAGGTCCATGTGTATAGTCATCTCTTAAGCTATTCATAAGGTTTTCAGTGACTAAGTATTTGGAAGTAGCTTGTCTCTCCTTCTTCCTAGTCTGTCTTTGTCTGGAAGCTCATCTGAAACCTGTCCACCGTGGGTGACTCTGCTGATATTTAAAATACTTTTGGCATAGCTTCCAGAATCACAGCAACTCACCAGCCACCACATTATGACAAGCTGACAGATGAGTGGTGGTTTTGATTCATAGCAACCTTATACATAACAGAATGAAACACTGTCCAGTCCTGTGCCAGCTAACAATTGTGGTTATGCTTGAATCCATTGCTTCTGCCATTGTGTCAATCCATCTCGTTGGGAGTCCTCCCTCTTATTTGCTGACCTTCTATGTTATCAAGCATGATGTCTTTCTCCAGGGACAGTACCCTCTTAATAACATGTCTGAAATATGAGAGATGTAGTCTTAATATCTTGGCTTCTAAGGAGCATTCTGATTGTACTTCTTCCAACACAGATTTGTTTGCTCTTCTGGTAGTGCATGGTAAGGGCCCATCTTACAGGATCCTACTGACAGACCAGTGTGCTTTCCAAAACTTAGTCACTGGGTTCTCTCCTCATGATTTCCAACATGACAGAGGGCTTCAAAAAGTTCTTGGAAAACTTCCATCATCTTTTAATTTAATTTTCCCACAAACTGTTTGAAAGCCCTTGTATTTTTGCATCATTTTGGCAAAAAATACAAAACTAATCCATTAATTTTAATTAAATAGTTTCCTTTTAATAAGGAGATAAAGTTTAGTTTGAAAACACTGGTTTGTCACAAATCTTTTTTAGGAACCTAATAAGATTGGTTAAAATATTTACTGATGAAGATCAAAGAGCACAGCCTTCAGTATGGATTGCATCTCATTGCAAAAAAAAAAA
>NW_006408544.1:12950901-12952297 GCF_000296735.1 Chrysochloris asiatica
AGTACAGATTCTATAGCATTTAACAACAACAACAACAACAAGCTGGGTTTGTATACAAGCTGATGCTGACATTTTAAAGGGCTGATGCAGCAAGGCTTAGAGAGAAAATCTAAAGGTAAAGGTGAAACTTTGGGAGACAGGGTCACCCGTCCAGTTCTCTTCTCCTTCATCCAGAGCAGACTCAGTGTTAATTTAATTTCTACAGGATTGTTTGGGGTGCATTTTAATGAATTAACTTTAATTCCCTCATAACCTTCATATACCTCTTAACATAATAAAAACCACAGTAGCCCATACTGAAATCTAAGTTTAGACACCAGTGCTAAGAAACACAACAGAAATATGAGCTATGACTTTTTGACTCTCTGGGTCTATTCCTGGCTTCATCATTAACATGGTGAATATCCTTGCTTTAGATTTTTAGTACAACTTAATATACTTTAATTGTCATTTTTGTAGCATGAATTGTCTTATTAAAATATAATTTTCAAGGAGTTAAATTTATTTACTTAATTAGAAGTCTATTCTCCCCTCAATATGCACATTCTCAGAAGTCAACTCACATCTGTGAATTGTGGCAAATAAACCCGTTAGCATAATAATATCTAATTACAGAATTACATCAGTGCACTCAGTACCTGTAATCATGTAAGATTTCATTTAGCACTGAGCAATCTGGAGCTGATCTCTCATCATTAGATGGCATAAAACAACATGAATTTAAGAAAAAATCATGGTTGCCTCTGCGCTATATTTGAGATCATATAATCAGAGAAAAGGCAAGTCTGAAAATCCCAATGCCACCATTTTTATTAGTGTTAAAGCTTAAAAAACCTCAGACCTAACAATAACTATAATAGTGAGAAACATGACAACAAAGTACAATGATAAACCCACAACTGTGGAGTCAATTCTTACTCACAGAAACCCTATATGTACAATGATAGAGGGGTGAATAGTTTTTTTTTTTTTTTTAAATGTTTTATTGTGAATTATGTGATAGTTTACATGGGAGAACATTAGTTTTACATTCATCCTATCGTATATCGTTTCATTGCCATGGTTAAATCCCCTTCATGCATCATCAACCAACCAAAGGGTATACCCTACAAGCCTGCCCCCCAGTCGTCAGCACACAGCCCCTCTCCCTCTCTGTGTCTAAAGTTCCCAACTGTTCCATCTCTCCACGTCACCATCTCTGCCTCCATCTCAGGCATCACTGCTTCTCTGGGTAGGGTGGGTGAGTAGTTTTGATGTGCTTTTCATATAAGCTTTTTCACTTGACCCATCTCAACTATAATTGCTCCTACTTTATGAAAAAAAGAAATTAAGGATCAAAAATGTTTTATTTTCCATGTCATCATCTTTGCTTCCATCTTTGGCATCATTGCTTGCG
>NW_006408544.1:12953215-12959378 GCF_000296735.1 Chrysochloris asiatica
AACCACCAACCTTGCAGTTCAAATAGCTTTGAAGTCTGGCGCATTAACCCAGAGCACCACACCAGGACTCCCATGTATATAGTCACCTCTTATGCTGGTGAAAAAGTATTTGCCATGAGTAAGACGTTGTTCTTGAAAAAATCTTTTGTGCGCTCTCCAACATCGTTTCTAACATGAAGACCATGTTTATCAACTGCAGCTCTTTCTTTTTTCCCAACTTTAGCATCAGTAATTATAAATGTATCTTGATTACACATTTGGTCAATTTCAAACTGAACATACTGGTTGCTGTTGTTAAGTGTCATTGACTCGATTCCTACTCATACCGACCCTTTATAGGGTCTCCACAGCAGATGGTGGGTTTGAACTGCCAACCTTGTGGTTCACAGTCCAGAGCTTATCCTACAGCACCAGTAGAATTATTCAATGTCATCATCTTTGGATTAATGGTTGGTGTAAATTTTGGATAACATTGGTATTAACTGATCTTCATTTTTTTCAATTATGGATATTATCCTATCAAAGACATCACTGTACTTCAAGATAGACCTTGAAATGTTCTTTTTAATGATGAATGTGACATCATTCCTTTTCAATTTGTGTTTCCCCACATAGTAGACACACGATTGTCAAATTCAAAATCGTGAATACCACTCCATTTCAGCTCACTAGTGGCTAAAATGTTATTCTTTAGACATTTCATTACATTTTTTATTACTTCCAATTTCCTTAGATTGATACTTTGTACATTTCTTGTTTCAATAGTAATGGATATCTGCAACTGTTTCTTTTCATTTGGCAGTTGTGTTCCATCAAGAAATGAAGGTGCTAAAAGCTTCTGCTCCATCCACCTCATTAAAGTTAACTCCCCTTTGGGAAGCAGCTCTTCCCAAATAGTATTTTAGTACCCTCCATCCTGAGGGGCTCATCTTCTGGCACTATGCCAGACAATATTCCACTACAATTCATATGATTTTCAGTGGTTAACCCTTAGAGAGTCCTGGTATGGCACTATGGGTTAATGGGCTGGATTGCAAAGTCAGTTTGAACTGCAATGCCAGCAGTTCAACCTCACCAGTCGCTGCTTGGAATCTCTATACAGGGTCACTATGGGTTGGAACCAACTTGATGGCACTTAACAACAATAATCCTTAGCGATGGTTCTTTGCCTCTTCTTCCTCGTCTGTCTAGAAGATCTCCTAAAACCTGTCCATCATGGATGGCCCAGTGGCATAGATTCCAGCATCATAGCAATGCACACACCACCACATTATAACAAACTAACAGACAAGTGATTGCAGTACTGAAGGATTCTATAGCCAAAATATTGAATGACACAAGAAGCATCAAAAGAGGATGGAAGGAATAAATAGAGTAACTGTAAGATCAAGCACCTTGAAGGCACTCGTGGAAAACAAGACTTCAAGAATTGACAGAACACAAATTGCAATGTTTCAACAAACTGATACATCATCTGAGGAACTTACTTGTCTATGACAAGAAACTTGGAAGACAGCTACATGGCCAACAGATAATAAGAGATACATATCTGTGACCATTCCAAAGAGAAGTGACCAAACAGAATGTGGAAATCATAGAGCAGTACCATTAATATCTCACGCAAGTAACGTTTTGCAGAAGATAATTTTAAAACTGTTAGAAAAACAGTGCATTGATAGCGAACTGTCAGAAATTCAATCTGGATTCAGAAGAGGACAAGGAAAGTGGCATAGTGTTGATGATGTCAGATGTATCTTTGCTGAAAGCAGAGAATACCATAAGATGTTTACTTATACTTTACTGAATATGCAAACGCATTGGACTATACGGATCATGAAAAACTGTACACAGCACTGCAAAGAATGTGAATTCTAGAACACTTAATTATGTTCCTGAGGAACCAAAAAGAAGTTGTTCAAACACAACAAGTGGGTACTAAATGGTTTAAAATCAGTAAAGGTGTGAACCAGAGTTGTAGTCTTCCACCAGTTATTCATCCTGTATATGCTAAGCAAATAATCCAAGGAGTTGGATTATATGAAGAAGAATGTGGCATCGGGATTGGAGGAAGACTCATTAACAACCTGAAATACATAGATGACTTGCTGGAAGCAAAGAGAAGTTGAAATACTTACAGATGAAGATCAAAGATTACAGCCTTCAGTATGGATTGTACCTCAACGTAAAGGAAACAAAAAGCCTCTAAACTGGACCAATAAGTAATATCATTATAAATAGTAAAAAGATTGAAACTGTCAGACTTCATTTTACTTGGATCCACAATCACTGCTCATGGAAGCAGCAGTCAAGAAATCAAAGAACATATTGCCTTAGGCAAATCTGCTTCAAAGGTCCTCTTTAAACTGTTACAGGGCCAAGATGTCACTTTGAGGAGTACAGAGCCATTTGACCCAAGTCATGTATTCTCAATCACCTTATATACATGTGAAAGTTGAAAAATGAATATAAGGAAGACTATAGAAGCATTGGGGAGAAAGATGAGGCTTTCTACTCCCGTAAGGATTTACACCCTCGGAAACCCTGTACAGGGTCGCTATGGGTCGGAACCGACTCGACGGCACTTAACAACAACATAGAAGCATTGATGTATTTTAATTATAAAGTTTGTGTTGTTTTATGTTGGTTCCAACTCATGGTGATCCTGTATAGGGTTTCTGAGGAGTGGCTCATGAGCTTGAACCACTGACTGACCTTGTGGTTCAAACTGACCTTGAAGTCCAGTGCATTAACCCAAAGCACCACACTAGGATTCTAATTATGATGTTGTTGTTGTTGTTGTTAAGTGTCGTGGAGTCGGTTCCGACTCATAGCGACCCTGCACAGGGTTTCCGAGGTTGTAAATTGTTATGGGAGCAGAACGCCTCATCTTTCTCCCGTGGAACAGCTGGTAGTTTCGAACTGGTGACCTTGCGGTTCACAGCTCGATTCGTAACCACTACACTACCAGAGAATATTACAAGTATCATGGATTGCCAGACGTACACACAAATCTGTCTTGGAAGAAGTATAGCCAGGATTCTCCTTAGAAGTGAGGATGCTGCAACTTCCCTTATACATGTTGTCAGAAAGGCCCAATCCCTGGAGAAGGACATCACATTTGGTAAAGTGGAGGGTCAGTAGAAAAAAGGAAGATTCTCAAAAGAATGTCCTAACACAGTGGCAGCAGCAATGGACTCAAACATAACAACAATTATGAGGATGGTGCAGAACTGGACAGTGTTCCATCTGTTGTGAATAGAATCACTATGAACCAGAACAGACTTGATGGCACCTAACACCTATTGTTTTTTAATTGTATTATCCAAAAAATTCTTGAAGTCCTCTAATATTATTTGTTCAACAAAAAGAAAAAAAAATTCTTATTGATAAAATTCAAAATATAATAAATTGAGCTCTTTTTTTGTAATACTGTTATTGTTGTTAAGTGCTGGCGAGTCTGTGGGATTGGACTAAATAGAATTATATCACAGGGGATAACATCCACTTTATCAGTGTTCAAAGTCAGTGTTCCTTATAATCAAATCTATTATAAATGTTCTTCTCTAAAAACATTTTGAACCACGTTGGATGTTCTAGTGTGAGAAAAAGCCATTAATTAAAGGCACATAAAAATTATTTTATGATATATATAAAAGAAACAGAATCTCACAATCAAAACTTCAGAGTTTAGAGAGATCTTAGAGATCATCTCATATAATCTTGCATTTTTTTTCAAAGATACTCAAATTTACGAAAGAATTCTTTTTGAAAAGTTCCAGATCAATAAAAAGTGGCACTATATAGTGTTATATAATTTCAGAAAGGTAACCAGATGTACATTGCTTCAACATTTACAATTAGAAACTCAACACAGCTTGGGTCCAGCATCTTTGACCTCCTATGTGGCTCTCAGTAGAAACATTGATAGTGATATCTCATTAACCAAAGTAAAGTAGACTCTGATAGTGAAGATGACAGACTAAGGGTCCAGGTTGAGAGCCAGAAGTTCAGAAGACAGACACTTTTTATTCACCCATGATGGGAGAAGCATTTGAGTACTTTAGAAAATTGCTATTTTTAGAGCAGGCTTGGAACCCAGACATGGTTATGTTTATTAACTGAGTGACCTTGAGCAAGTCTTTGTTCTTTCCCAGTCTGATGTCCTTTATCTATAAAATGAAGGAGTTGGCCAGGTAATGTTTTATGGATCTAAAATTCAATGGTTTCACCACAGTTAAGGGATTAGATGGTGTCTCTTTTCATTAATGAGCAACAATCGGCTGGTGAAGCAGAATATCATGCGAACATGGACTCAAATCTCTGCAACCTGCTAACTATGTAACCTGAGACAAATCTCTTATTCTCTTAGGCATAAATATTTTCATTTGCAAAATGAGAAGAACAACAACTATCTCATTCGAATGTTATGAAAATTAAACTACATTCAGTACATAAAGTATCAGGTATTCCTTTCTACTTGGTCTGGGTTTTACAGAACTGATGACAGACAAACACAAGCTTCTGATGACATGATTCATTTAAGTCATTAGGTACCATATATCCAAGAATAATTATTCTTCTATGACATAGGATGAAAGAAAAAAGAAAGATATAGTCCCTGCTCAAAGCACTTTACAACTCAACAGGAAACACAGGCCAGATACACAAATAAATCAAACCAAAACCAAAATGCAATACATACTTACCTTGAGTATAGTGTACCAAATGGACTGTGTCTGAATGTGATACAGATTCGGGCTAAGGCATGTGTATCCTGGTAGCTTAATCGTTACGTGCTGGGCTGCTAACTGCAAAGTCAACAGTTCTAATCCACCAGCTACTCCAAGGGAGAAAGATGAGACTTTCTGCACTTGTAAAGATTTACAGCCAAACAAATGCCTCTTGGTCCATGTACAGGTTCCTTATAAGCATAATTAAGTGTTCTGGAATACTCATGCTTTGCAGTGTTGTCCATAGATTGTCTTGATCCAAAAAATCGAAAGTCTTTGCATAGTCAATAAAGCACAGGTAATCATCTTGCTGGTATTCTCTGATTTCAGTTAAGATCCATCTGACATCAGAAGTGATATCCTTTGTTCCAAGTCCTCTTCTGAATCTGGCTTGAACCTCTGGCAGTTCTGTGTCAACGTATGTTTGGAGGCAGTTTTAAATTATTTTTAGTAAAATTTTACTTGTATGTGATATTAATGATATTGTCCGATGATTTCTGCATTCTGTTGGGTCACTTCTGTCTGCATCTGGCACAGATATGGATCTCCTCCAATTAGTTGGCCAGGTGGCTGTCTTCCAACTTTTTTTGCATAGATGAGCGAGTGCCTACAGTGTTTCATCAGTTTGTTGAAAGATTTCAATTTGTATCCCATAAATTCCCAGAGCCAATCAATGGAAAGGGTGCAACTAGTTTTAATGGTGCTGATATTTCCGTCAATATTAGTAGATGAGTCCTGGTGTGGCGCTGTAGGATAAGCACTAGACTGCAATGTCAGTTTGAACTGCAGCATCAGTGGTTTGAACTCACCAGTCACTCTTTGGAAACCCTATACAGGGTTGCTATGAGACAAACTGACTCAGAAGCACTTATCAAAAACAATTAGTAAAGAGTCTAATCCATGGCATGATGCAAAAAGGTTGATATGCAAAATATCACCACATATAAATCAAGTAGGTAATGAAACTCCAGGTGATTGTGTGTTTGACATTTTTCTGCATTTTTTAGTCAGGATGAGAAATATAGGGAAGTTGGTTGGTTGGTCCTACTGAAAATAGACCAAATGGTAAAGGAAAGCCACCATGAGATCAAGGATTCAGAGTTACAGCTAAAGCAACACATAAAAGCTCTCAAAGTTTCCACTTGTGCTCTGAAAAAGAGTCTTATTTCGTGTAATAACAGAGCTGATATTGTCAAAAACCAAACCCAGAGTCATAAGAGTGGCTGAATTACAGCTGTAACTGAATTCCCATTTTCAAATGATGTCTAATGCGAAGAAATGTCATTGTTGTTGTTAGGTGCCATTGAGTCAGTACTGACTCATAGCAACCCTATGCATGACAGAACGAAACACTGCCAGGTCCTGGGCCAACCTCACAATTAATGCCACGCTTGAGTGCATTGATGCTGCTGCTTTGCCAATCCATCTCGCTG
>NW_006408544.1:12970888-12989586 GCF_000296735.1 Chrysochloris asiatica
GGCACGCTTATAGGGTATACCCTTTGGATGGTTGATGATACATGGAGGGTATTGTAACCATGGAAATGAAATGATATACGATAGGATGAATATAAAACTAATCTTCTCCCATGTAAACTATCACAAATTCACAACAAAACATTAAAAAAAAAAAGATAATGGATAATTTTCATGAACTTTTTGAAGTCTCTTCATACTTTGACTTGATTTGGTACTAGGCAACTTTAAATAGTTTACTTCACTTTTATTTATATCATGAAGATAATAAAATCAGTAGACTCACAAGAAGTGTATGTATGTAAAGATTCTGATACATAAAAGGTGTCATCCAATGGTAGTTATTTATTGTCATCAGGGAAATCTAAGGGTCTGCTTAAGATAATCCCATTGGTTAACCAAGAGTTTAATCAAAATGAAAGAGCTTAAAGAAACAGAACAGCTTTGAAGGTTCCTTTGCTATACTTTCCCTTTGCCTTTGTCTTTTTAAAATACACCCACTACAATGTGAAAAACACTTTAGCAGAATAGAAAATAATATTGAAATAATTAAAACTAGAATATGAAACAGCCCAATTTTATCATTTCTAATCAGTGTGACTTTGGTATACCTTATTAGTGCTATCTGATCTCTGGTTCTAGTCTCTTTCCTGAGCTCTTGGAAGGCCATGCCTAACTCCCTTGTCATTGGCAGAACTCTGGGAGTGATTCTGGCCATCAAAGTATGAGACAAAGCAACTGTGTCACATTCAGGCTGAGGAGGGAGGAAACTCCTACACAACCTTCCAACTCTCTCTTCCCTTTAGCAGAAAATGAGGAGATGGCAGAAACTTAGGATCAAAGCAGCCTACACTGCTGATTCATTCACTGGAAGATAGATGTCCTGGAAAATCACTCACATGTATTTATTGCTAAATAATTCTAGATTTTAGATGAGTCATACATATTTTTTTGTGTGTTAGGACACTGAAATTTGGAGATGTTTGCTCTACAGCATTGGCCTGCACTTTTCCCAACAAGTATAGTGAGTGAACTTCGACTCTACATGAGGCTCAGCTTTCTAAGCAGTAAATGGATGTAATAATACCATCCTCATACGATTGATATGCAGCTAAAGTAAGAAGAGAGGTATAGGGGTACCAAACCTCTAAAGGGTTCCCAAGAGAGCATGGTGGCTCTGTAAGATAAGCAATGGACTGAGAACCACAAAGTCCTAGGTTCAAACATACCAGCTGCTCCATGGGAGAAAGATGAGGCTTTCTGCTCCCATAAATATTTATAGCCTCAGAAACCCTATACACGGTTGCTATGAGCAAGAACCAACTCAACGGCACTGAAAAACAAATAACGTTTCCAAGGAGTAGTTGATGGGTTTGAACCGCTGACCTTGCAGTAGTTGATGGGTTTGAATGCTTTTCTAGCTCACACAAAGGTTCATTAGCAGTCCAGTGAATATTCTACAATGCTACACTTTGAAAACTTAAATTAGCAGAAATTAAGGTGAATTCCGTGTCTGTATATCTACTGATTGATTGTCCATGTCTTCCATTTTTATACTTTTTCTGTGTTCACATAAAAAACCCACACCCCAGAATCTTTACTTCATTAAAAATATCTAACAGCCTTCTTTATATTGAGCGACTTATATTCTCTTCTTAATTTATAAGAGAAGTAGTCCTGGCATGGTGCTGTAGGATAAGAACTGAACCACATGTCAGGTTGAACTGCAAAGTCAGCTGTTCAAACTCACCAGCTGCTCCTCAGAAACCGTATACAATGTTACTATGAGTCAGAACGGACTCAACAACAACAACGACATATTCTCGTCTTAATTGATATGTAGTCCTGGTATGGTGCCGTAAAATAAGCACTGGACCAACAGGTCAGTTTGAACCACAAGGTCAGCTATTCAAACTCACCAGTCATTCCTGAGAAAGCCTATACAGGATCGCTGTGAGTCAGAACCATTTCAACAACATATCCTCTTCCTAATTTGTAAGTGTAAATGCCTGTTTCAATTGTATATCTCCTTCCACTGCCATGCTGTGTCAGTTGAATGTTATTGAAATATTCATTTAACAAATACTTCATGTGCACAATATGCCAGACACTGTGAATGGAACTAGACAGAGTTGCTGTATACAGTTATACATAGAATATCTTATACAAGAACTCCCTGATGTGGGCATGAGATAGAAACAATCAAAAGGATATGTTTTTCTAGCTCACACAAAAGTTCATTAGCAGCTCTGAAGATGGTACATACAAATGGATATAACAGTGTCTTTATCTTCAAGGATCTTTGTGTCACAGAGAAAATAGGCAAACAGCACACATTGACATAGCAGGGTCATAAATACTGGAATCAAGGAAAGTAAAAGATGCTATGAGAGAACCAAAGAAAAACATCTTAGGCACCTTGAAAGATCAGGTAAAGTTCTCCAAAGGAGGTGACAACTAAGCTGAGCTCCTAATGAGTGTATACAAAGGAACGCCTTTTGGTAAAGAAGGAGTGTGATATATCCCAGGGAAAGAGAGCAATTTGAGGGGGGGAAATGATTGCACAGGAGAGAAAACTACAAACATTGTTTTTTGATTAAAACTTGAGGTTGGGATCTAAAAGATAATTGAGGAGACAAAAGTAAAAATAAAATAATAATAATGGGTAAGTATTGAAGTTGTGTCAAACTAAGAGACTTTAAAAATCTGATTGGCAATTGGGACCCACTGATAGAAATAAAGCAGGAAGGGATACGTGATGAAATTTTCATTTTAGAAAGCTTCTAACTAACATAAGGAGTAAATGTAATTGCTATGTTTAGGATTTCCATGTCATTTTAGATATGTCAAAGAATGATTTGTTAAATAATCTAATGCATAGTTTCAAAGAACAGAGAGAGAAAAATGCTTAGAAATGTTCACCTGACTCTCACTTTGAGGCAGTGATTGCAAGCAGATATTCTTATCAGTGATGCAGATCTCTTTCCTGAATGATTTTGTACAGCTCAAGCTTGTTTCATATAATAAAAAGGATTATTAAAACATAAATTCTAATATAATGCTCTATATTCCAGCATACAGGAGGCATTATTTATTATGGTGCAGGCACACCTAATTCTGATATTGTGAAGGTGACTCAGGCTACCTGGGTGGAGAAGATAGCTGAGCCAGTGAGAGCATTTATACACATCACCACAAGTGCATATTACAAGCTCAGCTTTCTATGAAAGGCAATTTGAATCATGAAGAAGCAGAAGACTAAATTGAGGAAAATAGGAGTAGTAAGCTAGCATAGCTAAATTCCATTCTCAAAGGGAAACAAACTAGTTGTAAAAAACTCCTTACACAGTGCCTGGTTTTAGAGTAGGAGCTTTGTAAATCTTTATTAAATGAATGAATGAATGACCTTCATTCTGCCTTCTCCTCAAGTCTCTTTGACCTTTATATTTGTGTCATTGAACTCTTGAACCATTCAGCAAAAACCTATGGGAGGAGGAAAAGTATAAGACATCATGGTGTCAACCAACACTTTATCTTTTATATGTGTTACGACCATGTGACTGATAATACAGTGAGGAAAGATAATTTCCTGCCTAGTAATGCCTTTTTTTCTTTCCCCTTCAACATCTAAAGGAGTTTCAGAATTCCTATTATTTTGCCTTCTTTGGGCATATTTTCCTTTGGAAAATACTATGCCACACACTATGCTAGGACCTGAGGTTAAAAAGCTGAATAAGACATATTCCCTGCTCTCATGAAGCTTGTAATCTGATAGGGGGGAAAAAAATCGATTGCAGCTTTGAAAATATTGCTAAGTTGCATCACATCAATATCAATAAACTACCTGACTTTTGTACATTTTTACTGTGTGACTTTGAACAAGACATTCCTCCCCTCTAGGCCTTGGCTTCCTCATGTGTGAAATTAAAATAGTAACATTTGCCTTATTCATTTCACAGTATTGTTTTCAAGAGCATATGACACAGTGAATGAAAAAGCACCTAAAACTATAAAGAATATGAAAATATAATGAGTGCTGTTTGTCATCGTCATGATTAAAAGGATGCTTAGTTTTAATTAAAAGTATGAATCGCAATATCTTTTAAAATAAATTTAATTGTATTACTTTTTAATATTTATAGTAACTAAAAGTAAGATTATAAACACAATCCGCTAAAGATTATTTAGAGATTTACTTAAAGGCATAAATATGAAGCATGCATTATGATTTTTGCAAATCAGATGGCTATTTGACATTTTGAAAGCAGTCAGATCTCTGAAGGACTATAAATATAAATAGCACCTCTTGCAAAGAGTTTATATCATTATTTGCTTTGCTAAGGATAAATTTGCAGAGAAAATGCAAACATTGTCCTCAAATCATTCAATTTTCATATTAATTAAAATTATGTTAATGAATTTACAATATTTTGAATGAAGGCACTTATATACCTTATCAGGAAAAAAAAAAAAAATGTGTCATCAGAATTGCAGACTTCAGCCCTAGATGTACTACATGATGGCTATGTGATACTAGGTGAGTCCCTTAAATGAACTTCACTTCTAATCTATAAATAAGGATAACAGGTATCTACATGACAAGTTCATTGTAAGAACTGAGGTGCCATATCTGAAAGTGATTTCCCAGTGACCTCTAAATCAATTTAAAGATGTTAGCTGATATTATCATCATTGTTGCTGTTGTTAAGTGCTATCGAGTCAATTCAGACTCACAGGGAACCTGTACGGAGATTCGAGGAGAGGCTGGTAAATTTGAACCACCAACCTTGTAGTTCAAATTGACCTTGCAGTCAAGTGCTTAGTCCCACAGGGCCATACCAGGACATTATTAATATGTATTTTAACTTTACTTTCTTACTAAATGATGTTAAAGGACTAGCTACTTTCCCTTGATATCTGAATTCATCCTGTTTTATAGGTAGGAAAGAAGTAAAAACCCAAGACTAAGAAGACCAAGAAATAGCATAAGCCTTAATATTGTATATCGTTCAGATCAGAATCATAGTTACCCTGTATACGGATTCCAAGTGCAGCTGGTGGATTTGAACAGCCAACCTTGAGGTTAGCAGTCTAGTGCTTACCCTACAGCACCACACCAAGACCCAGAATAAGATTAGGAATTAGGAAATATAAATTGTAATAGTGTTGTCACCAATGACTTTGAAGCCTTGGAAAATCATTTACAATTTTTCATTCAATATCCTCTGTTGAAATTGAGGTATGCATTCCTCCTAGATCCAAGTTACACTGTAAAGGCATTGAAAGCATTATGTGGAAGACATCATTTCTGTTTCCAAAGTGATATGCCAGGTTCAAGCCAGATAAACAATCCAAAATGACTTCACCAATCCATAGGAGATTATGCAAACCAGTGAGTCTAAGAAGTTGATCTAGGCAGAGACTGAGGGACTGAAAATGAAAAGTAAGGAGTGAGGCCTAGAGTACTAAAGAGCAGACAGTCTTAGGAGTTAGGTCCTTTTTGTTTTGTTTGCATTTTCATGTAGTCTTCATGGTTGCCAACGTGGGACATTGAACAAAGGAAGAGATAGGAAAGAGCACCAGTGGCACTAAAAAATATATCTGGAGTATGGACAGATAGGGTTTGCTCAGCCTCTAAGAACCTGAGAAGCCATATCACAAAGTTTAACTTATGACTCTTACAACTTGACCACACAACATCACTGTTGGATAAAACTAGCCCGATACATCTACTCTTCATCCTAGTGACCTAGGAGAGTCTATGACAGCTTGCTCATTAATGCTTCTTTCTTCTGGTTAAGACAGTTATATTCACTAGTTGCTGAAAGTTACAGTGTCCAGAGCCTAGGATCTTTCTAGAATCTTTGAAAATGTGTTGAGGGCTGGAAAAAATATCACAAAAATGAAACAAAACAATCTTTCAAAACCAAAGTTAATAAATATGAATTGGGTGGTTATGTGCCACTGACTTAGTTCCAACTCACAGCGACCTTGTATAGGGCTTCTGAAGATGTAAATTTTTATGGGAACACAAAGCCACATTTTCCCCGAAGACTGCAGTTAGCAGCCCAGCTCGTAATCCACCATGATACCAAAAAGTTACAGAAAAGTCAACTAGTCAAAGGAAATGCCACTCAACTCTGTTTTAGAAACATTAATTTTATTTAATTTGGGAGGCCAGTATATTTTAAGGTTTGATAAGGTGAGAGATAGAACTCTAAAAGTAAGAAAGCCTTGAGCTTTCAAAATTCTTAAAAAGGCCCTCCCTGTGGCTTCCACTTTAACATTACTTTTGGACTTTTGACTATACTCCTGCCTTGGGTATTTTGACCTGTCCTCCACTCCCTATCCCCATCAAGTTTTACACTCAGCCATGGCCTCAGATTGAGGGTTTCTGAATCCTCACACCAACATCCACTGCTGATCTGTCTGATCTGCTGCCACTTCCAAATACTCAAATAAACTCTGACATCAAAACATACATAGCACTCCTTTCTCTTTCTGCCAATTCCTGTTGGAAATGACATTGAATGTCACTTCTTAGCAACCAATGTTGATGCAAAACATTCATCGAAGAGCATTTATTTGTAACCTTTATAAATGCCATAAAGGAAAAAAAAAAAATTATGCTGTGCCCTAGAACTTCCAATAATCACCACATCTAAAAACTTAATCACATTTCTATGATTGCACTTACCATACAGAATTACATTTTTGGGAGACAGCCCTGGAAACCCTATACAGGGTTGCTATGAATCGGAACTGACTATACAACATTAACAACAACAGCTACATAGCTATCAGTTGGTTGTGATTCACCTTTTACCTGTATATGGCAATGTAAGGTGGTAAAAGCAGTAATTGAGAACAATGTCTGGCACATAGAAGATGCTCAGTAAATGTCATTGCTGTAAATTATTATGCCTTTATCATGTCCTAGACCAGTGGTTCTGAAAACTTAATGTGAAAAGTAATAATCTGGAATTCTTATTAAAACATTTTCTGTGTCTTAAAAAATTCTGAAACAGTGAGTATGAGTGAGACACGCTAACTAATGCTGCTCCGAGAATCATATTTTAAGGACTACTACCTAAACTGTTGAGAATCCTGATGTGGCACTGTGGGATAATACACTGGATCGCAAGGTCAATGGTTCAAATTCAGCAGCCATTCCTCAGAAACCCTTTATGGGGTCACTATAAGTTGGATCCAACTTAACAACACGTAACAACAACAACAACCTCTAGACTGTTGAGGAGCATGGTGATTTTGTATAATAAGCACTGGACTAACAACCACAAGGTCAGCAGCTTGAACCCATCAGTCACTCCATGGAAGAAAGATGAAACTTTCTACTCCCACAAAGATGTACAGCCTCAGAAACCCTAGGCAGGGTTGCTGAGTTGGAACCAACTCAATGACACATAACAACAACAACCTACACTGTAAGGAGCCCTGGTGACATAGTGGCTTGCATGTTAGAATAATAACCAAAAGGCTAGTAGTTCAAATCCACCAGCTCTGCAAGAGGAAGTGGAGACTTTCTACTCTCATAAAGATGTACAGTACGATTGTTATAAGTTGGAAACAACTCAGTTGTGGTGGGTTTTTATTTTTCTTTGCTTTTGGTTTACCTAGACTGTTACTAATGCATTTTTTGAGAACCAGATTGTTAGAAATGCATTAACAGAAAACAGGGTCTGTTTCATTTTCATCTCTGTAACTACATTCCATAAAAATGACCAGTGTTCAAAGCAGAATCTAGCTAGAACACAGCGTATATTCAATTACTATTTACTGAACAAAAAAGATAAAGCATGATCTTTGCCTTCAGAGAGGTATTGGAAGAAGTATCTAGAAAGACATCACATACAACCGCATTGATTACTGGGAGTGCAGGGAGAAGCAGGGGAGACACAGAAATGCAGGAGCTAGACCATTAAGGACTTGGCTTGGATCATAAGTGAACTCCCCTTTTCCATCCAGTATGATGGAATAAGTCTCTCATTACTGTAACCTTGGAGACACAGGAACCTATGCAAGCAAGTTATAATAGTCACCAAATCACCTTGTGTGACCTAACACATTGTACTAGATATATTGTTCCTACTTCAAAACAGATTCTTCCCCACTCCAATCCTCTTTCACTTAATTTATTATTGCTTCCTTTCAAATCTTAGTTTAATGACCACTACCTCAGAGAAATCTTTATGGAACCATGCATTATGCCATACCCCATCATGCCTTCTCATTGCAACATAATTTTTCCTGTACCTAATTCCCTGTAGCTATTTACTTGTATGAATATTTAATTAATGTCTACTTCCCCTATTAGCCTATAAGCCATAATGGGATGACTAGTGGCTGGTTTTACTCAACTTCATTTATTAAACCCAACCCAGTAACTACTTCATGATAAATGGTCAATAAATATCTGTTGAATGAATGAATAAGTCTATTTTTTTCATAATTCCTGACTTTTCCCCTCAAGTCTTTCAGAGGACCACTTAAATGCAAACTAACCTTTTAATCCATTTCCTGACAATTTCTTCTGCTAGAGCTAGTGATATTTATCTGCGTCTTGCATTTCTCTAACAACTAGCTTGCATCTGTCCTTTGCTTCAGTCCAGAAGGACTTTTGTAGTACAGTGTGTCTGGGATAGACTTGATGCCAGTGAATACTAGTGCCTGGATAATAATCACCATTAAAGTACTTAACCATCTACTGCCAAGCTAGTTCATTACTTTAAACTGTTGGACCCACTTCAGAAATACAGGCAATGGGCAACAAATGAAAGAAGTGTTTTTGTGTCTGTCATTCACAACATCAGTTGTGAACCACTCTTCACCTGCTCCCCACCCTCATGTCTGACTCCTCTCAGGAACTGACAGATATTGATGTTGCTACCTATTTATCCCTTGTAATTCTTACCTCACCCTACGACATAAATATAGCACTGGCTTTATAGCTATGACCTACCTTCTCTTGATAATGATTCATCATGTTGCCTCAAACTGCACTCTTTATCTTTAATGTTTCCACTAAGATCTTATTTCAGCACTTCCTGCAAGAATAATATTCCTACCCCAATTTTCTGAGTAAAGCACGGACCCTTAAATTAAACTTCTTTTCTATCAGTGTCAGCCAGAATCAGGCTACACCCTATAGATTTTATGGTCTGAAGTTGGCAACTTTACAGTGCGGGATATCATTTCTAATCTAATTAAGTTCCCAGCTTGTATCCACTAGTCTTCATCCCACCAGCCTCATTTGCCCATCCTTTATCCTAATGCTAAAGAATCTGAATGATCAATAACACCACAGAATGAAGAATGAGACAAAAATTCAGAAAAGAGCTTAAATCCCAAAGGAAGGCTCAAGTAGTCAAGGAAAGCTTCATATTACAGTAGATGGTTTTTGTTATTCAGTGCTGTTGAGTTGGCTATGAATCATAGTGAATTTGTATAGGGTTTCCAAGAAGCAGCTAGTGGGTTTGAATGATTGACCTTGAGGCTAGCAAGCCAGTGAATATCCTACAGTACTACACTTGGGCTCCTTAAGGTAGACTGGAACTCAGTATATTCTCAGCCTTCGGTATGGATTACATCTCAATGTAAAAAAAAAACAAAAATCCTCACCACTGGACCAATAAACAACATTCTTATCAACGGAGAAAAGACTGAAGTTGTCAAGGACATCATTCTTCTTGGATCAACTATCAACACTCATGGAAGTAGCAGTCAAGAAATCAAACGACGTATTACATTAGGCAAATCTGCTGCACAAGACCTTTTTAAAGTGTTGAAGAGCAAAGATGTCAGCTTGAGGACTAAGGTGCGCCTGACCCAAGCCATGGTATTTTCAATAACCTCATATGCATGAGAAAGCTGGACATTGAATAAAGAAGATCATACAAGAATTGATGCATTTGAGTTATGGTGTTGGAGGACAATACTGAAAGTGCCAAGGGGTGCCAAAAGAACCAATAGATCTGTTTTGGAAGAAGTGCAGCCAGAGTGCTCCTTAGAGGACAAGATGGCCAAACTTCATCTCTCATACTTTGGACATATTGTCAGGAGGGACCAGTCGCTGGAGAAGGATATCAAGTTTGGTAAGGTGGAGGGTCAGATAAAAAGAGGAAGACCCCCAACGAGATGGATTGGCCAAGTGGCAGCGTCGATGGACTCAAGCGTGGCAACAGTAGTGAGATTGGCTCAGGATCAGGCAGTGTTTCATTCTGCTGTGCATAAGGTCATTATTGTCGGTACCGACTCGATGGCACCTAACAAGAAGAACATATTCATGTGTTTGTCATTGCAGCAAACATTTAATCAGTTACTTGTATGTTCCAGGGACTCATCTAAATATTGATCATACAGACATAAGCAATAGGTTCCCTGTTCTCAGATCAAAATCTAGAAGGGAAAAATGAGATACACGAATAATTAAATTAAGATATAGTCAGACAGAAGTCTCTGGGCAGCATAGTAGTTATGTATTCAACTAATAACCTAAAAGTTGTTTGGTTCAAACACCCTCCACCATGGGAAGGCACCCTGGAAAGAAGGTAACTGGCTTCCAGAAATTTCAGTCATGAAAACCCTATGGAGTGCAATTCTACTCTGTAACACATGGGAGTGCTGTCAGTCAGATTCAACTTGGTCACAACAGGTTTGTTTTTGCTGTTGTTGTTTTATAGTGAGATAAGTGCAACAATAAAAAGATATCCAAAATGTTGAGTTTCCAAAAGAGGAAATCAGTGTCTAGGGACTGAGGTAATGTCTTTTTCTTGTTGTTGTTAAGTGCTGTTGAGTTCGTTCCAATCCATAGTGACACTGCATATGGTTTCCAAATAGCGGCTGGTAAGCTTGAACCACTGACCTTGTGGCTCAAACAGCTTTCGAGTCCAGAGCATTAATGCACAGCACCACACCAGGACTCCTATGAAGTAACATCTTAGCAGGACTTTTAAAAATATGGAACTTAGAAAAAATAGGGAAATACTCTAAATAGAGGAAAATTATGTAAACAAAATCTTTAAGGTAGTAAAATACTTGCTATGATGTATACAGGGAGAACAATAAAGAGACAAATTTGGTAGGTTGATAGTCCATGTTTGGAGCTAAAACTGTCAGGTGACCTTTTGGAAATCACCTGCAAGTCTAATTTACTGGCCATAGTCTAGTTGTGTTATGAAAACAGATCCAGCACCGTGTCTTTGCCAGATGCTTGATAGTCTCCAATAATTCCCTTTTCCTTTATCATACTACGGCAATCAGAAGAAATAAACTCAGTCATCTCACTCCTCTGCCTAACCTTAGATCCACATCAAGTCACCCTGAACTCACCCTGAATTGCAGTAAGTCCTGCTACAACTTTCCAATCCCCTTCTAACCAATCACTGTTCAGTCACCTGAGGTCATGGAAAGTCTGATAACTCAGCAAGAACTATTCATGCTGGTTTCAGTGAAAGCATGAATGAAAGACTCTGCACTGCACTCTTTACAAGGACAAATCCTTAAATTACACTTATTACAGGTTAGACATAGCACAGAAATGGAAGAGTAGAAATCACTCATTCTAATGCCTCTATTTTATAGATGAAGAAACCAATGTCCAAAGAAAGAAAGGGACTTGCTTAAATTCTCAGAGTAATTCAAGGACAGAGTATGCCTCCTCAAGTACTCTTTCTTTACACTCTACCAAACTGCCTGTTTGTTGTTGTTGTTTTTTTTCCCTGTGCTTAGCAAAAACACACTCCCCAACTTGGATAAATTCAATCCAGAGAAGTAGCCAAGGGGTATTTCAGGTGCCCAGTATAAATGCAGAGAAGCACACCATTTTGGAAAGGTCAAAGGACAGAGCTCTTCCTGCAAAATCAGTCTAACTCAGCTGAGATTCCTCCACTAAACATCAATCTTTGAGATCCTTAGGCCTTTTTCTTCTTTAAGTTTCCCATTAGAGAGGCACAAAACAACAGACTACACAGGTCTTCTACAACAAAGATATAGAACACCAAATGAAACAGATGCAGATGATAGTTCTGGAACCCTGAACTTCAGATGAAGGGATAGAGAAGCAGACTGAATGCTTGCTAGGAGAGGTAGCTGAATAGATACAGAAAAAAAAAAAAAAAAAGGGGGGGGTGGGGTGGTAGATGATCTGTGCCAGTGGACCAGATGTTGCACAGTCATACTAAACTTTCATAAGTAGTTTAGAAAGAAGACAGAATCTTAGTGGTCAACAGGCATACCAGTGACTTGCTGAAAACAAGGTGCAATTTTTTCTTGTTCCTTACCCTCCTTTGAAATTTGCTTTGCAGCACAGAGATACTAAAGCAAATGGAAGAAATGAGGTGATAAAAGAGATGAATAGAAAATTTCAAAGGGCAACTCAAGAACACAAAAAAAATTAAATATTATAATGAAATATGCAGAGATCTGGAGTTAAAAACCAAAAGGGAAGCATACACTCAGCATTTCTCAAAACTGAGGGAATGGAAGAAAAAAATTCAAGCCTCAAATTGTAGTAGTGAAGGATTCTATGGACAAAATAAGAGCTTTGGTAGTGTTGTGGTTACGAGTCAGCCTGCTAACCTCAAGGTCAGCAGTTCAAAACTACCAGCCATTCAGCGGGAGAAAAATGAAGCTTTCTGATACTGTAACGATTTACAGCTTTGGAAACCCCAAACAGTGTTGCTATGAGTTGGAAAAACTCCATGGCACATAGCCATCACCACCATTATGAGTAAAAATATTGAATAAAGCAGAAATAATCCAAAGAAGATTGAAGGAATATACAGAGTCACTGTGCCAAAAAGAAATGGCTGATGTGCAACCATTTCAAGTTCCAATGACACTGAAGGATGAAGTGCAAGGTGCACTGAATGCATTGCCAAAGAACAAGGCTCAAGGAATCAATGGAAAACAAATAGAAATATTTAAAACAAAAAACAAAAAACATGCTTCAGCATTGGAGGCACTCACTCATCTATGCCCAGAAACTTGGACGATAGCTAGCTGGTCAAATTATTGGAAGAAATCTATATTTGTGCCTTTTGCTAAGAGAGGTGACCATATGGAACGCAGAAATCATCAGACAATATCATTAACATCAGATGAAAGTAAAATTTTACTAAAGATAATTCAAAAATTGCTGAAACAGTACATTGGCAGGAAACTGCCAGAAATACAAGCCAGATTCAGATGAGGATGTCGGAAAAGGGATATAATTGCTGATGTCAGATGGGTCTTTGCTAAAAGCAAAGAATACCAGAAAGATGTTTACCTGTGCTTTATTGACTACATAAAGGTTTTCAATTGTGTGGCTCATGGCAAGCTATAAACAACATTGCAGAGAATGAGCATTCTGGAACACTAAATTGTGCTTATGAGGAACCTGTACATATAGCAAGAGGTATTCATTAAAACAGAACAAGGGTAACCTGAATGTGGAAAGGTGTGCATCAGAGTTGTATTTTTTCATCATACTTATTCAATCTTATGTTGAATCTGTATGCTTAGCAAATAATTTGAAAAGCTGGCATTGGAGGGAATATGAAAAGTGCTATGGACTGCCAACAAAAACAAACAAATCTGTGTTGGAAAAAATATAGTCAGAACGTTCCTTAGTAGCCAAGATGGCCAGACTTTATCTCTTATACTTTGGACATATTTTTACCAGGAACTAGTTCCTGGAGAAGGACATCATAATGGGTCAAGTGGAAGAAAAAGAGGAAGACCCCCAACAAGATGGACTGGCACAGTGGTAGCAGCTATGGGCTCAAGTGTAGCAATGATTATAAGGTTGGTGTAGGAACGGGCAGTGTGTCATTCTGTTACTCATAAGGTTGCTATGAGTATACCACCTAATGGCACCTAACAACTAAAACATCACTCCCCTGGTGACCAGAGGCATGACCGGCCCCCACCCACATACACCTGATCGCTAAGGATCGAAGTCTAATGGTGTGAGCCAAGATGTTATAAGCCCTATCTAAGTTAGTGAGGAACTATCCATACAAGCCCTGGTACCTGGAATCAGGTGAGTCGTGCTCCAAACCTAAAGAGCTGGCACTTACTGGAAGAACAAATTGAACAGACATGGGGTCGCAGAGTGGTGGGAGGGAGGAAAGACAGACAGGAGACCTGGACGGGCTGTCTTGGTATGATGTGGCCATTTTCAACTTTCCTGGGAGGCTTTTTATAGGCAGAGGGCAGCTTGGTGGTGAAGAAGCACATTGCTTACTAACAGAGAGAAACAAGTGTTTTGGTTTTTGTTCTTTTTTCCTGTACCCCATATTACCCATGACCATGGTTGTCGTGACCAGCCTCCACCTATGTAATCCCCCAGTGAAGCTCCTGACCCCCAGTAGTGACATCAGCCAGGCAACTGTGAAAATCATCAAAGTTAGTAGAAAGCTATCCACACAAACCCTGTCCCTGGATTCAGTGAAACCAGCTCCAGACCCTACACAGCCAATTCTGGTCATCTCTAGATTAACAAGCTCCCCTCTGGGATGGAAATTCCTTGATCCCAGTTTCCTTAGGATCTTCTTTTACAAAAAAAATTTAAAAGGAGTTGTATTGCGACTGAAAAGCAAGTATAGTAAACAGCAACCTGAGATTGATGTACATGGGAAAACCAGACAGAACTCAACCTCAATCCAGATATAAAAGAATCCAAAGTAAAACAAACATTTGTTGTTGTTAAGTATCACTGAGTCACTTCTGACTCATAGTAACCCTGTAGGGTTTCTGAGGAACAGGTGGTGTGTTTTGAACTGCTGACTTTTTTGGTTCACAGTCCACTGCTGATCCTTCAGTGCTACACCAGGAGTCCTACAAGACCAAAAACAGGGAACCAGAGATATCAATCATAATGAAGACAACTGCAAAACAAAAAGAGGGGAAATAGAAAAGTATAGTTATAGAACTTTACAATTGGTAAAGAACTCAAATAGATTTTAAGATAAAACAGACTGTCTTAAATGTGGAAGGGACTGATAAATTACAGGGTAATCTAAAAAAAAATACACCTCCACATCAAAACAAGAAAGAAGGAAACCATAAAGATTTAATAAACATTAAAACAAGACCAATGAAGAAAATGACAAGAAAATGCACAAATTAATTTAACACAAAAAACTATGTGGAACAAAGACACCAGCAGCACCATAAACACACAGCAAAATGAATCCAATCAATTTATACCTATCAATAATTACACTGAAACTCAATGGAGGAAATGCACCAGGCAAGAGACAGAGAGTAACAGAATGGATAAGAAAACAGGATCCTTCAATATGTTACCTGCAAGAGACATATTTATAAAAAAGACAAAAATAGATTCAAAATCAAAGATGGAAAAATATATCAATATAATGGCAATAAAAATGAGGAGTGGCATAATTAATTTCTGATAAAATAGATGTTAAGGCAAAAACCAGCAAAAGTGACAAAGAAGGACATTATGTCATGATTAAAGGGTCAATTCAAAATGAGGACATTGCCATAATAAATATCTATGTTCCCATTAAAAGAGCCCAAAATACATAAATCAAACTCTAATAGAATTGAAGACAGAAATAGACAAATGTACAATAATAGTAAGAAATTTTATTATATAATTTTCAATGGACAAGGGCCACTAGAAAGAAGCTTAGCAAAGACACAAAAGAACCAAACAACACAATTAGCCAACTTGACCATAGACTTACATAGAGCATGCAACCCAATAACAGTATAATATACATTATTTTTCAGTACACATAAATATATCATATTTATGCCCACCACTTTAGAAGATGGCAGGTAAAAAATATACAATGTATATATACGATTATTAAAAAGAGCAAGGAACTAGGTGAAAAAAAGAAAACATGCCAGTAGAAGTTAAATAACAAAAGACACCCCGGTGTGGAGCACCTTTCCAGCCTCAGTTTTGATTGAATCATCCACGTTTCCTTGGTTTTCATTTCCAGTCCTTGCTCCAAAAAAAAAGTAGATAATAAAAAGAGACACCTAACTTATTCCATCTGCTAGCAGCTGATTTTCTTAGAAGAAACCAAAATGGCCAGGGTGATGCTGTATGCAATAAGCCACTTATGAAGGACCCCAAAAGACAAGTTCATTAGCATTTCACATATGTGGGAAGAATTGGGGTAGAACACAAAGTCTAGAGAAGGTGACCTTTTCCTGTGGTCTGTGTACATATAAATACTCAGCATGCTGTCTTCAGGTTGGAATGTTCTTTCTAGACCTCTGAGAAACTCTCAGGTCTGGCGTGAGTGTCTGCTAAACACAAAGTCCCCATAGGTATTCATTTCCTTGTGAGAAAGCCAGTCCCTTCCAGCCTCAGAAAAGGAAGGTACCTTGTAACCTCTAATGGGACATTAATGAAGACCTAGGTTCCAGAATAGACCATATATTAGGACACAAAGCAAGTCTCCATATACTTAAAAACACTGAGGTAATACAAAGAGTCTCTGCAAATAACAATGCTACAAAATTAGAAATCAACAATAGTAAGATCAAGAGGAGGGAGCATGGAAACTGAATAACACCCTGCTTAAAAGCTACTGGATAATAGATAAAATAAAAAGTGAAATAAATAATCCCTTCAATTAAATGAGAACGAAAACACAACATATCAAAAAATTTGAGACACAGGGAAAGCAGTACTTAAAGGGAAGTTATTTTAGCAACAAATGTACATATTCAAAGAGAAGAAAGAACCAAAATCAACACCTTACTAATGTATCTCCAACAATTAGAAACAGAACAGCAGTAAATGAAATGGGAAAATAGAAAGAATGAAAAACACAAGTTAGTTCCTTGAAAGTATTAATAAAATTGACAAACTAATAAAATTCTAATATTATAAGAGTAGGAGGAGATGCAAATAACATGAATAAGAAATTATTTGGAACCCAAATATCACTCAGCAACATAGATGCAAAAAGTCTCAACAATATCCCAGCCAACAGAATCCAACAAACATATCAACAAAGTAATACATCACAACCAAGTGGGATTCATACCAGGTTCAATATTATAAAAACAATCAACATAATTCAAGACATAAATAAAACAAAAGATAAGAATCATGCTCATATCATGCAAAAAAGGTATTTGACAATATCAAACATCCACTTCTGGAAAAAAAAAACAAAAAAAAAACTCAACAAAACAGAAATAGAAGGAAGGGATATCCCACAACATAATTAATGGCATATATACAAATTCCACTCCAACATTACTCAAGTGGAGAGAAACTAGAAGCATTCTTTTTGTGAAAAGGAGCCAGATAAAGATGAACTGCATCACTATTTCTACTCAATATTGTGTTGGAAGTCTTAGCCAGATCTATAAGTTAAGAAAGGTAAATTAAAGGCATCCAGATTGGCAAAGAAGAAGTAAAACTCTCTTTTGTAGATTACATGAATCTATACATAGATTCTATACATGGAGTCCTGGTGTATCTTGGTGGGTTAATGCGCCAGACTGCAAAGCCATTGAAACTGCAAGGTCGGAGGTTCAAGCTCACCAGCTGCTTCTTGGAAACCCTATACAGGGTGGTAAGGGGTCAAAATCGACTCGACAGCACTTTACAACAATAACACCATACATAGAAAATCGCAAAAACTCAGAAAGAAAATTATTGGAACCCACTGAAGGATTCAGCAAAGTGGCAAATACAAGGTTGACATACAAAAATCAGCTGGATTCCTTTACACTAATAAAGACAGTTCAGAAAAGGAAATCAGGAAACACTGCCTTTACAAAAGACATCCCAAAGAGAAAATACATAGGAATAAATCTAACCAGAAACAAAAGGCCTATACAAAGAAAACTATGCAATTCTGAAAAAACCAAAACAGACTTACAAAAATGAAAGAAAATACAATGCTCATAAATAGAAATAGTTATCATTGTAAAAATGTTAATAAGATCCAAAGCGTCTATAGATACAATGCAATCCCAAGCCACATTCCAACATCAATCTATACAGAGATGGAAAAACTAATTTCTAATTTTATAGGGGAAGGAAAAACCATAGGGATAAATAAGGCATTACATAAGAAGAAGAACAAAGCTGGCACTCTCTCTCTTCTGGATATCAATATCTACTATACAGCTGCAGTGATCAAAATAGACTGGTACTTGTACAATGAAAGATACATAGATTAAAGAAACAAAATTATAAAACCAGAAGTAAACCCATCTACATGCAGTCAGCTGATCTTTCACAAAGGGTCAAACACATCACACAGAGAAGAGAGTCTCTTCAACTTAATGGAGCTGGCAAAATTGGTAAGCCATTTGCAGAAAATGAAACAAGATCTGTATCTCACACCATACACAAAAACAAATTAAATGTGTATTAAAGATCTAAATGCAAAACCTATATCTATAAATGTCATCAATTTTAAAAAAGCATAAACTTATGGGCTCTGATATACGGCATAAATAAACTATCCTGTTCAATAACATGGGGGTCAACAAAAAAACAAGGAAGACCACCAACAAGATGTTCTGACAGAGTGGCATCACAAACATAACAATTGAAAGGATGGTGCAGGAATTGGCAGTGTTTAATTTTATTGTGCATTGTTGTTGTTTTTGTTAGGTGCCATCAAGTCGGTACTGACTCATAGCAACCTTATGCACAGCAGAACAAAACACTGCCCAATCCTGGG
>NW_006408544.1:12993481-12999757 GCF_000296735.1 Chrysochloris asiatica
TCACCAGTAATTATCAATACATCTTGATTGCATGTTTGATCAATTTCAGATTGAAGAAGTTGGTAGAATTCTTCTATTTCATCCTCACTGGTTTTAGTGGTTGGTGCATAAATTTGAACAATAGTGGTATTAACTGAGTTTCCCTGTAGATGCATGGATATTATCCTATCACAGACAGCATTGTACCTCATGACTGATCTGGATATGTTCTTTTTGATAATAAATGCAACACCATTCCTCTTCAATTTGTCATTTCTGGCATAGTAAACCATGAGGTAATCAGATTCAAAATGGCCAATACCATCCCATCTCAGGTCAATAATGCCTAAGATATCAATGTTTATGCATTCCATTTCATTTTTGACAACTTCCAATTTTCCCAGATTTGTACTTCGTACAGTACATGATCTGATTTTCAATGAATGTTTATAGCTGTTTCTCTTCATTTCAATTTGTGCCCCATCAGCAAATGATGGTGCCACAGGCTTTTCTCCCATGGGCTTTATTCCATTTGCATCAGCACAGTACACTCCACTTTGAGAAGGCAGCTCTTCCTCAGTCCCATTTTGAGTGCTTTCCAACCTGAGGGACTCATTTTCCAGCACTATATCTGACAGTGTTTCTCTGCTATTCATAAGGTTTTCAGAAGTGCTATTCATAAGGTATTCAGAAGTGGTTTGTCACTCCTTTCTAGTCTGTCTTCGTCTGGAAGCTCATCTGAAACCTGTCCACCATGGGTGACCCTGCTGGTATTTAAATATTGGTGGCATAGCTTTCAAAATCACAGCAACTCATAAGCCACCACAGTATGACAAACTGACAGACAAGTGGTGGCTGTTGTGCACAGGGTCACTTACAAGTGTGAACTGACTTGACAGCAAGTAATGACAATAGCAAATGATAAGATGACATATTTATCTGATTTAAACTGGGTGGTTAGGGAACACCTTTGGAAACTATGACATTTAAACTGATATGTCAGTAACAAGAATGTTCCATGAAAATGGAGGTAAGGAGAACGGTTTTCCAGGCATTTAAACTGTTTTGTGCCGAAGTCTAAATCAGTAATGAACTTAGTAAATTTGAGGAATAAAAACAAATGTCAGTGTACCTAGAATATGGTAAGCCAAGAACAGTTCTTGAAGTTGGAATGATACTCAGGTTCCAGATTCTGCAAGGATTTACAAACCAAGTAAACCATATAGGTTTTAGTATAAGCATGCTGGGAAGTCCTGAAAGTTTTCCAGTAGAGAAAAGGCATGATTCAAAGCATTAAAACAACTACCAACTACTTGCTTACTTTATTTGTAGTGGCTACTGTGTTTTAAATAATGATTATATGGTAACTATCAATTAGCACTTAATTAAAATTACTAACTATAGAGCAAAACACAAAAGCATAGAGAAACAAAACAAAACAGGCTTACTGATATGATAAAGACTTGTATAACCCTGATAACTATCTATCATAATCAAACTCTCCAAAATCAAAGACAAGGAAAACACACTGACAGCAGCTCGGGAAAAAAAAGAAATGTTACTTATAAAGGAAATCCAATAAGATTAAGCTCTGATTTCTCAGGAGAAACCATGCAAGCAAGAAGGCAATGGGGAGACATATAAAACACTCTGAAAGAAAACAAAGCTGTCCATCAAATAAGACGGTGAAATTAGAACATTTCAAAATAAACAAAAATTGAAGGATTTTGTAAAACCCTAGCCAGTACTTTAAAACATACTAAAGGGAGTTTTCTGGACTGGGAACCAAAGAGGAAACAGCAACCAGAGATTGGCATTTGTGGCAACTCAGTCCAGATACGGAAGAATCCCGAGCAGAACAAAACTACAAGACTGAAAATAGGGGATCTGGGATGTCTATGATCACAACAACTACAAAGCGAAGGAAGGGAAAAGTATAGTTACAGAGATTGAGGCTGTGTAGAGGTCAAGTAGATTTCAGGATAAAATACGGTATTTTAAAATGAGCGAGAAAATAATAAAGTAAAGGGTAACTTCACAGAAGCTTAATATATCTTCACATGAAATCAAGAAAAGGAAAATCCAAGAAGATTTTGCAAACATTAAAACTATAAAGAAATTGACAAGAAAACGTACCAAAAAAGAAAGAAAAGAAAGAAATCAGAACAGGAAGCATGCAGAATGAAGAAACGAGCAGCACCACAAAAGAACAAATAGCAAAATGACAGCAAATAATCCATGTTGTTGTTGTTGTCAGGTGCCATCGAGTCGGAACCGACTCATAGCGACCCCATGCACAGCAGAACGAAACAATGCTCGATCCTGGGCCAACCTCACCAACGCTGCCACCCCCGAGTCCATCAATGATGCCACCTGGCCGATCCATCTCGTTGGAGGTCTTCCTCTTTTTCTCTGCATAGCAGAGAAATAATCCATACCTATTGACAATTACATTGAATCTCAATAGATTAAATGTACAAGTCAAGAGAAATAGAGAAGCAGAATGGATAAGAAAACAGGATCCTTTGATATACATCTACTAGAGGCACACATTACACACATAGACTGAAAATTAAAGGATGGGGAAAATATATAAAGGTAATTGAAATAAAAAATAAGCAAGAGTGGCAATATTAATCTCTGAAAACACAAACTTTAAGGGAAAAAACAACCTAAAAGATGACAAACGACAATATCTCAAGATTAAAGAGTTAATTGAACAAGAGGGCATAACCATAATAAATATCTATGCTCCCCAAAAGTGAGCCTCAAAATACATAAATCAAACCCTAATAGAACTGAAAAAAATCAAATAGACAACTCTACAATATAAGTGGAAGATCTTAATACACTGCTTCTGCAAAAGGACAGAACAACCAGAAAGAAACTCAACAGAGACACAAAGGAACTAAACAATACAATCAATCAACTTGAACTCACTGATTAGTACAGCACATTCAACCCAACAACAGCACAATATAGATTATTTTAAAATGCACATGGAACATTCTCCAGTATAGATCATATGTTAGGACACAAAGCAAGCCTAAACAAATTTACAAACATCAAAATACTACAAAACATTTTCTAAAATTACAGTGTTATAAAATTAGAAATGCAAAATAGGAAGATTATGGAAATAGCATCAAATAAAGGGAAAGTAAATAATACCTTTCTTAAAAGCAACTAGGTAGCAGAACAAATAAAAAATGAAATAAAGTCTTAAAAACAAATGAAAATGAAAGCACAATATGCCAAAACCTTTGGGACACAGCAAAACGAGCGTTGAGAGGGCAATTTATTGCAATAAATACACACATCCCAAAAGAAGGAAGAAACAAAATCAGCACATTAGCACATAATCTCAAACATATAGGAAAAGACAAGCAAAGAAAAGCCAGAAGAAGACAAATGATAAAGATTAGAACAGAAATAAATGAAATAGAAATAGAAAAACAATAGAAAGAATCAATAATACAAGAAGTTTGTTCTTTGAATGGATTAATAAAATCGACAAACCATTGAGAAATGAAAATATATAGAAGATACAAATAACATGAATAAATAACCACATGGGTGATGTCACAACAGAACCAATGGAAATGAAAAGGACAACCGAATACTAGGAAGAGCTGTACTCCAACAAATTTGAAACTCTGGAGGAAATGGATACATTTTTAGAAAAGCACAATCTACCTAAACTTCCAGAGAGTGAAGTAGAATATTGAACAGACCTATATATAACAAAGGAAGAAATTGATCATGTCATCAAAAACTCCCAACCAAAAAATCCAGGTTTAGATGGCTTTACTGGTAAATTCGACCATTTAGAGAATAGGGGTCACCATTTCTATTCAAAGTGTTGCAGAATATAGAAAAGGATGGAAAACATCCTGATACATTTTTATGAAGCAAGCATAATCCTCAGAACAAAATCAGGGAAGGAGATCACTAAAAAAGAATACTATAGACCAATATCCCTCAAGAACATATACGCAAAAAATTTCAACAAAATCCTACCCAATAGAATTCAACAACATATCAAAGAAATAATAAATCATAATCAACTGGGATTGATACCAGGGATGCAAGGATGGTTGCATACAATGCACCATATGTATAAAAAAAGGGTGGAGGCAACCAAACATGATTGTTATCAATTGATGCAGAAAAAGCATTTGACAAAATCCAACACCCATTCGATAAAAATCCTCAACAAAGCAGGAATTGAAGGGAAATTCTTCAACATAATTAAGAGCAGATATACAAATCCAACAAACAACGTTGTTCTCAAAAGAGATAAACTGAAAGCATTCCTTTGTGAACAGGAACCAGACAAGGACGCCGTTTTTCACCACGCTTAGTCAATATTGTTGTGAAAGTCTTAGCCAGAGCTATAAGTAAAGAAAGGGAAATTAAAGGCATTCAAATTGGCAAACAAGAACTAAAACTCTCTCTATTTGCATATGGTATGATACTATACATAGAAAACCTCAAGGACTCAACAAAAAAATTATTGGAAGATTCAGCAATTTTTCAGGGTACAAAATCAATATACAAAAAACCAGTTGGATTTCTCTATACTAATAAAGACAACTCTGAAAAAGAGATTAGGGAAACAATTCCATTTACAATAGCCACCCAAAGGATTAAATACTTAGGAATAAATCTAACTACAGAAAGAAAAATAAAAAGAGAGAGACCTATACAAAGAAACCTACAAATCATTACTACAAGAAACCAAAGGAGATTTACAAAAATGGAAGAAAATACCAAGCTCATGGAATGGAAGGCTTAACGTTGTAAAAATGTCAATACTATCCAAAGCAATCTACAGATACAAAGCAATTGCAATCCAGATTCCAGCAATATTCTTTAAAGAGATGGAAAAAATGATCATGGACTTGATATTGAAAGGAAAGAGACCTTGGATAAGCAAAGCACTGCTTAAGAAGAACAAAGTTAGAGGCCTCTCACTCCCTGATTTCACAATTTACTACACAGCCACAGTGATGAAAACAGAATAATACTAGTAAGTGCAATGAAAGATACATAGATTCAAGGAACAGAAATGAGAAGCCAGAATAATTCCATCTAAACTGATCTTTGACAAAGGGCCAAAACATATTAAATGAGGAAGAGATAATATCTTCAATAAATGGTGTTGGCAAAACTGGAAATCAATTTGCAAAAGAATAAACAAAGACACATATTTTACAACATATAGGAAAACTCACTCAACATGGATTAAAGACATAAATGTAAATCACAAGACTATACAGATCAAACTTTAGGGGTTCTAATACATGGAATACATAGACTATCAAACATTGTAAAAAAGCACACAAATAGAGGGCAAAATAGACGACTGGGACGTACTAAAAATTAGAAATTTATGTGCATCAAATGATTTCGCCGAAAGAGCAAAAAGGGAGCTCACACATAGACTGGGAAATTTTTTTTTTGAAACAACTTATCAGGCAAGGGACTAATCTCTAAAACTTATAGGAAACTACAACACCTTACAAGAAAAAGACAAATAACTCAATTGAAAAATGGGCACAGGACATAAACAGACACTTCACCAAGGAAGACAATTTGGCAACCAACAAATATCCAAAGAAATATTCATGATCGTTAGCCATTATGTTGATGTAAATCAAACCAACAATGAGATATCATCTCACACCAGCAATAACAGCAAATTTAAAAAAAAAAAAAAATTCTGGAGAGGATGTTGAGAGACTGGGAACCTCCTACATTGCTTATGGGACTTTAAAATGGCTCAATCACTCTAGAAAACAGTATAGCACTTCCTCAGAAAGTTGGAAATAGAAATACCTTATGATCCAGCAATTCTTCTACTTTGTATATATACACAAGAAATATGAGCCAGAACACACACACACACACACACACACACACATATATATACATATATACACAATAATGTTCATCACAGCACTATTTATAATAGCAAAAAGATGGAGACGGCCTAAGTGCCCATCAACGGAAGAATGGATAAACACACTTTAGTAAGTCCATATAATAAAATGTCATGCTACCTTGAAGAACAACGACGAAGCTGCAAACCACTTCATAACATGGGTGAACTTTGAGGACATTTGTTGTTGTTGTTGTTGTTGTTGTCAGGTGCCATCGAGTCGGAACTGACTCATAGCCACCCCATGCACAGCAGAATGAAACAATGTCTGATCCTGGGCCAACTTCACTGCCGCTGCCACACTTGAGTCCATCAATGATGCCACCTGGCCAATCCATCTCGTTAGAGGTCTT
>NW_006408544.1:12999857-13000989 GCF_000296735.1 Chrysochloris asiatica
TGGCCATCTTGGCCTCCAAGGAGCACTCTGGCTGCACTTCTTCCAACACAGATCTGTTTGTTCTTTTGGCAGCCCATGGCACTTTCCATATTCTTCTCCAACACCATACATAACTCAAAAGCATCAGTTCTTCTACAGTTTTCCTTATTCACTGAACAGCTTTTGCATGCATATGAGGTTACTGAAAATACCATGGCTTGGGTCAGGCACACCTAGGTCCTCAAGCAGACATTTTTGTTCTTCCACACTTTAAAAAGGTCTTGTGCAGCAGATTTGCCTAATGCAATATGTCATCTGATTTTTTGACTGTTGCTTCTGTGAGTGTTGATAGTTGATCCAGGAAGAATGAAGTCCTTGGTAACTTCAATCCTTTCTCTGATGATAAGAATGTTGTTTATTGGTACAGTGTTGAAGATTTTTTTTGTTTTTTTTACATTGACATGTAATCCATACCGAAGGCTGTGCTCTTTGATCTTCATCAGTAAATGTTTTAAGTCCTCTTCATTTTCCGCAAGCAAAGTTGTATCATCTGCATATCACAGGTTGTTAATGAGTCTTCCTCCAACCCTGATGCCACATTTTTCTTCATATAACCCAGCTTCTGTGATTATTAGCTCAGCATACAGGTTGAATAAGTATGGTGAAAGAAAACAACCTTGTCGCATATCTTTCTTAATTTTAAACCGTTCAGTGTTCCCACGTTCTGTTCGAACAACTGACTCTTGGTCCAGATACAGACTCCTCATGAGCACAATTCAGGGTTCCGGAATACTCATATTTCACAATGTTGTCCAAAGCTTGTCATGATCCACACAATTGAAAGCCTTTGCATAGTTAATAAAGCACAGGTAAACATCTTTCTGATATTCTCTGCTTTCAGCCAAGATCCCTCAGTAATTACCAGTGATATCGCTCATTCCACGGCCTCTTCTGAATCCAGCTTGAACCTCTGGAAGTTCTCTGTCAATGTATGCTTGTAGCCGTTTCGGTATTACCTTCAGTAAAACTTTACTCAGATGAGATATCAAAGAGATTGTCCGATAATTTCCGCATTCCATTGGGTCACCTCTCTTTGGAATGGGCACAAATATGGATCTCTTCCAATCAGTTGGCCAGATAGTTGTCTTCCAAA
>NW_006408544.1:13002305-13008625 GCF_000296735.1 Chrysochloris asiatica
GAAAGCCTTTGCGTAGTCAATAAAGCACAGGTAAACATCCTTCTGATATTCTCTGCTTTCAGCCAAGATCCATTGGACATCAGCAATGATATCTGTCTTTCCACGGCCTTTTCTGAATTCAGCTTGAGGACATTATGCTGAGTGAAATTAATCAATCACAAAAGGACAAATATTGCATTATTGTAAAAGCTTAAGATTTCCACACTAAAATAAATATTCTTTGATGGTTAACAGGGATGGGAAGGAGGGGAGAGTAATTCACAGAACAGGGGGTACACACATTACAGCTTGGGTGATGGGAAGGTTAATATACAGGGAGGGGGAGGAGGAGGAGTAAGGGAGGGTAATTCACAGAAGTGGTAAGGTGGTGCATGAACAATGAAGATTGGGGAAGACTGAGGGGGATATGTGTGGGTTAAATGGAATAGAAGGATATATGTATACACAATCTCTTGGAATAACAGTGCTCTGTGATACAGGGATTGAGACAATCTGAATGGGTAGAGGAGGGGAAAACAATGTTTAGGAGCTTGACAGCTTGCAGTTTCCCTTACCTACTATTGTAAAAAAGACATTTAAGTGTGATGTAGTTGTTAAGTGCCATCGAGTCAGTTCCAACTTATAATGACCCTGTATAGGGTTTCTGAGGAGCAGCTGGTTAGTTTGAATGGCCAACATTGCAATCCAGCATACTAACCCACAGCACCACACTAGTACTTAGTTTAAGTGTGATAGAAATTAATATTGCGAATTATGATTACAGAAAGCTTGTAAACTCATCTTGTGCCTATAACTGATAGCATTAGCTAAAGGAGAAATCAGAATTTGCCCAGGGAAATAGGCTTCTTATGAATCATTTGTGGTGTATGGGGCCTTAGGAGGAATCCTGAGCACCGCCCAGCACCTTCTGAGGTGAAACATTCTCACTTAAAGAATACAAGCTTACCAACCCGGGAAGGCTAGAACAGAAGATACTTTTAAAAGAAAGACTAGAAATAAAAATAAGCAGATCGGTTGCTGTTAAAATATCAAGCAAGCTGTTTGCCTTGGAAAAAATAAGGCAAGAAAAGTCAGTTCATCAGGGAAAACTCCCTTCTAGGACTGAAACTATCAGGCTGAGAACCTTAAGGTCAGCAGTTCAAAACTACCAGCTGTTCTGCAGGAGAAAGATGAGGCTTTCTGCTCCTGTAAAGATTTACAGCCTCAGAAACCCTGTACAGGGTCACTATGAGACGGAACTGACTCCACGGCACTTAACAACAACAAGTAATCTAGTATCTCCCTGGTGATCACACTGGTTTACTTGTGTGAGTGAAGTTGGGGAAATGTAGCAATTAATACCTGGGCTGAGTTTGGCCATGTTCCACGGACACATATTGATCTAGAAATAAGAGTGAGAGAAGAGGAAGGGCTGGCTGTTTCGAACTTTAAGGAGATGTGTGAACACCATAGCCTATGACACTGACAAAGTCACTGTGGGCTAGAGATGATAGTGAAGTAGCCAGCTGATATGAAGTGTGGGGAGGCATACAAGAAATCCCAAATTTACAGAAAATACCCATTTGACCTAACTAGGAGGGCTAGCTGACCAAAATTCAACTAGATGACGATAAAGAAGCTTGATACTGTGAGCAAGTGTAAATCACTACAATTTGATGAACTGGACCTTTGTGTATGGGTCCAGTTGCTCAGAATTCCAACTGAAATGGAAGGATTCTTCATATCAAAGATCAAGCTTATTTCCTCAGTGTACTGGGTTGATGTTGTGGTGGATAGGTGCCAACGAGCCAGTACCAACTCACAGCAACCCTATTCATAACAGAATGCAACACTGCTTGGTCCTGGGCCAACCTCACAAATGTTGCCACGCTTGAGCCCATTGATGCTGCCACTTTGCCAATCCATCTCGTTGGGGGTCTTCCTCTTTTTCTCTGACCCTCCACCTTTCCAAACATGATATCCTTCTCCAGTGACTGGTCCCTCCTGACAATATGTCTGATGTACGAGAGACAAAGTTTGGCCATACTGGCCTTCAAGGAGCACTGTGGCTGCACTTCTTTCAACACAGATCTATTGGTTCTTTTGGCAGCCCGTGGCACTTCCAATATTCTCCTCCAACACCATAACTCAGATGCATAAATTTTCCTATGGTCTTCCTTATTCACTGTGCAGCTTTCGCATGCATATGAGGTTATTGAAAATATCATGGCTTGGGTCAGGCGCACCTTAGTCCTCAAGCTAACATCTTTGCTCTTCCACACTTTAAAAAATGTCTTGTGCAGCAGAATTGCCTAATACAATATGTCATGTGATTTCTTGACTGTTGTTTCCATGACTGTTGATAGTTGATCCAAGAAGAATGAAGTTCTCGACAATTCAAAATGAAGAGAAACATCTGTAATGCCCATTAATAATTGGAACATGGAATTTATGAAGTACAAAGAATAAAGGGGATAAGATAGAATTCCCAGAGAATAGTTTTCCTCTTTTCCAGATGGATCTGGTGAAAGGGGATGGGGGATGATGGTGATAGAATTTATGATTCTATTTTGAGTAATTGTCATCGGGCTTAATTGTGATTGTCACAACTGTAATTGTAGAAGATGTGTAACTAAAAGGGGGGAGTAGTTAAACTTTCATTTCAAGAGTTGTGGACCTTAGGACCATCAAGAAGGAAGAGAATGAGTGGAATGTCAGACCCTACACAAAAACCCGGTGACAGCAGAGACAGTGGCAGAAGATCTGGCATAAAGAGATAAAGCAGCTGAGGACTCTAGACCAACGGACTGAGAAAGGCAGTGTGCCTACAGGCAGGAATCTAGCTTGCAAAATGTGCCCTTTGGACATTTAAATGAATATACATTTTTGTTTTGTATGTGTACATCATATGTTTTTGCTTTGTTTATTTGTGAAAAATAAGAAGTAAAATGGAAGCCACAAGGCAACTGTTGTTACAGGGAGGGGAATGTAATCAATGAAATGAAACAAAGCATACGATTGGCTGAAAGTAAAAAACAAAACAAACAAAAAATGTCACTGATCTATTGGAAATATTTTTGTACTGTCTTCAGGATAAAACTTAACTTCATGTATTGGACAAAACTTCATGTATTGATAACTCCCTTACTCTTTGATCTGATCACTCACCATTACCAGCCAAATAGTTATGACAAAGCAATTGCTTCATATGTGGCAAACACTATTCTAATGTCTACCTCATTTATTCCTTAAAACAACTCTGTGAGGTAGGACCTATTATTGGCATTTTCATTTAATGGATGACAAAATTGAGGTAAGCAAGCATTAACTCGCTAGAACAAGTGAGTAGTTGAGCTGAAATTATCCTTGCAGCCTGAAATGAGTTTACGTACTTAATCAACTGGCCACATAGCCTCATGAATTATTCATTATATACAAGAAGAGCCATATTCTTTCCTATTTTCATGCTTTGTGCATACTTTTTACTCTGCCAGGAAAGGCTCTTTCCTTTTTTGGTGGCTGTCAAATTGTCAACAGCTCAAAATCACTTTTTGTTAAACCTTTTATTGTGAATTGAGTGAAGGTTTACAGACAAGATCGTCAGTTTTATATTCAACAAATCATGTATTTGTTTCATCAGTTATCTGGCTTCCTCACTGTACTTCCTATTTCCATTCTACCCACCTTCCCATCCATTCTCAATTTCGTACTTAGGGAAATGTTGCCCTGTTGATTTGGAATAATTAACAATTCCATGGTAAGCATGCCTTACTAGTGTTGTTCTCTATCCATATATACCTGTCTAATGCTTGACTGACAATTCAGCTATGACAGTGGGTTCCTTTCTAAACCTGAATGGTGGTTGACAGCTATAGTTTCAGGTCCTTCCAGTTTCTTTCTGACCAATAAGTCTGAGATTTTTTTAAAAAAATAATTTTGAGTCTTGTTCTACATTTTCTTCCACTCTATCCAGGACCTTCTAATGTGATCTCTTTCAGAGAAATCGGTAGTAGTAACCTGGTACAATCTAGTTCTTTTCATCTCAGAGGAATGGAAACTAATGTTCACATGTTCCATTAGTCCAATGGGCTAACTGATTCCAAGCATCTTCAGTTTTCATCACTCTTATTTCTTCCATATATGAAGAGACCAATAGTTGCCCCTTAGATGGTTACTCATGAGCTTTTAATATCCCAGACACTACTCATCAAAGTAGGATGCAAAACATTGTCTTTCTGGACAATGCTGTGCCTATTAACCATACTGTCCCCTGAGACTATGGTCCTGAGCCCCCAGGCCCAGAAATTCATTGCTTTAAGATGTTTGATAATATCTAAGATGTTTTCACCACTTGGTCCACTATATAGTCCAACACATTCATGTGTGTCAAACACCACTTTCTGAAGCATGTCCTCATCTTTCCAACTTTTTTCTTATTTTCTATAGGCTTTCTTTTAGCACTTGACACTGCATTGTATATGTTTATGTTAGTCACTTCTAGAAGACTATAAACTCTCAAAGGGCTAAGACTGTTATCTACTTTCATAACTTACACAGGGCCTGCCATTGGCCAGACACACATACTTTAAATTCTGGGAAAGCTAACAGCATCTTTACCATACCTCCAAGGTGAAGAGTTTCTCTGACTTAGATCAAAGCAAGACTATAGATTCAGAGTCACCCTCATGACAGAGAACAAGGGTAGTTGAGAGCAGGAAGTGCTGAGAGAGTCAGAGACAGTTCTTCTGGGAACACAATCTCCTCTTTCTCTTCCATGCAGCAGTAATGGTATGGAAGCCCTGTTGCATCCTCCTGTTTGGTCACAGAGATAAAGTTTGCCTCTATTTTACCTAAGCCTTATGAAAAAGGAGAAAAAAATCACTCTCTGCTCACCAGGAAAGATGCCAGATAGGAGCTTGGAGCATAGACTTCATTAAAAAGAAACCACATACAATCCACTATGAGTATTTTCTGAAGAGAGACTCCACAGAAATTAAGTGCGGAAAAGTAGGTGGCTGCATGAAGAAGAGACTTCAGGATTAGAATTGCTCAATAAACACCTATTGGTTGAACAAATGGACTTGTGCTACAAAGCAGGCCTTTCTTTAATAGTAAAGGGAGTTAATTTTGATTAAATAATGCTATAAGGCGCTCTGGTAGTGTAGTGGTTACGAGTCAGGCTGCGAACCACAAGGTCAGCAGTTCGAAACTACCAGCGGTTCCGCAGGAGAAAGATGAGGCTTTCTGCTCCTGTAAAGATTTACAGCCTCGGAAACCCTGTACAGGGTCGTTATGGGTCGGAACCGACTCCACGGCACATAACAACAACAACAACCTTATTGGAAGTTCTATGACAATCCATTAAAAAGGTATAAAGAGAATGAAACCATCTGAATAGTCTGATGTATTTTACTGTTCTTGTCCTTGAGCCTATATTTATATCTTTATTTTTCTTGGCATGATTATTTGAAAAATGTTTCACACAAATGAAAACAAACTGTAACCAGAACAATACATTAAAAAGCTATATAATGTAAACTGCCTTTGCTTAAGAGGAGAAAGCACAAGAGGAAGACCTACCCAGTTATTTTTACTAACTGAGGAGTCTTGCTTCTTTGGACAAACACAAGTCTTGCTACCTTGGTGTATAAGGTGTGTCTCTTGCAGGCAGCATATTCAGGGATCTTGTTTTCTTCTCTCTTCTGCCATACTCTGTCTCTTAATTGGTGCATTTAATCCATTGATAATCAGTGTAATTATCAATAGGTACATGACTATAAGCATACACTGATAGAGAACTTCCAGAGGTTAAAGTCAGATACAGAAGAGGACATGGAACAAGAGATATCATTGCTGATATCCAATGGATTTTGGCTGAAAACAGAGAATACCAGAAAGATATTTTCCTGTGCTTTATTGACAATGCAAAGGTTTTCAATTGTGTGGATCATGACAAGCTATGGACAACATTGTAAAGTATGAGTATTCCAGAACACTTAATTGTGCTCATGAGGACATGGACCAAGAGACAGCTGTTTGAACAGAAGATGGGAACACTGAATGGTTTAAAATTAAGAAAGGTGTGCAACAGGGCTGTATACTTTCACCGTACTTATTCAACCTCTATGCTGAGCAAATAATCTGAAAATCTGGATTATAAGAAAAAGAATATGGCATAAGCATTGGAAGAAAACTCATTAAGAACCTGAAATATGCAGATGATACAACCTTGCTTGCTGAAAATGAAGAAGACTTAAAATATTTACTGATGAAGATCAAAGAGCACAGCCTTCGGTATGGATTGCATCTCAACGTAAAGAAAACAAAAATCCGCACCACTG
>NW_006408544.1:13011325-13013647 GCF_000296735.1 Chrysochloris asiatica
AAAAAACTTCATTTTGCTTGGATCCACTATCAATACTCATGGAAGCAACAGTCAAGAAGTGAAGTAATGTATTGCATTAGGAAAATCTGCTGCACAAGAACTCTTTAAAGTATTCAAGGGAAACTTTATGGTGCTCAAGAGGACTAAGGTGTGCCTGACCCAAGTCATGGTATTTTCAATAGCCTCATATGCATGTAAAATTTGGGCAATGAATTACGAAGATCATAGAAGAATTGATGCATTTGAGTTATGGTATTGTACAAAAAGTACAATGAACTGACAAAAATACAAACAAATCTGTGTTGGAAAAAATACAATCAGAATGCTTCTTAGAATCCAAGACGGTAAGACTTCGTTTCTCATACTATGGACATACCAGTAGGGACCACTCCCTGGAGAAGAGCATTAAGAGGCTGCTAACCATAAAGTACACTAATAGTGTTGCTCCAACCTTAACATCCTTTCAGACTCCTCCATTCAGAAGACATAAAATACTTGGGAAGCCTCTCTGCTTCTTGTTTATCAAGAATTAGACCTCACCTCTTCCCTTAAGTGACCTGTGGTAATCTCACAAAAAGGTTTGCTACTCACTTGACCCAGAAAACCATGCAGAATAATGCAAATCAAGAGGTGCAAAACTCTGCGTCCATTTTAAGAACACTCATGAGACTGTCAGACCATCAAGCATATACATACCTGAAAAAACTACCAAGCATCTGAAAGAGGTCCCTTGGTAGAAGCAATGTGTATCATTCCAAGTTTACAATGGTAGCGTTGGTAACTATGCCCTGGCCAAACAGTAACATTGAACACAGGATCAGTGACTCAAAAGTAATATTGAAACTTTGTTGCACATCCTTAAAAATGCAGAGAGCAATGCTGAGCTTTAGATGTGGATTCTCTGGTCATCCAGGTTAACAAAGGCCCCAAGATGCATCTCCGAACTTACAAAGATCATGGTCCTATCAAACCCTATGTGAGTTTCCCCTGCCACACTGAGAAGAACCTCACTGAAAAGGAACATATTTTTCCTAAACCAGAATAGGAGGTTGCACAGAAAAACAAGATAGCCCAGAAGAAAATGAAGAAACAAAAATTTATGGCTCAGGAGTAAATTAAGCTTAAAATAAAATGCAAATAAAAGTAAAAAGTGACTCACTTTATACTGTTATGAGTTCCAGGGAAATCTAGTGCAAAAAATTTTCCCATTTTGAAACTGTATTCTCATATGCTAAAGGATGTAAATATTGAAATCTCTTTATTGCTTCTGGCATTGTAAGGTAAAATTCTGCTGGTTTTCCAAATCCCACCTCCCAATTCAAACTGTGTGTTAAGTTTTAAATCCCTGATGTACCTATGAGCTGACTTTCTTCTAAGTGAGGAACTTCTGAACCTCCCTGTGTCCCTGTTTTTCCCAGTGTTTCAGCCTTCTATTTGACGCATACTAATAGCCAGGTAATTCAATTCCTTACTGTTCTATAATCAGAGGCCTGGCTTCACATGATTCCTCCTGAGGAATTCTTACAAGGACTCCATCATAAATTGGCTCTGACCTAAGTTTAGTACCTCATTTTTTTTCTGTTTCAGTTTGCATTATTATTGGCTTCCTTTTATTATCATTCTCTTTATAAAGTTAATCTTAATTTGCCATTGGAGTTGGAAAATTAAAGAATTACAGGCATAGTTAAATACATACATGCTGCTGTTTTGTTGTTGTTACCTTGTGCCATAAAGTTGGAACCAAATCACAACAACCCTGTATAGGATTTCTGACAAGCAGTAGTTGGGTTTGAACCACTGACCTTGAGGTTACTCCACTGCCTATGTTAAAGTGCCACACCAGGGCTCCAATAAACACAATTGTACACAAAAACAAAATACATTTTTATGTCTGTTATAAAGATGAGTTACACAGCAGGGACACTTCATCAGTTGTGGTAATAATTTCACTTGTGGAAGGTTCTGTGTTATCTGAATTCTTCCTGAAACAAGGATGGGTTTCTTTCATGAGAAAATTAGTAAGTCTTATCAGTATAGACATTTTCTTTATTAGCTCACATATTTTGAAGGAACAACTCACTGCTTCACGAATCTGACTACCAACTCTAGCAAAGTAATTAACATTTAGCTTCATGTTTTCAAGCAACTAAAGCCCCTGAGTTGATAGATGAGTGGTGGAGTTGCTGTGATTCTGAAAGTTATGCCACGGGTATTTTAAATACCAGCAGGGTCACCATGTTGCACAGGATTCAGATGAGCTTCCAGAGGAAGACAGACCAGGAAGAAGGAGTGACTAACAACTTCTGAATTTTTTTTTTTTTT
>NW_006408544.1:13016862-13017514 GCF_000296735.1 Chrysochloris asiatica
CATGCTTCAGTTTAAAAATCAAATCATAAACATGATTAATCCTGGTCATTATCTGAACTCTTCACTCCCACTCACACCCTAGTCTTGTCCAGTTGTTCTCAATCTCCTCACACTTCTGGCTCTCTTGTTTCCATGTTCTCAGCACCATAGCTATAGGGGATGTTAGAAAGACTAAATTGATGGCTGGATTAGATAACTACTAAGGTTCTTTTATATACACAGATTTTGAGAATATGTATCTACAGGAAACATTTCTGACTTCTGGAGTCTCCAATCTATTCCTCTGTAAGCATGATATATATTTTTCAACTCCTGACGATTATCACTATCTGACATAGCATCCTAGCTTTCTGTACAAAATTATTATTATTTTTTATTTTTATTTTTTACTGTGAATTGAGTGAAGGTTTACAGAACATATCATCAGTTTTACATTTAACAAATCATACACTTTGGTTCATTACATGGTTGTCACCCCTTCTTCGTACCAACAATTAACAATATTTACCTCTATTCACTGTAACTATTGCATCCCTCTCTGTTTCCTACCTTAATTTCCCCCCTGCTAACCTCCCTCTTGTTGTATATTACCTGCCCCATCACTCATGTTAACATGTGCCTATCCTCTTGTTGTTTTTAAGTGCCATTGAGT
>NW_006408544.1:13018859-13020023 GCF_000296735.1 Chrysochloris asiatica
CATCTTTATGAGAGCAGAAAGCCTCATTTTTTTCTCCCTTGCAATAGTTGGCAATTTCAAACTGTTGACCTTGAGGTTAGCAGCCATCTTGTAATCACTACACTACCAGAGATCCTACAGGATATTAGAAAAGTTGAGACCAAATTTGTACACTTCAGCATCCACACATTCCCTAAAATGCTTCTCTACTAATTCTGCTTCATCTTGATTTTGCTTTGAATGTATTCTTAATCTCCCAACCTTTAGAATAGCTTTTGACAAATCCTAGCCCCTACTCTAGACTTGAACAGCATGAAGTCACATTGGGTGCTAGGTAGAGTTAGGACTGAGCTGAAGCATACAATCTGTAGATACTGGGATTTCATGGAAGGACAGCATATCCAAAGATGATTTAGGATATATAAGGAGGGTAATGTTTCTATAACTCATTATCAGCTTCCTAAATATAACCACAGATTTAAAAAATACATATTTTGAAAATCAACTGACAAGCATTTTTCTACTGCTTTATATTTGTTAGCTCACTAAATCAACACAACATTCCTATAAGCATCATCAACTTTACCAAGAAAGAAAAAGACCCTAAGGCATAGAACTCACTTTTAAGGGTACCAATAGGAGCCCAAACATGACTAAGAAATATATGTCCTTATATGTTGTTGTTGTTGTTATGTGCCATCGAGTCAGTACCTTATGTTACCTTATGCACAAGAGAACAAAACATTGCCCCATCCTGGGCCAACTGCACAATCGTTGCTACACTGGTGCCCATTGATGCTGCCACTTTGCCAATCTATCTCACTGGGGGCTTCCTCTTTATCTCTGATCCTCCACCTTACCAAACATATTATCCTTCTCCAAGGACTGCTGCATCCTGACAGTATGTCTGAAGTATGAGAAATGAAGTTTCGCCATCTTGCCTTCCAAGGAGCACTTTGGCTGTATTATATCCAACACAGATCTTGGTTCTATGGGCAGCCCATGGCACCCACAATATTCTCCTACACCATAACTCAAATGCATCAATTCTTCTACGGTCTTCCCTATTCACTGTCCAGCTTTCACATGCATATGAAGTTATTGAAAATATCATGGGTTGAGACAGGCACACCATAATCTTCAAACTGACATCTTTGTTCTTCAACACTTTTAAAAGGTCTGGTG
>NW_006408544.1:13021618-13022745 GCF_000296735.1 Chrysochloris asiatica
CAGAAAATATTATGCAATATCTGTGAAGTCTCTAACTCTCCTAGCTATATATAGACTACCACCAACTTAGCTGATAAGGTCAACTGGACATTTCTCCTACTTGTTCCACATTGTTGATGTTGTTAAGTGTCATTGAGTCAGTTCCAACTCATAGCAACACTGTGTATGCCCCTCCTAAAGCCAAATCCTGGTGTAATGCTCTAGGATAAGCATTAGACTGCTAACCTCAAGGTTTGTTGTTCAAACCCACCAGGTGCTCCTTGAGCAATCCTATACACGGTTGCTATAAGTTTGGATCTATTTGATGGCACTTAACAACAACAACAAGGCCAAGTACTTATTTAAAGAAAACACTCTTCTTTAACTGAGTCTTCATTTAAGTATTTTCAGGTAGCCCATGACCCAAAAAGATGAACTTCCTAGATAAAGTAGATCATTTTTTAGTTAAGGGTGTGCATGGTATAACTTGATAAAAAAGAATGACCTTTTCAGACAGAGGGGGATCACTTCTGTGTCAAGCATCATGACACCCCTATTTGCAGAAGAATACTTTACAAAGTAAGATCCTTTAAGGGTGTATATCATTGAACTATTCAATTTAATCTGTCAAGATATGACCAACTGAGGGGAGGGGCTTGATGGCGGCTAGAGTGAAGGTGTAGTGAAGATCGCCGTCAGCAATAACTCAGAATTCCAGGCAAAAAAGAGGCAAGACAAAGATCCAAAACTCGGACCCACAGAGATAGGAATAGTTTAAAGGTTTGAAGATTTATAGCCTGTGGAATTTGGATCTGAGGTGGGAAATCACGTACTTTTGAATCTTCCGGCCAGGCTCAGAGACCTGAGCCCAAATCCTGGGTGAGACCAAGCCGCAGGACAAAATAGGGACTGCAGAGATGCCATGGAAACATGCTGCAGGAACCTTGGGGGAAAAAAAGGTGCACAGTATACTTTGCCAATTTTGTGTGGTTTCAATTTTATTTTTTTCTTTGGTGTCGAGTAATAGGTGCGCTCACTGTTTCCCCACCTCCATTCAGGTGAATAGAGGTAGGAGCATACCCGAGTGGCCACGACCCACCTTCACCACTGGCGGTTTCTTCTACCAGGAACCCACACACTCAGCCCAA
>NW_006408544.1:13022845-13023289 GCF_000296735.1 Chrysochloris asiatica
ATTTCCTCAGTGGACTTGTGTCATTCTTCTTGTTCTGGAATGACAATAATTCTTAAATTATTCATCTTCATGTTGCCCAACATGACTCTTAGACTTTCTTCAGATTTTTTTATCCTTTTTTCCGTTTGTTCTTCTATCTTAGTGGTATTGAGAGATTTGTCTTCCAGCTCACTGGTTCTGCCTTCCGTCTCGTCTATTCTACTCCTTTGCCCCTTCAGAATATTGTCTATTCCTGATATTCTATTATTGATCATTTGGACCTCTTTCTTTAGGTTTTGAATTTTTTCCAATGTTGTATATCTCGTATTTGATTGTTCCTGTAGCGCTTTCTGAACTTCTTCCTTATTTTTCTCAACTGTATTGTAAAGTGTTTTGAAATATTTTATAATCATTTTTCTGAATTCCTTCTCAGGCATTTCCTAGGCCTGCCCACCTTCCACAATG
>NW_006408544.1:13023389-13024590 GCF_000296735.1 Chrysochloris asiatica
TTAATGTCACATGTAAGTAAGTGTTTCGCTAAAAATAATTTTAAAATGGTTGCAACAGTACATTGAAATGCCAGAAATTCAAGCTGGATTCAGAAGAGAAAGTGGAACTAGGGATGTCCTTGTGACACAAGATGGATCTTGACTGAAAGCAGAAAATACCAGAAAGATGTTTACTTGTGCTTTATTGACGCTGCAAATCATTTTGACAGTGTGGATCATAGCAAACAATGGATAACACTGGAAGACGAGGTTCCCATGAGGAACCTGTATATAGACAAAGAGGCAGCTCTTAGAACAGAATAAGGGAAAACTGAATGGTTTAAAATTAGGAAAGATGTGGGCCAGGGTTGTATCTTTTCACCAGTTCTTATTTTTATATCCTGCCTTATACAGGTCCTCTAGTGATTTTTATGTCCTGACTTTGACTTTGCCTTGAAGAAGAAATCACTGCTGGTTGTGAATGGCCAAAGAAATTTTGCCAGAATAGGAGACACTTGGGTTTACTGGGAAGGATGGTAGGCTCCAGAGAAATGGATAGTATGGAGAAATAATGAAAACATTTCAAGAATGCAGAACAGTATGAGAAGAGGCAGGATAAAAGAAGCACATTTATACAGAGGATAGAGCAAGCAACCCAGTCACACAGAGTAGAGGGTTCATATTCAGGTGAAGTGATGAAAAAGAATGGTTTTAAAAGTCTGAGGGCAGATTTTTTCTGATTTTGAATTTGAATTTTGTCTGAACTTTGTTATGACCAAAGGCCAGATAAGAGGAAAAGCTAATAGAAAGGAAAAATAAGCCAATTATAATAAGAAAAATGAGCTTGACTTAAAAAATTACAAGGAAAAAAAAGAATTTTAAATACTACCCAAGTAACTGGTACTCAATTACAACTTACCTGCGTAGATTCAATTCCCATTATTTTCCAAGAAACCATGCCTATGTAATATTTTACAATTAGTCCTGATGTGGCACTGTAGGATAAGGACTGGATTGCTATTCACTTGTTTGGTGGTTGAAACCCACTAGCCACTCCTTGGAAACTCTATACAGGGTTGCTATAAGTCTGAACAACTTGATGGCATTTAACAACAACAATAACACATATAAATTATCATTTCATTCTTCCATGTCTTTGCATACCTCTGCTTATATTGTCCTTTTTTTTTTTTTTTTTGCTTTTCCAACTGGCAAAATCCTA
>NW_006408544.1:13025463-13027540 GCF_000296735.1 Chrysochloris asiatica
GGTGGTACACACGGTGAAGCAATGGACTACTAGCCAATAGGTTACGTTCAAGCCTACCTAGAGGAGCTTCATAAAATAGGCCTGATGATCTTCTTTCAAAGGTTATAGCCTTAAAGACCATAAAGAGCAGTTCTACTCTGCATACATGGGGTTGCTGTGAGTCAGAATTGACTCAAAAACAATCAACAATTACAAAAATTTTATTACTTAAGAAACCTACTTCAACAACTCTAGGTGCTACAGTTCTCCAAACCTGAAAGACTTAATTAAGTATTTGATATTATCAGATGCTAGACAACCCACCTAACTGCATATGGTTACCAATGACTACTGATCACCAGCAACAATCATAGAATGCAGTCTCCTGTTAATGGCTTATTTTGCATAACAACCCAACCACAGAACATTATACGTCTTTGTCTATGCCCATCTACTGGTCAAAACTGTCCATCCAGAAGAGCTTTAAGCTATTCTCCTTTAGTAACCCTTCTACAACTATCATCATCTCCCTTGTTCTTCTTGAGGATGTGGATAAGGCCATTAGCCAGATAGAAAGAGTGATGGACTAATTGGCAAACCCTGCTCTACTCCTTACTACCATACCATTTGGAACTGCTACATACAGAAAGAAACAGGATATTAAGTACTATGAAACAAAGAATACATTGGTTTCTGCAGATGGATGAACAAGAGGTTTTAACTACTACACCTTGAGTTACACAAGGGAAGTACAGGAAAAGCACATTCAGGACTTTGGGTAAAGTTGGACTACATGTTACAAGGAGGGCATGAGATTACAGTAAGCAAGCTAAGGTGAAAATTTGGAGCTGAACAAGAAAAGAAGTGACTTCTGATTTACAGTGGACAACAAGTCGCAGCATAACCATTTTGAATGGGAGTAAGAGGATAATCTGAGAAGTGAGCAAATAATCTGAAAAGCTAGGTTATATGAAGAAAAATGTGGCATCAGGATAGGAGGAAGACTCATTAACAACCTGCAATATGCAGATGATACAACCTTGCTTGCAAAAGTGAAGAGGACTTAAAACATTTACTGATGAGATCAAAGACCACAGCCTTTGGTATGGATTACATGTCAATGAAAAGAAAAAAAAAATGCTTACCATTCATCTAATTAATAAAAATACAACACAACAATGTCTAAAGCAGCAGAAAAATTCTGCTCACGTGCAGAAACAAGACAGAGTAGCTCAAACAAATGAGTAAAAGGTAGAGCTAGAATTTGCACTGGAAGGAGTGCAGGCTACCAAGGGAACTGTCTGATAAGGAATTCAATAGAATGATATTGAGGTGCATCCAAATGTTCCAAAGAAAGGTCGAGGAAAATAAGGAAGAAGTCAGAAAAGTGATACAGGAACAATCAAATAAAATAGATATAGAATTAGAGACAACACAAAACCCACAAAAAGAGGTCCAGATAATCTACACTAAAATATCAGAAATGGACAATACACTGAAACGGCAAAGGAGTAGAATTGAAAGGATGGAAGCCAGAATTAGTGTGTTTGAAGACAAATCTCTCAATACTGCTAAGACAGAAAAAGAAGCATAAAAAGTCTGAAGAAAGTCTAGAATTCTTGTGGGACACATTGAAGAAGAATAACCTATGAGTGATCAGAGTCACAGAACTGGAAGAATCAAAGAAAACCACTGAAGAGACAGTCAAAGAGCTGGTGGAAGAAATTTTTTCTAACAACCTGAAAGAAGAGCAAATAAGCATTTTAAAGCTGAATGAACCCCAGGTAGGATATACCCCAAAAGAAAATCACCAATACATATCATAATCAAACCCTCAAAAATGAAAGACAAGTAAAGAATCCTGAAAGCGGCTATGGAAAAAAGATGTGTTACCTACAAAAGCAAGCCAGTAAAATTAAGCTCTGATCTCTCAGCAGAAACCAACCAGTCAAAAAGGCAATGGATCTATGAAAGAAAAATCCTGCCAAACAAGAAAAGAAAAAAATCAAAGCCAGCACTTCAAAACATACTAAAGGTACTAAGAACCAACAAAAGAAACACCTGGAACTCAGTGGAGAGAGAAAAGAGTCCAGAGCAA
>NW_006408544.1:13027640-13029521 GCF_000296735.1 Chrysochloris asiatica
CCAGCTTTAAGACTAAGATACACCTGACCCAAGCCATAGTATTTTCAATAACCTCATAACTTTCTACAAAACTATCTGTATTGCCTTCTCAGCTTTCTTGCCTTGATGAAGCAGGAAACGATGTAGAAGATGTACATGAGGCAAGAAATTAAGAGTAGTCTCCATTTAAAGGTCAGATGTAAAATGAGGCCCTTAAGCAAATAAGTTGCAAGAAACTGAACCCTGCTAACAAATCTGTGAGTTCAGAAAGAGATTCTTTCCCAGATAAGTTTTTAGATAAGAACTCTAGTCCTACCTGACGCTGTTGTAGCGTACTGAAAAACCCTGAAGTAGAAAAACTCAGTCAAATCATTCCTGGATTATTTTCATAACGAAATTTCAGGATATATTAAATGTGTTTGCTAAAATCACTGGAAAATTTTAAACAGCAACGTTGTTGTTGTTGTTAGGTGACATCAAGTTGATTCCAACTCTTAGTCACCTTAGGTACAACAGAACTAAATACTGCCCTGTCCTCCACCATCCTCACAATTTGTTGACATGCTTGAGCCCATTGTTACAACCAGTATGTTAATCAATCTCATTGGGGATCTTCCCCTTGTTTTGCTGACCCTCTACTTTACCAAACATGTCTGTCTGTCTTCAGGGACTAGTTCCTCCTGATAACATATCCAAAATGCATGAGACAATGTCTCACCATCCAAATATCTAAGGAAAATTACGTCTATAGTTCTTCCAAGACAGATTTGTCCATTCTTCTAACTGTCCATAATATATTAAATATTCTTTGCCAAAACTGTAATTCAACTGCAACAATTCTCTTTACACATATGGTCAATGCAGTGCATCATTTGATTTATTCACTGCAGATTTCATGGGCATTGCTTATGGATCCAAGTAAAATGAAATCCTTGATAACACCAATATTTTCTTCATTTATCATGATGTTTATTAGTCGAATTGTGAGGATTTTTGTTTTACATTGAAGTGATTGGTGAAGTTTGTAGTCTCTGATGTTCAACAGTAAGTGCTTTAAGTCTTCTTTGCTTTCGGCAAGCAAGGTTGTAGCATCGGCATGATACAGATTGTTAATGAGTCTTCCTCCAATCCTGATGCCACATTCTTCTTCATATAGTCATCCTTCTAGGATTATTGGCTCAGCATACAGATTGGATAAGTATGGTAAACAGACATAACCCTGACACAAACCTTTCATGATTTTAAACCATACAATATCCCCTTGGTCTGCTTTAATGACTGACTATTGTTCTATGTGCAATGAGCCTTGGTAGCATAGTGGGTTATGTGCTGGACTGCAAGGTCAGAGATTCCAATTCACTAGTCACTGCACAGGAGAAAGAAAAGGCTCTCTGCTCATGTAAAGAATTATAGTCTCAGAAATCCTTTACAGGGTTGCTATGAGTCAGAACCTATTTGACCACACACAACCACCACCACTAGTCTATATACAAGTTCTGCATGAGCACAATAAAGTGTTCTGGAATTCCCATTCTTAGCAATATAATCATTAATTTGTTATGATCCACAGAGTTGAACAGTCAATATGCTTTTGCATAGTCAATAAAACACGGGTAATCATCTTCCTGTTATTCTCTGCTTTGTCAACATCCATCTGATATCAGCAATAATATCACTTATTTCATGTTCTCTTCTAAATTATGCTTGAAGGTAATACTAAGGATTGTTGTTGTGAGGTGCCATCGAGTCGGAACCGGCTCATAGCGACCCCAAGCACAGCAGAACAAAACAATGTCCGATCCTGGGCCAACCTCACTACTGCCGTCACACTCGATGTCATTAATGATGCCACCTGGCCAATCCATCTCGTTGGGGGTCTTCCTCTTTTTCTCTGACCCTCCA
>NW_006408544.1:13029621-13031153 GCF_000296735.1 Chrysochloris asiatica
GGAAGAGCATGAGTGGAGTGTGGGATCCTAACCAGAAAAGCAGCAACACCAGAGACAGAAGCAAAGGTGATGGAATAGAAAGACCAAGTAGCTGAGGACTCTAGATCTATGGAATAAGAAAAGCTATGTGCCAGCTGGCCAGAGGTAGGCTTACAAAATTTGCCCTTTGGTCGTTTAAACGAACAGATATTTTCTGTGTGTTTTGTGTACATAAAAAAAAAAAGAAGTGAATACAGGTAAATACTGTTAACTGATGGTGCATGGAGGGGATTGTAGTTAATCATTGCAATGGAATAAATTATGATTGACTGAATGTAAAACTGATGATCTGCCCTGTAAACTATCATTCAATTCACAATAAAAGCTTTTATTTAAAAAAATGAAAGCTAAGGTAATAGCAACAGTGCTCTGGAACATAGTGTAGCTTTTTTAATATTAGATTATTTGAGTTTACACAAGGTAAGGATGCATCAGTTTGTAGTTCAGGGAAAGGGAAAGAACATCTGGTCTCTTTCAGGATGCTGAATGTAAAGCAAACCTGCTGTGCATTACAATAATTCCTTTCTTCAATGTGCTAATTATTTATTTGATGGTGACATAGCAAATACCCTATACAAGCAAGAGCTACTATGTGGAAAAATAAAACACTTTTCTGTCCCTTACGTTCCTTATCTATAAAACACAAAGTAAAAAGAGAGTCCTAGCATCAGCATATTAGAGTTTAAGAGTCATTTTGTTAGTTACTATTTAAAAGTAATTTTATTTGCCAAACACAATTTACATATTTTTAAAAAAATCTATATCCCTCCCCCCCCACATTCTATCCCATTTTGAAGACTTAGGGACTGAGGCTCAGAAAGGTCTAGTACACAGACCTAGCTTTGGAGTTCAGATTTATCTGACTTTAAAACTGTGGTCTTAAGTCTAAAATTGCCTCAGTTATAAGTCACTTCAAATTCTCTAACTTAACAACAAGAAAACTAAAACACAGAAAGTAGAAGAGACTTGAATAAAGCAATGTAAAATTATTTATCCAATCAATAAGCACATACATATGCTTATTTTTGTATTATTGAGTACATACTGTATGCCAAATCTATTTTTTAAATTCCAAGACTGACTAGAATAATAATCTTTGCTTTTAATAAATTGGTATTCAATTATGCTTAAATTCCACAAGAGTAGATATTATAGTGAGATTCAACAAATATATGCTGCACAATTAATGGCATATCTGGGTCTAGCTATAACGTCTCATGATTCCTTGAATAACTAGATAAATCATGGCATTACTTCCACTTCTGAAATTCTACAGCACTACATCATTCACTTTGAAATTGTTCATCATCAAAAAGAACATCCCAATAACTATATTGAAGTACAATGCTGTATACGATAGGAACATTTCCCAGCTCCTACAAGGAAGACCAAAAAATGTGACCTATATCTAGAAGCCCTGGTGTAGCACTGTGAATTAATGTACTGGACTGCAGCTGGATTGAACTGCAAGGTGGGTGGTTCAAGCTCACCAA
>NW_006408544.1:13039368-13043231 GCF_000296735.1 Chrysochloris asiatica
TGAATGTTGATAGTTGATCCAAGAAGAATGAAGTCTTTGACAACTTCAATCTTTTCTGATAGTTTATGTATTCTGCTGGATCATCTTTCTTTAGAACAGGCAAAAATATGTTCTCTCCCATTTGGTTGGCTAGGTGGCTGTTTCCCAAATGTCTCCTTATAGATAAATGAGTACTTCCATTTCACTTCCATTTGTTGAAACATTTCAGTTGGTATTCCATCAATTCTTGGAGTCTTGTTTTTGGCCAACTTCTTCAACACTTCTGCCAATACAATAAGTTTTTGATCATATGTTATGAAATGGTTGAATGTTGACCACTTCCTGTGATTCAGTGTTTTCCTTCTTCTTTAAACAGTAATTGGAAACCAATAACAATGGCATTAGTTAAAGTTTACACATTAATGAATGTATATTAATGAATGGTATAGCTAGGATTTGTATCTCAAACTTTTTTATTCTAAAACCCATCTATGCTATGTGAGCACCTACCATAAAGAACTGCAGTAAAGATTAAGTAAGACATTCATAAAATATTAATATAGTTCTAGGAATATAATAAGCAACTCCTTAAATGGTTTGGTTTTTGTTATTTTATTAAGGTTACACAATATCTATTGTCAAACAAAAGCAACTACAATCTGAAACCTGAGGAAGGAAAGAGGGCTTAGAGCAAAATCAACAACAAATGATGCTGTAGGATAAGCACTGGACTGCTGATTGTAAGGTCAATTGTTCAAACCCACCATCTATTCCGTGGAAACACTAGACAGGGTAGCTATGATTTGGAACTGACTTGACAGCCATAATAACAACAACATAACTAAATAAAACATGTTAACATATGAAGGGTTATGGGAACACAGAAAAATGAAAAATGCCTAGTAGGTACTCACAGAATGTGTGTTCAATAAATATTTATTAAAATAATGAATGCATATATGTACTGTATTTCCCACTTTAATTAGACCATTCAGTCAGACAAGCATTAGCAGCAGATTGGTGATTAAATGATATGGGATCAAACTTCTTGGGTTCAAAGCCTGGGTCCACCACTCACAAGCTGTGCAATGATAGGGAAATTACCAAATTTCTCTATTCCTTAGTATCATCATTTCTTATCAAAGTATAACTACAATAAATACCTTATATGGTTGTTGTAAAGATTAAATAAAATAATACATGTAAAATATTTAGTATATATGCTTTCAAAGTGAGGATTCTGTAAAGCACTCAGAACATAACCTGATACATATAATGATTAGCTGTAAATCTCAGACATCGGGGATAGAAAGTTAACGAACTATATAGTCCATGTCTGCAGAGAGTTTTCAGTTTTATGGTAAGTAATATAGAGAAAAACTGAAATACAGTGGGCAAGATTCCTATTGTAGAGGGACATGCTAGATACAAGTGGAGCATGATTCTGCCTACAAGACAGAAATGATCAGTTTCACCATAAGTCTAATAAATAGGGTCTATTTATGCTTGTTGGGGATGTCATCAGGAATTCATTTCCTCACTGCACCTTAGGCCAACTGCAATCATTACTGTCTCAAGCAGAAAAAACTCCATCATAACACACCATATGGCATGATGGATGAAGCATCCTGAGGTCACAGGGAACTACAATTCCCCATATGGGGAAGAATACTGATTCTTGAATTTCTTACAACAAAACTGAGAAAGTGACAAAAGTTCCTACATTTAAAAAGGTGAATTCCTTCTTTATAAAAGTGGTGGCTCATTCGAACAATAGTTCAAGTTGCCTTGAAAATATTGTTTTATTGATTTTCTATCAGCACTGACCACCATCTCCCTACATATCTAGGGTGCCCTCTTCTAGGACTCCAGCACTTCATTGAAAGTTGAAGTAGATAGATATAAGCTAAATATTTTATTTTTGCAAAAAGACCCCACAGATACTGTTTTATACTAAAAATATCACTGTGAACATATCCTTACCTATCATAAAAAGAATACTGTACTCTGTACTAAGACTTTACACTTTTAATTTGTAAAAGCCTTGATTGTGTGCATTATTATTTCTTAGATGAGATTTGGTAACTTATAACTACCTACCAATGATGTTTATAATTAAAACTTTAGTTTCTCCCCATGCATTTTGAATGGAAAATTAAAATAGTGACTGTATACATAAAATGAGAAAAAAAAAAACTACTACAAACAAAACAAATTGAAATTTTTACCAAGTTTTCAGCTTTTAGGTTGAGCTTTGCCAACATGTATAATCTGTAAACTTTTCCATGTTCATAGTGTTGGTATTCTACTTTCGATTCCACTGTGCAAAACTAATTGTAATTACATTGAAAATGAAATTTGTTTTGTAAAGAATTTGCCCCTAACTGGAGTCACATCCAACATTTCAAAACCTTCTTTAGGTTCTATGCTTTTCCCTGGGACTACAGTGATGAAAACGCTTAGCCTTTAGGATCTCACAGACTAGCAAATGAAATGAACATGTGTGAAAAAATTACTATATGATGAGATAAGTAGAACGGCACCAAAAAGCATAGAAACTAAGAAAAAACCAAGTGGGAAGTTAAGGCTTAGAGATTTGGAAAAGCTTTGCTAGAGGCAGTGAAATTTTAGCTATCTTTTCTTGTCTTTCTTTTTCCTTAAGTAATTATATATTTCAAAGTGGTTTTTGAAGGATTAACAGTAATTATCCAGAAAAAAATGAGAATGAAACAGAGCTTTCCAGAAAGTAAGAAAATATGAGCAATTTGAAGAATTGCAAACAGTATGGTATACCATGGGAAATATAAACAGGAGAGTGATGAAACATAAATATTTGTAGTGCTGAGAAATGTGGCTAGCCAAGAACACAGATAACAAAGGATTTTTTGCAACCTGAGATGAGCTTGGATCCTCTGAAGGTGGGATTTTTATTTAGAAATTGTATATATTTGTTCATTCAATACTAGAGTTAGCTGATTAGGAGGACACTACTGCAAGGAGCTCTGGTAGCATAGTGGATACAACTTGGGCTGCAAACCGCAAGGTCAGCAGTTCGAAACTACCAGCTGTTCTGTGGGAGAAAGATGAGGCTTTCTGCTCCTGCAAAGATTTACAGCCTTGGAAACCCTGTGCAGGGTCGCTATGAGTCAGAACTGACTCCACCACGGCACAGAACAACAACAACTGTAATATAGTCTAGGAAAAGGAGATGAAATGCTAACACGACAATCAATTAGTTAGCCAGTCAACAGACATTTCTGAGAATCTATATGTGCCAGGCATTCAACTAGGTGGTATACAGAGATGAACATGACAGAATCCCTACCCTCAAGCAGCTTACTTCCTAATGAAAAATGATATGTACTAAAAATTAATAAAGAAAATATTTTCCAAATCTGCAAAGAGCTTTGGAAAAATCAAATAAGAAAAGGCTGAGAGGGCCACTTTATGTACTTTCATCAGGTCGTCAGGGAAATCTTCTCTGAGAAAATGACATTTAAGTTGACAGTTAAAAGATAAAAGCCAGCCACAAGATCTGGGGCAGAGGGAAGCATTTAAATTAGAATGAATAGAAACCTCAAAGAGTCTGATACTGAAATAAGTGTGACATGCTGAGGAGAAGAGAAACGCTGTATAAAGTATGTTGCTTTTATTAAGTATGTGGTTCCCAGTTCAGTGCTTATCCTACAGTGCCACACTACAAGTCCAGTGTAAAGTATATGAGGAGTCTAATAAGGAAAATCTATCTAAATAAGGTATTTGAAAGATGTCAGCTTGAAGACTAAGGTGTGCCTGACCCAAGACATGGTATTTTCAATAACCTCATATGCATGAGAAAGCTGTACAGTGAATAAGGAAGACCATAGAAGAATTGATGCATTTAA
>NW_006408544.1:13043331-13044019 GCF_000296735.1 Chrysochloris asiatica
TTGGATTTTCATTTTCTTGGTATGTTGTAAAGTGTTAACTTTTTTTGAGGTTGCCTTGTAGTCCATTAACTTTTCTCTCCATTTGGTGCAGTCTACTTTATCTTGTAATCTACCTTACCCTCTCATCATCTGGATCTCTGTTTCTACATGTTTACCTTCTTTTACATTGTAATTATTTTGATCATAGACTGACCTTCCAGATTCTCTGAGTTTGTTCTTACAGTTTTGTTCTGTTCTCAACTCTTACTTCTGTTGATTTAATTCTGGGAGGTGCTTGCATATATGAGAATCTCTGGTTGTTGTCTCTCCTTGTTGGGTCTCAGTCCACAGAACTCCCTTTAGGATGTTTTGTAATGCAGGAATGGCTTTGGTAAAATCCCTTAGCTTCTATTTATCCTGGAATGTTTTGATTACACCATTGTATTTGATTGATAGCTTTGCTGGATACAGGATTCTTGGTTTGCAGTTTTTGTTTTTTTTTTCTTTCAGGGTTTTATATGTGTCCCCATTGCCTTCTTGCTTAAATGGTTTCTGCTGAGAGATCTGAGCTTAATCTGACTTGCTTGCCTTTGTATGTTAACACTTCTGTTTTCCCTACCTGCTTTCAGGAGTGTACCCTTATCTTTGATTTTGCAGAGCTTGACTATTATATGTCTTGGTGATTTTCTTTTGGGGTTTATCCTTACTC
>NW_006408544.1:13044250-13051117 GCF_000296735.1 Chrysochloris asiatica
TAAGGTGGAGGGTCAGAGAAAAAGAGGAAGACATACAGCGAGATGGATTGGTAAAGTGGCAGCATCAATGGGCAGCATCAAGCATGGCAACGATAGTGAGGTCGGCCCAGGATCAGGCAGTGTTTTGTTCTGCTGTGCATAAGGTCGCTATGAGTCGGTACCCACTTGATAGCACCTAACAACAACAACAATAAGGAAAATGAGGTTGACAGGACAAGCTAAGGACACACCAGCTGGAATCTTGGATTTCATGTTGGTTGTCTTAAAAATCCACTGAAAGATGTAGGACTAGGGAGAACAATGTTGTTGCTAAGTATCATCAAGTTGGTTTCTGTACAGCGTTTCTAAGGAACAGCTGGTGTGTTTGAACTGCCTTCCTTATAGTTTTCAGTCCAGTGTTTATCCTATCCACACCAGGCATGCAGAGACAGCAATACTATGATTTAATTTTTTTCAAAAGATACTGTGTATGCTGTATAAAGAAGGATGTATAAAGGGGCAAGAGAAGAGTCAGGGAGATCAATTAGGAAGTTAATTCAGCAGTAGAAGTTAGAGATTATGGTGACCAGAATCATGACTGAAGCAATGCAGGTGATGAAAATATTCAGATTCAGAATATATTCTAATCAAATGTTCAGATATCTTAAACATACATAGAAAAAGGAAAAAGCAGGAATGATAGTAGAAAACACTAGCACCCCAAAGATGCACTTGAACAATTATAAATAATTCCTACTATTAGGCTTCTCTTAAAAAAAAAAAAAAAAAAACAACCCACCTTGAATTGTGAATTGAGTGAAGGTTTACAGATCATAAGTTATACATTCAACAAATCATACTTTTCATTTCATCTCAATGATGGAATCCTCTCAATTATCACTTATCCCATTTCCTTAGTGTGTTTCCTGTTTCCATTCCTACTTCTTTCCTAACCTTTCTGAGCTTTGTCCTTGGGTAAATACTGTCCTTTTGATCTCAAAATAGTTGACCCTTCTATTGTGTGTGTGCCTCACTAGTGCTGTCCCATTATATATCTATCTATTACTTAGCTTAAAATTGAGCTTTGAGGGTATGTTCAATTCTAGACCTGAAGGGTGATCAATGATCATAGCATCAAGATTCCTCCAGTCTATCTGACAAGAAAGCCTGGTCTCTTTTTTATGATTTTGAATTATGTTCCACATTTATTCCCACTCTATCCAGGATCTTTTAATGACCCCTTTCAGAGCTGTGGGTAGTGGGAGCTGTGCACCATCTTGTTCTTGTGGTCTCAGGGTAGTTGACATTGATGTTCATGTGGTCCATTACTCCACTACACTAATTGTTTCCAAATGTCTTCGAGTCTTCATCACTCTTCTTTCCTCTGGACAGGGTGAGACCAATAATTGTGCCTTCAAAATAACACTCATGAGCATTTAATATTCCAGTTGCTACTCACCAAAGTAGTATATAGAACATTATCTTTGAGCACTAATTTATGCCAACTGACCATGATGTTCCCCAAGACTACAGTCCTGAACTCCTAGACCCAGCAACTCAACTCATCCCCTCAAGGTGTTTGCTGATGTCTATGAAGTTTTTATAACTTTGCTCTATGTATGCTCTACCATATTCATGGATATGTTTGCGACATAGAAAAATACCAATGTACAAATATCCTCTGTAAAACCTTTATATATTTGTGGGTATACTCCCATTCTCCCTCCCACACATGTTGAGCCAATGTATCTATCCATGAATCTACTTCTAATTAACTGTTATTTCAGGATTGTATATATAACAGTATTTAAGTCTGTTGCCTTTAACTCTTAGACTTCTCACCGTGTCTTCCTGTGCCTCCATCATTTTTGCCAACCTCCCTCTTATTATATATTGTCTTCCCCTTTACCCAACTTAATCCACGTCTTCCCTCTAGCAAGTGAATTACTCTCCCATCCCTCCCACCCCTGGTAAACTTCAAATAATGTAACTTTTAGTGTGAAAACCTTCTCTTGATTTTTTTACAACAGGAAAAATGCTGTATGACACCACAATTCTATTTGACTTTGGCTGTAATATTGCAATTACAATTTCAGATCACTAACAAAGACATGGGTAATGCACCAGTATTTAATTACTAAATATTTGTTTGTAAATTTACCAATGGCTCCCCAGAAAACAAGAGAGGATCCAAAGAGAAAGGCTATTAATCTTGGTTGTTCACCATAACTCCTGTCCATTAGCATTTTGTGGTTTAACAATATTTTCACTCATTTTACCTCATTTAATCTCCAGAGTCCTAGTGTGGTGCTATGGGTTAATGTGCCAGACTACAAAGCCATTTGAACTGCAAGGTTGGTGGTTCAAGCTCACCAGCTGCTCTTCGGAAACCCTATACAGGGTTATTATAGGTTGGAATCGACTCAATGGCACTTCACAACAACAACAATCTCCAGAACACTCAAGATATTATTAGTATGATTGGTCCATGGATGAGAAAATGGAACATCAGAAAAATGAAGTAATGTGTGCTGGGTGTGCGAAAGGGTAAAAGGAAGGATGGGCAGCCGAACGTCACCAAGAATGAATTCTTCTGTTACAGGCACTAAGGTGGGTCTTTTTTCTCACTTTGTAGATATTATTGTTCCTGAGGGAACTGGGGATCAGATGGATTAAATGACTAGTCTCAGAGGTATGACATGTCAAACTACAATTCAAATTCAAGAGCACTAAATTTACCACACTGCCCCAACAGGGATTTACCATCTGTAAGATTACTTCCATGACTGACAAGTATTTCTTTACAGGAAAAGCAATTGTCAGTGAAGAGATTGAGGTTCTCAGAAAAGTTTTTGCAAATACATATATTTTTCTTTAGTGACACGTATAAACATTTTACAGTTTCAACCTCCTCCCTGAAGATATTATGGTAATATAATGGTTGAAACGACCACCTTTTTATGTTTTAGCTCATGCACAGAGAGATCAAGACTCCATCAGACACCCAGAACCCAAATGTTATCAGTAACAAAGATTTTTCAATGGTATTTTTTCAAAACCAGATGTAAGTTCTTGTGTAGGGCAATACCTATTACTATCAGGAAAAAGTTACTTATGCCTTAGGCAGTCTAGTATATTGGGTTCCCATCCAGTAAAAGCCCTATGCTAACAAACAGATTCACTCCTAGAACAAAAAGATCAATTCAAAATTCTAAACTTGGGCAAGTGATTCTGCCCCACTCCATTTCCCTTAAATGGACACAGATGACATACCTATATAAGTCATTTCTGGATCCCACCAAAAAACACCCCATAGATCTTAACATTCTTTAGAAATCCTCAAGTCAGCTCTCACTTGTCTATCCCATCTCCTCCTTATCCTTCATGTTCTTGGTTCTTTAACTTTTAGGTTTTTTTCTATGCTGTGATTTCTGCTTTGAGGAGAATATTTTGTGTAGAAAGGATCTATTTTTACATTCCAAATCCTACTGACCTTAGCTTCCAAGGGTAACACTCTACTTCAGGTTTTATGGGAATACAAATAAGAGACTCCCTCTCCCAGTGCTTTTTGTCAAGGGAGGGAGGTGAAATAAGAAAATTTTGTCAAAAAGCAATCTAATGGCTGTCAACATGTCTGTTAATTAAAAATATCAGATCATCCCAAGTCATTTAATTTTAGGCTGTGAATTAACCTGGTTACTGCAGGATAATGTGCTGGACTGCAAGGTCCATTTGAACCACAAGGTTGGCAGTTCAAGCTCATCAGCCACTCGTAAGCCTATACAGGGTCACTATGTGTCAGAACTGACTAGACGGCACTTAATAACAACATCATCATCTAATATACCTCCCACTGTTACTAACTCTGCAACTATAATGTAGACCTTTTGTAGTATCCTTCCCAAGTTATGTATTGTCGTTTTTGGTAATAATCTTGACCTCATGAGGAATTTCTTCCCATATGTTTTTGTCACAGAACTATATTATATCTCTCTTCTCACTATTCGGTAACTGACTTTACTTGACTAACATCCACTGAAAAGCAGTTTTATTTTTTGTTGTTGTTTGCTTGTTTGTTTGTTTGTTTCAGGGGAGGATTCATCCTTGTATGACTGATACCTAGCACAGTGTCTTTATGTAGTTTGCATACATCTATCCATCCAGCCATAAGTGTTGGCTTAAACTAAACTAGATCAGCTCCTCACTAGAACACTTATTAAATTTTTTTGTGTGTCACTAATTACAAGGGGAGTGAAGAGCAAATATCTGAATTGAAATCTGGCACCATGTTGTTTAACAGTTCCTTGGCAACACAACAGGTATATATAATGAGAAAAATAACACAAACACCAGATTTTAAAATATTAGCCTCCAAAACAAGAACTGCTGTTTGCAAACCTTAGTTCTGTCAGTTTCCTTCTGCTTCTGGTCTCCAGTCCCATGATCCAGAAATGCAGAAATTTTCATTTTTGATAATCAAATACAAAAGTCAAATTATATATTCTCTCAAATTTCTCAGTACAAAAGTAATTTGAGTTATTTTGCTAAATCTTTGATCTGGTCATAGTGTTTCCCTATCACCTGCCTCATTTCTCACCAGACTCAACTTTCACAGCTTATCTTCCAGGCAAGCAGAACTAATGATTGTTTCTCAAACACAGTAAGGTATTCCAGGCCATCATCATGTCTTTCCTTTCAACCCTTTGGTGGTCTAGAATGATCCCGTATTCCTTATTTAAGACCAGTAAAATCTGAATGAAGTTCAACAAACCAGTTTTACCTTTGCGCACCCCACTGCCTCTGTTGTTTGTTATGCTCTTAACATTTATTTAGTTGAGGATGCTGTTGTATCTCCATAGAGCTCCTGAATGGCAGGGACTAGGTCTATCTTGTTCATTGTTGTATTCCTACTATGCAGTACAGATCCTAGCACAGAGCACTCAGACAAGTCCTGTAAAACAATCACTTGACCAACAGATGGCCATGAAGTTCTAGCTCAAGGTCTAGAAGACACTAGGAATACTTTCCTCTTGAGTTCCTGTCAGGATCTACCATCAACCACATACCAGAGATAATATTTCAAATATACTGACTACTGTGAAACCCTCAGACCTTTATCAACATATGCCGACTCATACCTACAATCCAGACATCTTGGTTCATTGACTTACATGAGATAATATCTTTGTTGAGTTAAAAATTCACCAAGCATGCATTGAACATCTACATGTTCCACAAACTATGTTAAAAAGCCAGTAATGAATTAAATATAACTTGCTTTCAACTCAATGAGTTCCTAAACAGATGGCATCATTAAATTATCACTGAAACAATGATATTATACTCTCAGGACATTTAGGTATATGGATGTGTGTCCTGTTGCAGATTTGTAATATAAGTACTGACTGACTGCAAAGTCAGATTGGATCACAGGGTCAGCAGTTCAAACTCACCTGCCACTTCTTGGAAACCCTATACAGGGTTGCTATGAGTCACAACTGACTTAACAGCACTTAATACTAATAATAAATTAAGACTACCAAAGCCACATGGCACATTCACGAGGTCAGGTTGTAATGTAAAGATATATAGTTCAACTATGTAAAAAATATGGGTGAAATTGGGAGGCCTTTAGTATAGTATTTGCCTAGGGGTAAAAGATCAACAACTGTTATATCTGCAATAAATTACCCCTTTCTAAGTGGTCCCAGAAAAGACATACAAGGTACAATAATCAGCAAGGCGGAGAGAGGGTTATTACTAGCCATGGATTAGATCTCAAACCCCAGAATAGAGGACTCCAATAAACTGAACTAGATTAGAAGGGACACTCTTTTTCTAATCTTGATCGGCTTGAATAACTTCAAATCAAAGCAAGATGTGAGGGATGCTTATTCCACCATTCCCAATAAGTGTCCAATCATAATTATATGACTAAAGGGAATGTCAAACCATAATTGAGGTAGTATCTCTGTGCACTGAATTCAACATGAAGCTTGAATTTGAAACACTAAATTCTTCAGTAAATGCTAATTCTCCTTTTCATTATAGCATAGCTGTCTTGATAAAATTACCTATGGCTAAAAAGTGCATAATTGCTAAAAATATAGATACACAGATGGCCAAATAGAAAAGTTATTTATTTCACCATTATATTAGGACTTCAAATTGGCATTTGTGGAGAAAACAAAGAAGTCATGTGCAAATTGCAATAAATGTACATCAATGAAATGGATAAAACTTTAATTACAATGGCAATTATATAATATTTCATATAATCAAGTCCATAATTGCATGAAATTGGAAAATAAAGCTATGTCTATACTTGTTACATGCTGGAGACAATGCTGCATTATTACTGAGACAAGGAATTGAGTAGTCTCAATAAACTGTAAGACTATTTCATTTAAGGTAATATTTGAAACTTGTTGAAAATTCAAGAAAGCCCCAGGTTGTAATGAATACTAGAATTTACTTATTCCATCCTTGATTATTTTTTTCTGTCTTATGACAAAATAATGCTTATTTTGATTTTTTTTCTTGGCAGACTCACTCCTATCATAGCAGACCTACAGGATACTTCTCATATATTTATATAACCTTGACTGAAATACAGAAGAATACCCCATACAAGTATATAAAGCAAGGCGGCGGGGGCTTCATTGTCTATTTAAGCATCTTTTTTTTTTTTAATTTGAGGTTTTTATTGTGGATTGAATGAAAGTTTACAGGGCACATCATCAGTTTCACATTCAACAATTCATATAACACGTTTCATTACATTGATTATAATCCCCTCCATATACCATCAGCTAAAAGTATTTCTCTTTATCCACTTTAGCTTTTTTTTAAAAAAAACACACAAACAAAAAAACCCACTCAGGCATA
>NW_006408544.1:13055395-13062864 GCF_000296735.1 Chrysochloris asiatica
TATTGAACAATGCAAAAAGCATCAAAGGAACATGGAAGTAATATATAGTCACTGTACCAAAAAGAAATGGTTAATGTTTAAACATTTCAAGAGGCAGCATCTGATTAAGAACCAGTGGTACTAAATAAAGAAGTCCACAGTGAAACTTAAGGAATTGGCAAAAACAAGATTCAGGGAACTGATGAAACACAAACTGAAATCTGTCAACAAACTGAGGCAAGTACTGAAGGCACTCACTTATCTATGCCACAAAATTTGAAAGAGAGCCACTCAGACAACTTATTGGAAGAGACCCATTTTTGAACCCATTCCAAAGGGAGTTGACCCAAATGAAAGTGGAAATCATCAGACAGTATCATTATTATTACACGCAAGTAAAATTTTGCTAAAAATAATGAAAAAAACAAAACAAAAAAACAGCTGCAACAGTAAATTGAGAGATAACTACCAGAGGTTCAAGGTGGCTTCCGATGAGCATGTGGAATAAAGGGTATCACTTCTGACATCAGACGGATCTTGGCAAAAGTAGAAAATATCAGAAAGATGTATACCTGTGCTTTATTGACTATGCAAAGGCTTTCAACTTTGTAGCTCATTATAAGCTATGAATAACATTGCAAAGAATGGGAATTCTAAAATATTTTATGGTTGGTGCTCATGAGAAACCAGTACATACAGCAATAGGCATTCAGTGGAACATAATGAGGAGACACTGAATGGTTTAAAATCTAGAAAGTTGTAAGCCAGGATTGTATTCTTTTACTATACATATTCAATATGTAAGCTGAACAAATAACCTGAAAAGCTAGATTACATGAAGCAGAAAAATGTGACCTCAGGATTCAGTAAGACTCATTAACAATCTGCCATATTAAGAAGCTTGCTGAAAGCAAAGCGGCCTCAAAATATATAATTATGAAGATAAAAAACCTTAGTCTTCAGATGGGTTGCACCTCAATGTAAAGAAAACAAAAATCCTCACCACTGGAACAATGAATAATATCATGATAAACGGAAAAGAGATTGAAGTTGTCAAAGATTTCATCTTGCTTGGATCAACAATCAACACTCATAAAAGCAGTAGTCAAGAAATCAAATGACATATTGCACTAGGCAAATCTACTGCACAAAAACTTTAAGGTGTTCAAGAGTAAAGACGTCTGTTTAAGGACTAAGGTGCACCTGACCTAAGCCATGGTATTTTTAGTAGCCTCATATGCACCTGAAACGTGGAAAATGAGTAAAGAAGACCATAGAAGAATTGATACATTTGAGTTACGGTATTGGAGAAAAAAAAATGTAAGTTTCATAGACTGCCAAAGGAACAAGCAAATCTGTGTTGGAAGAAGTACAATCAGAATACTCCTTACAAGCCAGCATGATGAGACTTCAGCATTTGTACTTTGGACATATTATCAGGAGGGACCAGTCCCTGAAGAAAGGACATCATGCTTGGGAAAGTGGAAGGTCAGCAAAAAAGAGGAAGAATCCCAATGAGATGAATTGTCACAGTGACAGCAGCAATAGGCTGAGGTGCAACAAGGATTGTGAGATTGGTGCAGGACCGGGCAGTGTTTTATTCTATTGTGCATAGGGACATTATGGATCATAGCAGACTCTATGGTACCTAACAAAAACAACAATCTCCGCATCTATGCTACTCTTTATATAACTGAATTGTACAGTTTGAGAACACATTCTATACTGACTTAGCTTCATCAGCATAACAAAACTGCATTCTCAAATGGAATTACTGCTACAGATATCAGACTAAGAATCTCAACACATTTTTTTTTTTTTTTAAGTGAGGATTGCAAGACTTAGATTTATTTACTTTGGGCATATCATATGGGAAGACCAATTTCTAAAAAAGGTCATCATGTTCAGTAAAGTGAAATCAAGAGGAATCAGAGGACTCTTCAATGATAGATTGATTCAACAGCCACAACAATGGATTTAGATATTCCAAAGACCAAGAAGATCCACAGTACCTAGCAATGTTTCATTCTGTTACACATAAGTCAGAGACAACTCAAAAGATAACAGTAACAACAACATGTTATATTGCAGATCATCTTTCCTATCCTGTCACATATCCAAAATGCCAAGAGCTCTCCAGTGCTCTTGGGTGCTGAGGTGTTTCCTCATTCCGTCATTAAAGATTTATGTGCTAGTACTTGAAGAACAATCACAGAATAGATAATAAATTTGTACAATGATCCAGGTATTAGTAGAAAAGTTCTTAAAGTAACATAATATAAGAATTCTGCTTTCCCTGACATGTTTCCTGGGCCATGAGGTTAGGAGGCATCACAATAAGACACTTCTCTTGACACTTCCCATTGTTGTTGTTGTTGTTAAGTGCCTTTGAGTTGATTCCAACCCATAGCAACCCTGTACTGGGTTTCCAAGGAGAAGCTGGTGAGCCTGAACCACCGACATAGCAGTTCAAATGACTTTGCAGTCTGACGCATCAGTCCAGAGTGCCACACCAGGATCCCATGACACTTCCCATAACCTTCCCCAAATAACTCTGTTTCCTGGCCTACTAGACTTGTACTTCGTGGGCCTTGGCCCTACAGGATTCTAAATCTTTATGATTCCCATTACTTTTCATTTCCTGTTGTGCTTTGAGGGCTCTGTCTCACTTATATAGGTCTCACAATATCAAAAAATTCCCTTTTCTCCTTAGCCACTTTTTATAGGACTAAGGAAGGACTAACCCATTGCATTCAATTTGATTCTGACTCATCTTAACAGAGTAGAATTGCTCCATAGGATTTCAAAGACTATAAATCTTTATGGAAACAGTTTGTCACATCTTTCTCCAGAGGACCTTTTGTTAGCACCTAAGCACTTAGCCACTCCACTACGAGGTCCTTTAATGAGCAACTGTTGTTATTAGGTGCCTTGGAGTTGATTGTGACTCACAGCAACTCTATGACCAGCAGAACCAAACATTGCCCAGGCCTGTGTCATCCTCACAACAGTTGTTATATGTGCGCCTATTGTTGCAGCCACTGTTTCAATTCATCTCTTGAAGGTATTCTTTTTTAAAAAATGTTTTATTGTGAATTATGTGATAGTTTACATCGGAGAACATTCGTTTTACATTCATCCTTTCGTATATTGTTTCATTGCCATGGTTACAATCTCCTCCATGCATCATCAACCAACCAAAGGGTATATACACTACAAGCCTGTTCCCCGGTCATCAGCACACAGCCCCTCTCCCTCTCTGGGTCTAAAGTCCCCAGTTGCTCCATCTCTCCACGTCATTGTCTCTGTCTCCATCTCTGGCATCACGGCTTCTCTGAGTATGGTCCTGCTCTCTGCTCTTCTCCCTTGATGGTCCCAGGGACCTCTGCTCCTAGACTGCAAAATTAATCACTCCCCTCCTTGCTACAAAACGTCACATTTCCAACCCTCAAAATCAGTTCTCATAACAATTATTCACTATTATATCACAAGAGACCTATCCGCATTTCCTTTCATCAGCCCCACCTAAACAGATTGGATACTATTCAGTGGAGATTCTAACTTTCTCCACGTCCGCTGAATCTAGGTTCCCTCTTGAAACCTGGTAAGGCAGTCACTTCTTGCCTTTGTAACCCCCACACTTTGGGTAGCCAATATCCATGTTGCCCATCCCTGTCTACTCTGTGTACGGAGGGGGTGGGAATGATTCTTGCTGTAAAGATTTGTTCCCTCTTATGAGCTATTGCATCCATAGATGTAGGTCAAATTCATCAAATTGTATTTGAGGAAACATATTTTGAAGAAACACAATTCAGTCTATATACACACAGACCCAGAGTGGATTAATTACTCTTTTAAAATGGATACAAAAGCATATCAAGATTCACATAAACTTTAACCGAATAATTTCAATTTTGAAAAGTTATCCTAAAAACATAAAACAGCAGAAAAAAGCTCTATTAATCAATATGTTCACTGCAGTACCTGTTATTAAGTGCTGTCGAATTGGTTCTAACTCAACAGTAACCATATGTAGAATTTCTGAGGAGTAGCTGGTGAGTTTGTACCATCGATATTTTGGGTCAAACTGACCGTGAAGTCAAATGCTTATCCTACAATGCCACACCAGTACTCCCACTGCAACAGCATTAGTGAAAAATTAGAAAATAACATCAAGATCTCAATGTCAGGGAAAAAAGATAAACAAATGATAACATATAGGTAAATAGACTAGAGTCCTGGCATGGCTCTGTGGGATAAGCTAACAATAAGATCAGCAGATCACATCCATCAACCACTCCTAAGAAACTCTATACAGTATTTCTATGAATCAGAACAATTTCTATGGTACTTAACAATAAGAACAATATTAAAAATAACCTTTACAAAAATATTTAACAAGAGAGGTGGGACAAGATGGAGGACTAGGTAGAAAGGCTGTATAAAACCTCTAAAACTAAGATACAGAAAATCAAATAAGACAGATCCAAATGATACTCCTAGAACTCTGAACTTCAGATAAAGGGTCAGAGAAGAGGACTGAATGTTTACTAGGAGAGAGAGCTGAGCAGTCATGACAAAATATAAGTGACTGCTGAGTTGTGGTGGCAGACTGGACCTCACACTGACATCTTTAGTATTTATGAACATCTTCAGAGAGCGAAAGCATGTCCATATAGCAGAAACCAAACTGTGACTTACAAAGACAAAGGTGCGATTATTTTCTTGTTCTTTATACTCCCCTGGCAACCAGAGATGAGATCAGTTTCCACCAACATATATCCTCAGGGAAGCTTCCACTCTCCAGATGGACCAAGTCCCACTGAGGAGATACCAAGGTGACTAGCCCTATTGAAGGAGGGAGGAGCTATCCACAATTACCCTGATCTGGTGGGCTCTGTTCCAAATCTGCAAAGATGGTCCTGGCCAAACTTGGACTAACTATCCCTAGGAGAAGTAATCGAAAAGAAGTGTGGGGTAGAGAAAGAAAGAAAGGGAAAGAAAGAGAAAGGAAGGATGGAAGGAAGGAAGGAAGGAAGGAAGGAAGGAAGGAAGGAAGGAAAGAAGGAAGGAAGGAAGAACAAGATTTTAATCTGCACAGGCAGAGCAAATGCAATGTGGCCATCTTGAAATTTCTTCAGTGACTGTAAAGGCAAGAGGCTAGTAAAAAAGAAAAGCCACAGAGACATGCACTTACTGATATAGAGAAAGCCATTGCCAGTTTTTGTTTTTTTCCTTCATTATTATTTTCTCTTTTCACTTTTGTTTTCTGGTTTGTTTGTTTGTTTGTTTGACTTCTCTCTTGTGTGTGTTTTCCCTTCTTGAAAAGAGACAGTAACTGTGGCTATATAGACCAGTGACAACTGTATTGTCTATGGCACCACCAGTTGGGCAAGAGACAATGCCAGCTGCCATACATGGGATCAACAACAACAACCAACATCAGCTATACTCACACTGAACTTAACTGCATGAACAGTGAACAGCTAACACTGCACAAGTTTATCTCCAGATCACAACTACCAGGAGGCAGAGGCAGTTGTACGTAACTAAGATATATTCTTAAATTGATCCAAATACAGAAGCACGAAACTGTCTTGAAAGCAGCAGACAATTTCTGTTTATAAGAAGAAACAAGATGAAACATACCAAAAAAATGATAAAGAAGCAGAACAAGAATATGTTTTTGAAGACAAAAATGCATTGGAAATACCTGAAACAAAATTCAGGAGAATGATATTTAGGTACCTCCATATGTTTGACAGAAAAAAAATGACAATGAAACAGAGCTAGTAAATGTTTTTGAAGAAGAAGGAAAAAAAAGCATTGAAACTACCTGAAATAGAATCCAGGATAATGATATTTAGGTACCACCACATGTTGACAGAAAGGTCAAGGAAAACAGGAAAGAATTCAGAAAAGTACTATAAGAACAATCAAACAAAATAGATAAAGGATTGGCAGCAATACAAAACCTGCAAACAGAAATCCAGATATGAGAAACAGACAATACATTGAAAGGGCAAAGTAGTAGATTTGAATCAATGGAAGCTAGAATTAGTGAGCTTGAAGATAAAACTTCCAATATTAGCTAGAAGAACTATCAGAGAAAAGAAAAAAATCTAAAGAAAGCCTAAGATTTATGAGGGACAACATAAAGAAAAATATCTTATGAGTGATCAGAAATCCAGAATGGGAAAATGCATAGAAAAACACAGAAAAATAGCTGAAAAGCTTCTGGAAGAATATTTCCCTAACATTAGGAAAGATGAGAAGATAAACATTCAAGAAGCTGAATGAAACCCAAACGGGATAGATTCTAAAAGAAAATTACTAAGACATATCATAATCAAATTCTCCAAAATAAAAAACAAGAAAAGATTCCTGAAACATGGCAAAATGAAATCTTACCTGCAAAGGAAAATCAATAAGATTAAGCTATAATTTTCAGCAGAAACAAAGTACACAAGAAAGCAATAGGGAAATATATACAAAACTCTGAAAGATTACAACTAAAAGCCAAATCATATACCCAGCAAAACTGTCCTTCAGCAAAATTAGAAAATTTCCAGAAAAACAGAAATTAAAGGAATTTGTAAAAAAAAAAAAAAAATTTATAAAGCCCAACTTTACAAAAAATACTAAATGGTTTCCTATGGACTGAGAATCAACAACAGCAGACCTTAGCTTGACATACACGACAACACCACCCAAATTCAATACAGATATAGAAGCCTCCAAAGTAAAACAAAACTGCAAGACTGAAAATAAAGAACCAGAGCGGGAGAAATACAGTTATAGAATTCCAAATGGTGAGGAAGTCAAGCAGATTTCAAGAACAAAGACTTTTTTTAAATGCGGAAGAAATTAATAGATTACATGGTAACCTCAAAATACTTAATACACATTCACATCAAATCAAGAAAAGAAATTCCAGGAATTTTTCTAAACATTAAAGCTGAAAAAAATGACAAGAAAATGGACAAAAAAGGAGCTTAGCACAGGAAAATATGTGGAACAAAATGAAGAGTAGCACCACAAAACAACAGCAACAACAAAATACCACAAAAGGGAAGGTGACAGCAATCAATGTATACCTATTGATAATTAAAGTGAATGTCAATAGATTAAATATACCAGTCAAGAGACAAAGAGAAGGAAAAAGGTAAGAAAACAGGATCCTTCAATATATTGTGTACAAGTGACCCATTTTATATACAAAGACAAACATAGATTAAAAATTAAAGTATGGAAAAAACATATCAACTTTAAAGAGATGGAAAAAACTATTACAAACTTTATATGGAAAGGAAAGAGATCCAGAATAAGCAAAGCACTGCTTAAGAAGAAGAATAAGGTTGGAGGCCTATCACTTCCCGACTTCAAAATTTACTACACGGCTACAGTGGTCACTGGTACTGGTACAATGAAAGGTACCTAGATCAATGGAACAGAATCAAGAATCCAGAAATTAACGCCAACTGATTTTC
>NW_006408544.1:13067039-13067646 GCF_000296735.1 Chrysochloris asiatica
ACAACAACAACAACAACAACAACAACAACCTTGGGGTTCAAACCAACTTTGATTACCCCACAGTCATTAGTCATTAGAGAGATGCAAATCAAAATAACAATGAGATATCATTTCACACCGTCATTAACAGCGATTTAAAAAAGAAAACAACAAGTATTGGAGAGGGTGTGGAGAGACAGGCAGAAGAATGATGAAGATAGGTGAAGACACAGGGAGGTAGGAATGGGCTAAAGGGGATAGAGGTAAATAGTGATATACACACAATCTTGGGACAACAGTGTTCTCTGACATAGGTTGAATGAGTATTATTGTTAAATGCCACTGAGTCAGTTTTGACTCATAGCAAGCAATCTTGTATAGAGTTTCCAAGGAGTAACTGGTGAGTCAGAACTGCTGACCTTGTGGGTCAAACCAACCTTGTGGTCTACTGGTTTATCTTACAATTCCACACCACGAGAGGGGGAAATGATGCAACTTCCTATGAAAATTGCATATATACACACATATATGTATGTCTGTCTGTCGTGCTGTGGTGGTCTGAGTTGCTGTGATTCTGAGGGCTATGCCACCGGTGTTTTAAATATCCAGCAGGGTCACCCATGGTGGA
>NW_006408544.1:13069936-13092947 GCF_000296735.1 Chrysochloris asiatica
GGGTCGCTATGAGTCGGTTCCGACTTGATGGCACCTGACAACAACAACAACAACATGTATGTATATATTCACAACTATACATATGTCTATATTCATAACTATGAAAGTCATGGAGCATACAGGGGGCAAAATGATGAAATCTTCCAAGATATTATTAAACATCTTAAGGTAATTAACCTTAAGATGGACCTCGTAGCTCAGGACCAGAGTCCCAAGGGAAATCATGGTCATTTGGCATAATGAATGTTCTACATCCTACTTTGTTGAATAGCATCTAGGATCTTGAAAGCTCATGAGCGGCCATTTACTGTACAGCTATTGGTGTTTCTGTGTGTGGCAGAAAGTACAGTGATAAAAATGGCAGAGGCTTAGAATCAGATAGTCCAGTGGACTAATGGAGAATGTGAATATCAGTCTCCATGATTCTGATAGCAGAAAAGCTAAGATGGTGCCTGGTTACAACTACCAACTACTTTGACAGGGAAAACATCAAAAGGTCTCAGAGTGGGAGAAAATGTGGAACAAAACTCAAAGTTATTTTTGAAAAAAAGAAAAAGACTGGGTTTAGTGGTCAGAAAGAGACTTGCAGAGCCTTAGACTATGGCCCTCAACCACACTTCATGTCTGGAAACTTAAGTCACCCTTGTGACCCAATTTTCAACCAGGCAGTAAACAGGTAGATGGGTGTGGGGGTTGGGGAGCAGGGAGACAAGAACATTAGTAAGATGTGCTCACTATGGCATGGTCAATCATTCAAAAGAAAAAGAACAGCATTTTCCTAAGGACAAAATTGAGACGGATGGACATGTGGGTAGAATGCAAACAGGAACCACAGGGAGGAAGCAGAATTACTGTTGTTGCTTGGAAGGGATTGCAATCATTGAGATGAAAAGAACTGTATGATTTGCTGAATGAAAAACTGATGATCTTGTTCACTCAACCTTGTTCACAAACCTTCACTCAAGCCACACACAAAAAAGTATATATTTTACAACATACCAAAAAAAAAAAACACAGGAAGCAACATTTAATGGAAAAGTAGCAATTGTAATCTGAGTGTAACCGTACCTATGTAAAAGCATATTCACAGAAAAGAAAGAGAAGAAAAGAAGCCCAGTTCCAAGTACATGAAAACTACTTGTTAAATTTCTTATTGAATAGAAAATAAAAAGCGAGAGAAGTAAAGAAAGCAAAAGACCACAAATCTTTTCTGGGTGAAGAAAGTAAGGGGGATTGTTTTCTGCTTCTATATCCCTACATTCTTAAATTTTGTGCATTAATAAAATATAATCAAAATCAGTAAATATAAAATTAATATAGAAAAAATATTAATGCAATAAAGACAAAACATCACTCTAATAGCCTCATGAAACCTCAGTCCTTTCAGCATCTTCCCACAACTACTATTATCATTCTATGACTTAGTGTTTCCATTAAAGGGATAAATAAACCTTAAATAATTAATGAATTATATTTAACTCTTAAAAATACAAAGTATATATGTATATATGTAGTAATCAACCAAGAATTAAATTCCTGTATAGGGTTTCTGAGGTTGTACATCTTTGCAGGAACAGAAAGCTTCATAATTCCCTGAATGGTTGGTTGGCTCAAACTGTTGACCTTGTGGTCATAGTCTTGTGCTTATCATATGAAGCCACCATACTCCTATATATATGTATGTGGGGGGGTAAAGTTTTGCCTCACAGATATGGAGACGAGCAAACAGAAACCCAAATTAAGAAAAAGGAGGAAAACAATAGAGATTTGAAGCGGGAGGTGGAGGGGGGTCTTTAATATTAAAAAAATCAAAACAAACAGCGCTTTTGCTGTTGTTAAGTCCCACTGAGTTGGCTCTGAGTTATAGCAACCCTGTGTAGGGTTTCCAAGAAACAAGTTTTTATACTAGAATAAACATTCTTTGATGGTTTCCAAGGATGGGAGGAGAAGCCACTTGCTACTGGGTTTGGTTGGTTGGGTAGGATGCAGATAAGCTTATTAGCAGAGCTGGATGGAGGAAGTTGGGCACTCTCTCCAGAAAACTGTAATGTACTGGCTATGTACCAAGTGTGGTATAGGAAGTGCAGCATCTTCCCAGGAGGGCTGTCATGCAGAACCTCCTCAGGCCTGAAAGATGACACATAGGATTTTGGTCTAGGGCCAGATTTCTCACAAATTTTAGCAAAATTATCCATAAAATCATAAAATCAAAGCTATCCGATGTCCATCTGCAGATAAATGGATAAACAAAATGTGGTATTTTTATACCCTGGAATACTATTTAGCAACAAAAAGGAATTAATTACTGATATACCAATACAAAACATGGATGAAACTCTAAATAATATGCTAAGAAAAAGAATCCAGATGCAAGCGATTATATATGAGTCCACATCTGTAAAATACCTAGAAGACAGAAATGTGTGAAGACACAGATAAAATCAGTGGTTGCCTAAGCTGGGGATTGCTGTTGTGGTTGTTGTTGTAAGTGCCAACAAGTCAGTTCCAACCCATAGTGACCCTGTGTATATGGTTTCTGAGGAGCAGCTGGTGAGCTTGAACCAACAACCTTGCAGTGCAAACTGACTTTCCAATCCAGCGCATTAACCAACTGCAAAGAGGCATAAAGACATGTTTTGGGGTGGTAAAAATATTCTAAAATGAAATTGTGATGTTGCATAACTCTATGGTAGAGTGCATTATTTAATGTCTTTTCTTGTTATAGTCTCTGTAACTCCAACCCAAATTACTTTTCCTGCTGGATCTAGGTAAGAGAAGGTGGGGAAGAGTACTGATACCATCAAAGCAGAAAAGTCAGGAGTGGAGCGTGCCCTGTGGACAAAGAGATCCCTGTGCAGTGAACCTCCTTGAACCAGGGACAGAAAGCTGACACCAGAAGAGTAGCAGAGGGGCAGCAGTGACAGAATATGAGACAGAGTGGTAGGCTTCCCAGCCCATGGAGCAAGCAAAGCAGAGTGACTTAGAGCAGGAGGCTTCATTGTAAAGTGGGGTGCCCAGGTACTTAATCGGGAGGAGTTAGATTCATCTCCAAGGAGCTAGAGCCCAGTGCCTCAGGCTGAGGTTTATGGTGGAGTGGTATGTTCTATGGTCATTTATCATCATCCTACAAGAGCTTTGAAAGATTAGCCAGGAAGACAGACATGTGCCTGTAGGCATGGATGAGGAGAGGTTGTTCTAACTGAAGAACAGTGCCCTGAATTGAGGGAGGTTATTATGCAGGGATTTCGAGTCGAAAGGATACACTTCATTCTTGATGCTTCTTCTTTTATGGTAGTGAGATCCCCTTTCCTGCTTCTGAGATGGCTCCTTTTCTACCTGTGCTAGAGTTTCAACTTTTTACAATTACAGTTAATTCTGTTAAATTCCACAGCTGAATCATGTCTTCCTGTCATTATTTTCTTCCACCTTCTCACACTCAGACCCACCCATCAGAGAAAAAGTCGTCATTTGGTGAGAGCTATGAAGACTCAGACTAGAAGAGACATATTAAATAATTCATGACACCACTGTGTAACTGTATTTACAAACAATTTAACTGTATACTTTAAACTGGTGAATTTTGTGATATGTAAAGCATATCTCAATAAAACTTTAATAACCCTAAAAAATCAACATAAATGTTTATTTGTTCATGTTAAAGCTGACACATAGAAACCCCATAACAGGTATCCGAAGCTGCACGTCTTTGTGAGAGCAGAACGCTATATCTTTATCTCCCAGAGAAGATAATGGGCTCGAAAAGCCAACCTTGTGGTTCACATCCAATCACTATCAGATGGACAGTCTAATATTCACACCCAAACCCCACCAATCTACTAAATCATCTACTTAGTCTATATTAGTTATGATCCTGTCTTATATTTCCATTTCCTTATGACCAAATCAGTAACAATTGAATTCATCAAACAAACACTCTTATGTACTCTCACAGTACAATTTAGATTTGGTTTCTAGACATGGAGACTGATACACAGCAAAATAATAACTGAAGAAGATAGGGAGCTTTAGACTGTCTTTGTTTCAATGCAGGAGTAAATGCAGGAAGACCTCTTGGCAGGTCTAGAGTTTGAGCTAAGTCTTACAAGACAGTAAAATCTGATATGCAGAAATAGGAAAACTTTAAGTCGGGAAGAAGATGTACCTTAAACAATATTGTGTTGTTGTTGTTAAATGCTGTCAAGTGGGTTCCAATCCATAGCGACCCTGTATAGGGTTTCCAAGGAGTGGCTGGTGAGGTTGAACCTCTGAACTTGCAGATCAAACTGCCTTTGCAATCTAACACATTAACCTACAGCGCCACACCAGGACTCCTAAACAATATTTGCAGGTAAATGAAAGAGGAGCATAAGAGTACTAGTGTCTAATACAAAGAGAGAAAAGGAAATAGATATAATGAGAAGATTGGAGAGGTAGGCATAGACCAAAGTACAGAGAGCCCTGAATGTAAGAAAGAGGGACATTATTCTGTATTCTGCCACTTCCAAAAATGAATTGTATAAACTACTAATATACTATATGTTTTGTGTATAGGATAAACATTTACTTCATCCTGAATACTCACATAATTCCCCATATTCCGGAGCCTTCTAGAAATTAGGTAGATTGTGTGAATAGTTTTGACCAATGAACTATGAATATCAAATGAAACATGATTTCTGATCAAATCATTTAGGAGCTAGTACATGAAGCTCTCCACCACCTGTCTGTCAGTGTGTCATACCGTGGTGCTGTGCGTGTTGTTGTAATTATAAAAGCTAGCACATCTGTACCTTCTTTCCTTTTTTTTAAAGGTTTTTATTGTGGTTTGAGTGAAAGTTTACAGGGCAGATCATCAGTTTTACATTCAACGAATCATACACCTTGTTTCATTACAATAATAATAATCCCCTCTATGTATCATCAGATAACAGTATTTCTCTCCATTCACTTTAGCTCTCTTTTTTTTTTTAAACACTCGGGCATGTATAATAATTTACACCAACAAAGTGCACATTCTGCAAGTTGGTCTCTAGGCCACCAGCTCTCAGTCCCTCTCTTCCCATGAATCTAGAGACAAAAATGATGTAAAATGAGGTGCTGAAATGTGTTCTTGAGCATAGAGAAGCTAAAAAATTGGAAGAAATGAAGTAAAAGAGTTGAACAGGAAATGTCAAAAGGCAGCCCAAGAAGACAAGGCAAAGTATAATGAAATGTGCACAGACCTGGAATTAGAAAACCCCAAGGGAAGAACACACTCAACATTTCTCAAGCTGAAAGTACTGAAGAAAAAATCAAGGCTTGACTTGTAATATTGAAAGAGTATATGGGTAAAATATTGACTGATACAGGAAGCATCCAAAGAAGATGGAAAGGATGCACAGTAACTGTACCAAAAAGAAGTGGTCTATGCTCAACCATTTCAAGAGGTAGCATATGATCAGGAACTGATGGAACTGAAGGAAGAACTCCAGGCTGCACTGAAAGCATTGGTGAAAAAGAAGCATCCAGGAATTAACAGAATACCAAGTGAAATGTTTCAACAAACTGATTCATCACTATAGGCACTCAATTATCAGCCAAGAAATTTGTAAGAAAAGCTATGTAGCCAATCGATAGATCCATATTTGTGCCTGTTGCAAAGACAGGGAGAACCCAACAAAATGCAAAATCATCAAACAATATCATGAATATCACATGCAAGTAAAATGTTGCTGAAGAAAGTTCAAAAATGGTTACAGTAGCACATCAACTGGGAGTTACCAGAAATTATAACCAGATTCTAAAGAGGACATGAAACTAGGATATCACTACTGACCTCTGATGGACCTTGGCTTAAAGAAGTTTATTTGTGCTTTATTGACTATGCAAAGGCATTCAACTATGTGGATCATAACAAATTATTGATAACATTGTGAACAATGAGTATTACAGAACACTTTATTGTTCTCATGAGTAGCCTATACATAGAAGAAGAGGCAGGTGTTCAAACAGAACAAGGGGCTACTGAATGGTTTAAAATCAGGAAAAGTGTGGGCCAGGATTTTATCCTATTACCATATTTAATCAATTATTTTCTAAGCAAATAATCTGAGAAGTTAGATTACATGACGATGAATGTGGCATCAAGATTAGAGAAAGACTCATTAATAACCTGTAATATGCAGATCACACAAGTTTACTTGCTGGAAGTGAAAAGGAATTGAAATACTAAATGCTGAATATCCAAGACTACAGTTTTCAGATTAATGTAAAGAAAATGAAAATCCTCACAACTGGACCAACAAATAACATCATGATAAATGGAGAAAACTGAAATCGTCCAAGCCTTCATTTTGCTTGGATCCATAATCAACATTCATGGACGCAGCAGTCAAGAAATCAAAAGATCTATGAGTTAAGTAAATCTGATGCAAAATAGCTCTTTAAAATGTTAAAGAACAAAGATGTCATTTTGAGGACTAAAGTATGCCTGACCCAAGCCATGATACTTTCAAAACAGTCTCACATGCATGTGACAGTTGGACAATGAATAAGGTAGAAGGAGCAGAATTGATTCACTTTAATTACGGTGCTAGTGAAGACTACTGAAAGTACCAAAGATTACCAGAAGAACAAACAAATCTGTCTTGGAAGAAGTACAGCCAGAATGCTCCTTAGAAGTGAGCATGTTTACTATGCCTCTCGTTCTTTGGACATGTTGTCAAGCGATACCAATGCCTGAAGAAGGACATCATGCTTGGTAAAATGGAGGTCACCAAAAACAGGAAGGCCCCAACAAAATGGATTGATACAGTGGCAGTAACAATGGGCACAAGTATAACAACAATGGTGAGGATGGCACAGGAATGGACAGTGCTTCCTTGTGTTCACTATGAATCAGAACTGACTCTATGGCATGACATGTAACAACAACAACAATAAAGTAGTCTTTTATAATTTGTCTGAAAATGCACCTTCTCTACCTGTTTGTGTAAACAACACTTTTCTTGAGGAACACCTAAAAACTACAAAGAATGCCATTTTGGAAGTTGTAGACAATTGAAAGTCATTGGATTTGCAGAAGAAAGAAAAGACATTCAGAACAGAAATTTGAGACCTTTTTCTTTCTTTCTTTTTTAAATACTATTCTTTTTTGTGTGTGGCACTGTGGGTTAATGCTCCAGACTGCAAAGCCATTTGAACTGCAAGGTCAGCGGTTCAAACTCACCAGCTGTTCCTTGGAAACCCTATACAGGGTCGCTATGGGTTGGAATCGACTTAATGGCACTTAACAACAATAACAACAAATTCTTTTTTGGACATGATGTTGTTGTTGTTGTTGTTGTTGTTGTTGTTAAGTGACATCTAGTCAGCTCCAAGTCTTAGCAACCTTGTTTAGGGTTTTCAAGGAGTGGCTGGTGAGGTTGAACCACCAACACGGCAGTTCAAACTGACCTTGCAGTCCAGTACATTAACCCGCAGTGCCACACTATACTTTTTTTTTTAATTGGATGCACAAGCCTGGAATGTAATTGCTTTATAATATGATTGAGAAAGAGAAAATAAGGTTTAGAATGTATGATTTGAGAATAAAACTAAAGACACAACAGTTTTTGTCAGCAACAAGATAATAGTGATTTCGTTAACTCCGTAAACATGTCACAGTCCTAGAAAGATCACACACTGGTGTTTTTTTTCTCCAAATCCAACTTATTTTCCCAGTGCAGCTCAGCTCAGGGAACTTAAAAATGGCTTCTTTATGTCCAGATAGACTGCCCTAAGTGTAGGTTCTCCCAAGACCTCATCCCTCTTCTCCATTACCAACCTGGCACTCTAGCTACTGTCTTTTTAATAGAAGGGATGTAGCTGCTAAGCATATAAAGGGTAGGAATTTTGATCAATTCCACAGATAATAAGTGGTAGACCTAGGAATGTCCATGGTAGTCTTCATCAAGGAGCTGTGACCTCAACTACTACAGCATACTCACTCCTCGAGGAAACGCTGATGTCCTCCTTTACGTATAGTGCAGTAATATCACACATCAATTTCATGACCACCACAAATCTTCAAAGATGAAAACGTTAATCATTCTTGAGTTGTAAGAAACATATCTATAAAAAGACACTGATTTGCTATTTAGTCAAAATTTGTTCTTTTGTTTTATGTTTTTAAAGTCTTGATCCTTAAATATCCTTGGTTGTTATTGTTGTTGTTAAGTGCTGTCAAGTCAGTTCCAACCCATAGTGACTCTGTATAGGGTTTCCAAGGAGCAGCTGGTGAGTTTGAACCACTGACCTTGTAGTTCAAATGGCTTTGCAGTCTGGCGCATTAACCCACAGGGCCACACCGGGACTCCATAAATATCCTTGGTGGGTATTCCATAATTAACAATTATAGTGAGAGAGAGAGAGAGAGAAACTGGACTGGTGTTCTTTCATATTGTATATTATACCAAATATTTACAGTTAGTCAAACAACAGTTGTCAGTTATCAAATACATTTTGTAAACACTGGATTATGCAAGGCAGGCCCATTTTTATTTCCACCTAGATTCTCAAAATCTTAAAAATGCTCATTCATTGTTACTCTCCCAGAGGGGAACAGAGTATAAAGTGCTTCTTATAATCATTAATAGCTCTCAGACTAGTGTTCTATAGCAACCAATTTGGGAAATAATTCCCTAAAGAAATAAGGACAGCTTTTTATTTTAAAAAGCAAGTGTGCACATATGCATTCCTGCTTTTCTTTAGTAAACCAGGCTTAAGTCATTATTTATCAAGTATTTATTAGATACAAATTACTATGTTTTAGGTTTAAATTTACTAGAGCCACAGTGTACCAATCTTCATCTGAGTAAAATTAAGAGTCAATCATTTAGGAAACAGTTATACAAGGGTAAGTCACAAAGTACTGCTACATATTGGGAAATATGATTATAGAAAGCTTCTAACCCCATCTTCAGGTTATAACTGATTAGAATACCTTAAAAGGGTTCTAGAACTTGCCCAGCGAAACAGGCTTCTTGCCTTTGTCGTGTATAGGACCTTACATGGGATCCTGAGCCTCATCTCTGAGGTGGGATAGTCCCACTTGCAAGGACAAGCAGACCAGCCTGGAGCAGCTAGAGGAACAGAATATACTTCTTGAAAGAAAGATCAGCAAGAAAAATCCAAAACAAAAATGGTAGTCTGGTTTCTACAAAAACAAGCACGTTGTTTTTTGTTTTATTTTGTTTTGTTTTTTGCCATGGAGCCATTAAGGCAAGCAATCAAGTCCCTTCAGAATAAACACCCCTCCAAAACTGAAACTCAAAAGGAACACATAAGCAGGCATGTAAACTTACTGGTGACCATGTTGGTCTACTGGTGAGTGGAAGAGGAGGAAAGGCAACAATGAAAATATGTGCTGAGTTTGACCACAATCCATAAACTTCCATTGACGTGGAGATGAGCGAGAGAAGAGGAAGGGCAGGTTGGTCCAAAGTGTGGTGAGATTTGGGGGATTACTAAACCCATGGATGAGGGAATAGCCATGGAGGACTAGAGCTGAGAGTGAAGCATCCAGCTGATATGAAGTGAGGGGAGACACACAAGAACAGCCAAACTTGTACATAGCACCCATTTGACCTAGCTTCGATGGATTGATGATCAGAATTCAAAAAGAGAAAGATAATTTTGTTTTGTTTTTTGTTTTGAAAAAGGAAACAAGCATAAATTGCTACAATTTGATGAACTTGACCTATACTTATGGATGTAGTAGCTCAAAATACCAACTGAGACGGAAAGAGTCTTCACATCCAGTATCAATCATATCCCTTCTGTATACAGGGTTAATAGGGGTGGGCAACTTAGACATTGGCTAACTAAAATAGGGTGGCTATAAAGGCATGAAGTGACTGGCTTACAAGTTTTCAAGAGGGAGTTTAGCTTAAAAGTGTGCAAGAGAATCCCCACTGAACAGTTTTCATCTTGTCTAGATGGGTCTGATGAAAGGAGATGGGGATAAGATACTTATGATTCAATAATTAGTAATTGTTTCCATGACTAATTGCAACTGTCACAACTGTAAAGGTAGAAGTTTTATAACAAAAAGGGGAGAATCGTTAACCATACAGTCCAGGACCATAGGACCCTAGGGCCATGAAGGGAGAAAACACAAGTGGAATGTGGGACCCTATCCAGAGAAGCAACAACACCAGAGATGGAGGCAGAGATGAAGACATGGAGAGATAGAGAAGCTGAGGACTCTAGACTAATGGAAAGAGAAAGGCTGTGTGCTGGCGGCCAGGAGACATGCTTGCAGAATGTGTCCTTTGGTTGTTTAAATAATTATATATTCCTGAGTGTTTTGTGTACATCCTGACCCCCCAAAAAAACAAAAACCAGAGGGAACAGAAGCAAATACTGTTGAATGATGATGCAAGGAGGAAATAATCATTGCAATGAAACGATTAGTGTAAAACCGATGTTCTCCCATGTAAACTATCACGCAAATCACAAAAAAAACCTTAAAAAACAAATAAACATGTAAACTATCACATAATTAACCATAAAACATTAAAAAAAGAAAAAAAAAGAGGGAACCTAGATTCAGAGGGCGTAAAGGAAGGTAGAATCTCCACTGAGTAGTATCCAGTCTGTCTAGGCGGAGCTGATAAAATGAAATGCGGATGGGTCTCTTGTGATACAAGAGTGAATAATTGTTATCAGAACTGCTTGTGAGGGTTGGAAATGTAAAGGCAGATGTTTTGTAGCAAGGAGGGGAGTGATTAACTTTGCAGTTTAGGAACGGAGGTCCCTCGGCCCATCAAGGGAGAAGAGCGGAGAGCAGGACCCTACCCAGAGAAGCAGTGATGCCTGAGATGGAGACAGAGACGATGACATGGAGAGATGGAGTAGTTGGGAACTTTAGACACAGAGAGGGAGAGGGGCTGTGTGCTGACGCCTGGGGGGGGCAGGCTTGTAGTGTATACCCTTTGGTTGGTTGATGATGCATGGAGGGGATTGGAACCATGGCAATGAAACAATATACCATAGGATGAATGTAAAGCCAAAGTTCTCCCACGTAAACAATCACATAATTCACAATAAAACATTTTAAAAAATTACAGCTACACAATAAAACATTTTAAAAAATTACAGTCCATACATGCACATGTTTATTTCAACAAAAAAGTGTTGAAACATGTCTCTGGGATCAGTGTGTGACGTTAGATAAGTTTTCTCAGTAATACACTTGTCTTAGTCTTGTGAGGTTGCTTTGAAATAAAAGTTCTAATCAAAACAGTGGGTTCCAAGGGGATCCAGTTAAATTCAAGGCAGAGAGGCGATCTCAGAAAGTTATCAGACTGGTTTTTGGGATTACAAAAGAACCAACTTGACAGACTTTCTCAAAGGGCATAAGATGATCAGAAGGGCTTATTATGAAGACGTTTTAAGCAAATTGAGAGCAGCACTGGTGAAAAAGAGGCCATGAAATTTGCACCAAAGACTACTTTTTCTCAATTACAAGTTTTGTTTTCCATTATCTATTCATTCTTTGAGTGTAGCAAGGGCTGTGCTGTAAGAATTTTATTGGTAAACCTTATCTCACCAATCCTACAGTCAGTATCTTGCCCCTTCTGACTTCTTTTTGTTCCACAAACTCAAAGAACATTTAAAAGGAGTATGATTTGAGCCCCTCAAGAATGCCAAAACTGCTATTTTTACATGGTGTAAATAAAAAAGCACAGAATTCTTCATGGAAAGATTAGAGATGGAAAAGGCCTTCAAAAGTGCATAAATATCAATGAAGGACACATTGAGAAACAACTGTATTTTGATATTTTTGTTTAATAAAAGTTTCTGTGATGTTGTAGCAATGCTTTTTGACTTACCCTCATAGAACTCCTATTACATCTCAAGAACTAGGTTAGGAATTAAGTAGACACCCAACAAAACAGATATTACTTCTGCTTTAAATACTACCTTTTGTTGTTGTTGTTGTTAAGTGCCATCCTCGGTTCTGTATAGCGACTCTGTTTAGGATTTCTCAGGCTGTAAATACTTGAAGGAGCAGAAAAATCTCATCTTTCTTAAGCAGCTAGTGACCTCAAACCACCAAAAAACCTACAACTTTGCAATGAATATAGGTAGTAAATAAAGAATTTCAATTAATTAATTGCAAGGGTGCAAAATGCTATAATGGAAAAGAATAGGATTTTATGAAATCTCAAAGTAGGTCCTTAATTTGAAGAATAAAAGAATGTTTTCTCTTAGGAAACAGTTATCTCAAGTTGTCACTTGATAAATTAGTTGAAGTTTTCCAGGCAAAGAGAAAGAACATCTGTAGCAGAGGGAGCTGCCTTTGGGAGGACCCAGTGAAAATAGAAAACACGGTACATTCAATAAACTGGAGGAAGTACAACATAGCTGGGGTATAGAAAGGGAATGGCAAACATGTAAATTTAGCTGGTCGTGTCTACCTGTTCTCAAGAATAAACTCACGAGGTTATTGAAAAGACCTAGAGGAAGGAGAAAGGAAGGAGTTAACTTTTACTGACAGTCTACAAGGATCAGGGCTTGTGCTGATCATTTTGAATAAATCAACTCATTTAATTTTTACAATGTCCCTTTAATGCTCCATTTTATAGAAAGGAAACACAATAAAAAATTAAGAAGATGACTTTCTGAAACCTATATAGCCAGTTAGTGTCAGAGTCAGTATTGAATTTTTGACCCGCTACTTGTAGAACCTACTTCCTGGGGCACAAGTAGAGAATCTGGGAGAGATTCAACGGGAAAGAAGACTTGGAGGAGTAGAGGTAACAGATATTGGGGAAGGTCTGCCCATCTAGGATCCATCTACAGGAAACAAGAGATCTGTTCTGCTCTCTCTGAGATGAGATGTTCTGGGGGAAAAAAGAAAAAAAAAAGAAAAACTAGTTGGCACTAAGAAGAAAAAACATTCTTTTTAGCAAATGGTTGATTCACTAGAGGGTTCTTTAAAGCCTGTGGAAGGCAAGCCATTAAAAATGGCTGCCATTAGCCGTATGCAACAGATATTAGACAGGGCATTCCTAACCCTTAAAGACCCAGGTAAACTTGACATTAACCTGCAACTCACCCCCATCTCACTCAGATGTATCAAGCTAAATAAGTCAAAAGTGTTTCCTTTGATATCCAAGAATCCTGAAAGTCTTCGATCCTCAAGATGTCCTCTCATTTCAAGGTCTGTGTCAAGCACTTGCTATCTCTATCTAGTTCATACCAATCAAGGGTTAAACTCAGCCCCTCTATCAGTGTCTCCCTCATATACACACAGATAAACCTCATCTACCCAAAACTATTTTTGGATTGTTATACCATAAAATATCTGGGAATCACAGGACTGGGTCATGTCAGAAAATGCAAAACATCCCTCCACCTCACTAACTCAACCTGTTCTCTCTCCTCCTTCAACTCACTGGTTATTTTTTATCCCTTTGGCCCTCTAAAACAAACAAACAAAAAATTGGCCATGTCTTCTCAGGCATAATACATTACCACTTGAGTTTCATTTTCCATACTAAGAGGTTTATTAAAGCATATGTTTCAAGCAAACACATGGGTCTCAATGAAAATAATTCCATTAAATGAGATTTAATCCACCTCCTTACGATTAATATTATTAATACAACTATAAATGCTAATGCTATTATTGAAGCACATTATCTCGTGCCAACCACATATCAAGCATTTTTCAAATGTTATCTTATTTAATCCTCACAATAGTCCTGTGACAAGTATTATTTCATTTCAGGTTTTTCTATTAGAAAATTTTGAATCAAAAAAGTTCATTAAATGACTTGTCCAAGGTCATAAAACTAGGGAGTTTAGAATCCTGCATTTTAATCAAGATGCCCTGGCTATACTTCCTCCATCAGGGTACCTTGTCTTTATTTCCAAATGTCTCAAATGGTGAAAGGATGGACAAGGGCCAAAAAAAAAGATGTGAAAATTCTACCAAAGAAGGCAGATAGGCAGCATTTCTAAGCAGGACAGCATTTTTCCAAAATCTTTTGTTGAGTTCTTAGATTGGGATGATTGATCTCCTGTGTGACAGTTTCCTAAATTGCATGTCACCAGCTGAAATGTATAGTTTGATGGGTCCACAGAAGAGAGGATTGGAATAGGGTCGGGGGAGGAGAAAAATCATTCAAAGAAGCACAAAATTTAATTAAGAAAACATTAGATCAATTAAGACTAAACGGTGGTATGAAACATTAAAGTAAAACACGTATTAGTGTGACATTTGCATTTTTATGAAGTATGAATCACAAAGAAATAATATATGCAGCTAAATTTCAGTTAACTCCCTTTTAAAAGTCTTGTTACCATGGCAATGCCAAGAATGAGTCTTCACAGGATGTAAGATATGGATTTTTTGATTTCTTAAAAGCAGTTTAGAAACTACCAACAGCATGGCCTCTTTTCAATTCTCTTATATGACCAAGGGCCACTAAAAATAAGAATCACCTAGACTTCTATTCCAAAAATTACAAGGAAGAAAAAATACTAAAAGTTGAACTGGAGTATCCTGTATTTTTATTTTTCACTCTTTTTGACTCACTGATATAATTTAAATAGGTTCATTCAACAAAGTAAGCCTAGGAAAACATTCTCATTGTGACAAAAACAAAGGAGACTATTGTCTTCTTGGCATTTCTATAATCCTACCTCTGCTGTTTCAATTAGGGAAGCTTTTAATAACAGCTACCCTCATTATTGAGATCAGTTGAAATACCACTATAAAGGCTATCTTTGACACCAGCAGCTAAATGGTTTTTGCCTTCTGAATTCCAGATCTAAGAAAAGTTGCCCTAGTCTCTAATGAGTAATAGAGGATTGAGGTTTCTAGGCTACAAAAATCCTGTTGTGGCGAAAAAGACAGAAACCTAACTCCGAAATCAATACTGTATTACTTTCTCCACAGGCAAGAGCTGCTGGGTCAGGGGAATCATGAAAAATTCATAGCGGAGGTGGCCGAGTCATCCATAAGACAGAGAAAATGATGCTATATCTAAAGATCCCCCGAGCAATCGAAAGCACTTTATAGATTTCACTGTGGATAAGTGCTGGTGTGTTTCATCTGGGTGCCTTAATGCTGCTGCGATCTTATTTTTGACAGTCAATGAGGATGTTTTGATCTATATTTACAGGCTCCTATTTATGTTAGTTCTTAGCCTTTTTGCTGCATTTGGAAGGTAGTGGTCATGGGGACGTGTCCTGAAGCTGCCACAGTTTTGGAGAATCTCCTTGACTGGATCTGGTCTGGTTCAGTCTTTTTTCCCCACACTTCTCAGGGAACAAACCTTCAATCGAATGCTAGGTTTTTTGCAAACTCATTTAATTCTGCAAAGTCATTAATTTGCAAACTAACTTAATAACAGTCCTGCAAATTAAGTATTATTAGTATTCCTGTTTTATACATCAGAAAACATCATTCAAATAGATCATGGGACGTATCCAAGATTACACAAAATAAGACCAGAATCAGAATTCTGACCTATGTTTCTGAATTCAAAGACATCAAGAAGTTGGAAAACAAGTTTGTTTACTCCAAAGGGCTTAATTTCCTTTCTATGAAATTTTATTTAAGGAGACTTAGCAGGAGAAAGATGAGACTTTCTGCTCCTAGAAAGATTTACTGCCTCAGAAACCCTATTACAGCGCCAGAAACGACTGGATGACAAGAGAATCTCTAATCAGTCCACTACATTCCTGGCATCACAGTAGGCAAGTTTCTACACAGTCCCTGTAAAATTCTATTGTCCCTGGCCCCTCCAATCCACCATGTTGTCTTTCTTCTTTTTTTCCCACAATGTACATAAAATACAAATTCTTCAGCTTAAGAACCTATGTACACTTCAAATTTTAATTCTAACAATATTATCTCTCTGATATTCATACAAACACAAGACTATTAAGATATTATGGACTTTCCTTACGATGCCAACATTCCCACATCCTTGATAACCCTTGTGCCTTCAAGAGAGAGTCTGAAACATTGCAATGTTCCTACTGCATGGCTGCCTCACTTCTTTCAAACAATCTCACAACCAGGAACCAACTTTATTTTGTTAAACTATTGATTTATCTCTCAAAGGCTGCTATTAGGAAAAAGTTAAAACTTCTCAGCCTGAAGTCAAGGTCTATTGCAGTTACCTCCATCTACTTTCATAATTTTACATCTATTTTTTACTGTTTCCTTAAAATGTTCCATACAATCAGGTTACCACGTACTCTCTAAAATGAGCCCTGCATGTCCATCTTGTAAGTGTTCTTCCTCCTCACATGAGGCTTTTCTCCTCTTGACCTCCTGAGTTTCTTTTAAGCTTTGTAGAAGACTTGCCTCTTATAGGAGGTAATTTCTAACCTTTCTAACTGTAGCAATCATTCCTTATCCTGCAAGTCTACACTTAATTACTCTCTGCCTTAAATACACTTTACTTTCCAGTATGTCTTTTGTCCATAGCCAGACTGTGACCTTTTTATAGTATTATCAGCTGGGTCTCACTCATCTCGGAAGTAACAAAACTGTCAGGGACTATGTGATGCCAGATTTGCATTCAAATCTCATTTAGCTTGACATCTCTAGTCCAGCTAATCGCTCCTCTTTCTAAATTCTCCTATCACTTTAATTTAGCACTTCAAAATGCATGGTTTTTAAAATTTATTTATTGCTTTTATTTGCCTCTTGAACAAAACACATATTTAACTAGTCATGTTTAGATCAACAGCCTTTAAGGGACCCAGAGTCACAGTGGTTGAATTATATGGAAGAAGTGAGGCTATCTACCCTCAAATTCTTTGCAAGTATCTGGATTATATTCATTTATAAGTTCAACAAATATTTGTCAAATGACTTTAATGGGCCAGGTTAAGTTTTAGGCATATACAATCATGAGTAAAATATAGTCTAATGTAAAAACCTCAAAGGAAATATTGTAGCTTTTTTAATTTAAAGAACACTAGGATTAAATCAGGTAGAGAAAGAAAATGAGATAAGTCAACATAAGAGAAGGTCTGGAAGTTTGGGAGATTATTGTCCATTCTAATGCACTGTCCTTATTTCTTAAATACAAATAAAAAGACAAAAACAAAACAAAACAAAAAAACACCTCTCCTCATCTATTTTCCTATCTGGTCCTGAATTTTTTTTAAATTTACTTCATAAAAGAAATAAATTAGAAAGCCACTGGCACTGCAAATTCCTCTTATATATAAGTAGGCTTTTAAAAAACATTTAGAACTCTGTGTAATGGGGAGAAAAAGGTAGCCTAGAGAGCCTAAAGACGGTGTTAGGTAAGCACCAATCTCCTTGGGAATAAGGCTGCATTGTCACCAGACCCATCCAGGCCCCAACCTGCTAGGGTACTCTGAAAGGATAATCCTACAAATTGCCTTAAAATACCCAATCAATGGCACCACCAAAGTAGAAGGCATTATGGATCACAAAGAGAGCCAAGCACAAAGAACAAAGGAGATTGTTCACACTGGGAAATGCTGAGATGCTGTGCCTTTTGACATCTGTTTGGCAATGGCCTGGCCAAATTCCAAATCCGGTTATTATTCTATTCATTACTAAATGCATCTAGTGGCCTGAACAAGAACTCAAAAAAATATTAATCATTTGTGTCTTGAGTTAACAATAATAGCAATGGTAGTGATGATAATAAAAACTATTTATTAAATACCTATAATGTGATATATTCTTTATATATATCATCACATCTAATTTTCACAAGGACTCTGCAAGATAGATATTCTTACCTCCCCATCAGCACCAACAACACAATCATTTTTCAAATGAGAAATCTCAGAAGTTTAATTTATGTGGCACAGTGGGTTAAGTGTTGAGTGGGTTAAGGGTTAAGTACCACCAGGATGGTAGTTCAAACCCACCAGTCACTCCTCAGGAGAAAGATGAGGCTGTCTGTTCCCATAAAGATTTACAGTCTTGGAAATCGTAAGGAGCCGTTCTATTCTGTCCTATTATAAGGTCACTATGAGTCAGAAATGCTTCATTAGCGGTGGGTTTGGTTTGATTTGGGGTATCCAGGGCCGTGCAGCTAGTAAACGGGAGACTTCGGATTTGAATCCAGTCCTGAGTAGCACTGGCACTGTACTACATTATCTCTCAGAAGTACTATCACAGTGCTTTAAGTTGGCAAAGTACTATATGGAATTACAGGATTTTGTAGGCAAGGATAACAGCCAAATGCATGGCTGAAGGATGAACAAAAGCTACTTCCCGCTACCAAAAGCAAGAAACAGAGATCATTTTTTGAAGAAACTAAGCAGCACATGTTAGATTCTTTCCTGTAATTGCTAGCCATGATGAATGAATGTTAAGTTTTTATCATTTAGGTCTCTGTAGAAAAGCATTCAGTGGGAATGGATAAAAATCACAAATAAGGAAAGACAAAAGAAAAACATTAACTCACCAATGTATAAGGTGGAGAAGACCAAAAAGAACCGATAGCATATCACTTAAAATGGGAGTGCAATGGCTCCATATGAGAAGCCCTGGACTCTGAAACCAAAGCTGTGCTTCCAGCACACCAGCTGTTCATGGGAGAAAAAGCTTCGCTTCCATGAGTATATAAAGCCTTGGAAACCATACACAGGCTCGCTATGAGTCAGAACCAACAGCACTGAACAATAACAAAAACATCACAAAAGAACACAAATTCTTAAATGTGAATGAAGGAGTCAAGAGAAAGGTGTTCAAGAAGAAAATCAAGGTCATCATGGTATAACTGAAAGGAAGGGCATTAAACTCTGAGGAGCTGAGTTGGATTCATGCTTTACCACTATTCACTTTGCAATCTTGAATAAGTAATTTCATTTCTCTGAGCCTCAGTTAACTAATATGCAAGATGAGAAAAATAATATAGCTTTCCTTTGCAGAGTTATAAGGATTAAACGTGATAGCAGAAATAAAATGTTTCATAAATTCTAAAGGCACACACACAATTTTCAGTTATGGTTAACTGCCCTGAGAGGTTTATACTAAATTTACAAAAGCAACACATTTAAAGTGCAACAACTAGAAAAACAGATTCAAAGCAACAGGTAAACAAATACAATGTAATAGAAAGTGAAAAAAGAAAACCAGATAGAGTTGCTCAGAGGAGGAAAAAAAGAAAAACAAAACTAACATCTACCTAGTTACTGTTAAAAGTTTTTAAGAATAATCTTATTTTATAGCCATAAAAACTTTGCACAGGAATGTTATTTCCCTCAATTTTTTACAGAGATGAAGAAATGTACCCAATGACACACTGCTAGGAATGGTAGTTTTAATTCAATGCCAAATCTGTCACATTCCAAAATCCATTTATCAGAGTAGGTAACATGTTGTTTTTTTCTAACTTTCCTTTTTGATACTACTGTTGCTGCTGAGAATACATACACTAAAACAGTGGCATTGATTGTATTCTTTGAGTTAGGTATCTTTCCTTATCATCCTCTTCCAAGTTGCTCCTCTCCCATTAATAAAAATTCACTTCCGCACCTCAAGGTTCCTATCTAATCTTCTGAATGCTATTGCAACTTTGATTTCATGTTCATGGTAATACAGATAATGCTCAAGTCATATCATTTTTTGCTAGTTAATTTGAACTACAGTTTGGTTAAGAAGACTTTAGGGAATATTTTTCATTTAAGGTTGAAAGTTTGTCTCATAGCAATAGTTTCCAGACTTCATTCAGCTTCCATGCTTTAGAAAGTTTGGGGTGCATAATAATTTTTAATTCTGTTCTACACTTTCCCTTTTATCAGAATTTTTCTATATAATCTTTGGTCAAAACCATCAATAATAATAGCCAAGCACCATCAGTCGTGATCTCATGGCAAAGGAAGCAGTTGTCCATAGAGGCAATTAGCTGCACATTCCATATTCTCCTCCTGTTGCTGACTCTCCTTCGTTTTCAGGGGCTCCAAGTAAATAGAGATCAGTAGTGCTTTTGATGACCATTTGCACTCTCAAGACTCCAGGCACTACATAACTAATCCAGATGTAAGGCAGAGAAGCACTAAGCACTTTACTAGATCAATTAACTGGGATGTCCATGAAACCATGACGTAAACATCAAACTAAAGATTCAATACCATGAGGTTTTTGGTTGTACATAAGCAAACTCCATCGCTGCTCTTTATTTATCTTTTGGGTGTCGTTGTTGTTAAGTGCCATCGATTTGATTGTGACTTGTTGTTGTCAGGTGCCATCAAGTCGGAACCGACTCATAGCGACCCCATGAACAGCAGAACAAAACAATGTCCGATCCTGGGCCAACCTCACTACCATAGACACACTTGAGTCCATCAATGCTGCCACCTGGCCAATCCATCTCGTTGGGAATCTTCCTCTTTTTCTCTGACCCTCCATTTTACCAAGCAGGATATCCTTCTCCGGCGACTGTTCCCTCCTGACAATATGTGCAAAGTATGAGAGAAGAAGTTTAGCCATCTTGGTCTCTAAGGAGCACTCTGGTTTCACTTCTTCCAAAACAGATCTATTGGTTCTTTTAGCAGCCCATGGTACTTTTAGTATTCTCCTCCAACACCATAATTCAAAGGCATAAATTCTTCTACGATCTTCCTTATTCACTGTCCAGCTTTCACATCCATATGAGGTTATTGAAAATACCATGGCTTGGGTCAGGTGCACCTTAGTCCTCAAGCTGGCATCTTTGCTCTTCAACACTTTAAAAAGTTCCTGTGCAGCAGATATGCTTAATACAATACGTCATCTGATCTCTTGATTGCTGCTTCTGTGAGTGTTGACAGTTGATCCAATAAGAATGAAGTCCTTGACAATGTCAATCTTTTCTCCGTTGATAATCCGTTGATATGTGACTCATAGCAACCCTATATAGGGTTTTCAAGGAGCAGGTGATGGGTTTGAAGCGCTAACCTTTCAGATCAAACTGACCTTTTGGTCCAGTGCATTATCCTAAAGCACCACACCATATTATTATTATTATTATATCTATCACATTTTGTTGTTGTTGTTAAGTGCCATCAAGTTTGCTCCAACTCATAACAACCATGTATAAGGTTTCCAAGGAGTGGATTTGAACCACTGACCTAGTGGTTAGCAGTCCACTATTTATCTTTCAGTGCCACACCAAGATACTCTCACATAACTTTTGTGAATTTGACTTTGTATAAATATATAACTTATTGAAAGCTATGACAAGAATCAGATATGCAACTCTGCCCTTATTCGATATGATTTTTCATCACCATTAACCTCCCCTATTTCCCTCTACCTTTCACCCTTGTTGTTAGGTGTCACTGAGTAGGTTTTGATTTATATTGATAGTTTATACAACAGAATAAAAAACTTCCTGGTTTGTTCTAACCTCACAATTATTATGCAGTGTCTATTGTTGTAGCCACTGTGCCAATCCATCTCATTGACTGTCTTCCTATTTTTTGCTGACCTTCTATTTTACCAACCATGATGCAATTTTCCAGGAACTGGTCCCTTCTAATAAAATATCCAAACAACATAATCATGCCATCTGCACTTCTAAGGAGTATTCTATCTGTACTTATTTTTTTCTTTTTTAGTTTCTATTAAGAATTGAGTGAAAGTTTACAGGGCAGTGCATTAGTCTTACATTCAACAAATCATATACTTTGTTTCAATACAATAATTATAATCACCTCCATGTACCATTAGTTAACAGTAGTTCTCTCAATTCATACTAGCTCTTTTGTTTTTTTAATCACTCATGTATATATAATAATTTAAACCACCAAAGGGCACATTCTGCAAGCCTACCTCCTTGCCGCTAGCTCTCAATCCCTCTCTTTCCATGAATCTACAGTCCTCAGCTGCTACCTCTTTCCATATCCCCATCTCGGCTTCCATCTCTGGTGTCACTGCTTCTCTGGATAGGGTTCCACATTCCACTTGTGCTCTTCTCCCTTGATGGTCCTAGGGTCCTCTGTTTCTAGACTGTAAGATTAACCACTCCCCAGTTTTTGTTACAAAACTTCTACCTTTACAATTGTGACCATCACAATTAGTCATGATAACAATTACTCAATATTGAATCATAAGAATCTTATCCCCATCTCTTTTTACCAGACCCATTTAGACAAGATGAAAACTATTCAGTGGAGACTCCATCTTCCCCCACACACTCTTAAACTAAACTCCCTCTTGAAACCTTGTAAGCCAGTCACTTTTTGTGTTTATTGCTCCCTCATTTTAGGTAGTCAATGTCTCTATGTTGCCTCCCTATCTACCCTCTATACAAAGAGGATAGGATTGATACTTGATGTGAAGACTCTTTCCCTCTCTGCTGGTATTTTGAACTACTACCTCCATGAATATAGGTCAAGTTCATCAAATTGTAGCAATTTACCCTCATTTCCTTTATCAAAAATTATAGTTTTTTGTTTGTTTTTTTTTATCTTCCCTAGTTGAGTTCAGATTATCAAGCCATTGAGGCTAGGTCAAATGGGTACTATCTGCAAATTTGGGTGTTCTTGTGTGTTTTCCCTCAGTTTATATCAGCTGGATGCATCACTCTCAGCTCTAGCCCTGTGTGGTTAATACTCTTGAACATTTCTTCATATGTTTCTTGGCTGCCCAAATCTCTTCCTTGGTGACATGTTTGTTTATGTCCTGTGCCCATTTTTTTAATTGGGTTACTTATCTTTTTCTTGTAAAGGTGTTGTAGTTTCTTATAGGTTTTAGAAATAAGTCCCTTGTCTAGTATGTCATTGCAAAACATTTTTTCGCATTCTGTGGGATCCCTTTTTACTATTTTGGTGAAGTCTTTTGATTCATATAAGTTTCAAATTTTTAGAATGTCCCAATCATCTATTTTGTCTTCTTTTGTTTGTATAATTTTTGCAATGTTTGGTAGTCTGTGTGTGCCCTGGATTAGAGCCCTTATATTTGTCGCTATTCTTTCTTTGATGACCTTTATAATTCTGGGATTCATATTTAGGTCTTTAATCCATGCTGAGATGGGTTTTGTATATG
>NW_006408544.1:13097372-13098301 GCF_000296735.1 Chrysochloris asiatica
GTTTCCAAGGAGCATCTGGTGAGTTTGAACCACCAAACTTGTGGTTCAAACTGACCTTGCAGTCCAGCACTTTAATCCACAGCACCACACCAGTACTCCACCCCTAGTACTCATTAATACAATCTGAGTTCTATATCTTTTCATATTTTTTTAATATAAATGAGTTCACATAATATTTGTCCTCTGTGATTGATTTATTTCAAGTAGTACAATGTATTCCATGCATATTGCAACATATATCAAGCCATTGTTTCTCCCACGTAGTTGTATTCCTTAGAATGCATATACCATAATGTTTATCCACACATCTGTTGATGGGTACTTAGGTTGTTTCCACCCTTTGTCTATTGTGAATAGTGCTACAATGAAAATTGATGTACAAGTCTCTGCTTGAATCTCCTCTTTCAAGACTTTTGGGCATAAACCTAGGAGTGGAATTTCTGGGTCGTATGGTAGTTCTTGATCCTATGCTACCTCTTGAAACAGTTGAACTTTAACCATTTCCTTTTGGTACAATGACACTGTGTATTACAGCCATCTTTTTCTGATGCTTTCTGCATCATTCAATAATTTGCCCAGAAAACACTTCAATAACAAAAGTCATGGCTTGAATTTTTTTCTTCAGTTCCCCCAGCTTGAGAAATGATGAGCATGTTCTTCCTTTTTGGTTTTCTGACTCCAGATACTTGCACATTCCATTGTAATATTTGTCTTCTCAAGCTGACCTTTGAAAATTTCTGTTCAGTTCTTGTACGTCTTTATTTCTTCCATTTGCTTTAGCATCTTTACGCTGAAGAGCAAGTTTCAGTGTCTCTTCTAACATCCATTTTGAACTTTTCCTTCTTTTGTGTCTTCATAATGACTTTTTGTTTTCTTCCTGTATGATGTTCTTGATGTCATCCCACAACTCTTCTGGTCTTTGGTCTTTA
>NW_006408544.1:13100856-13104108 GCF_000296735.1 Chrysochloris asiatica
TATATAATATTTATTAAACACTAGGTCTGCTAGCACTGTCCCTTCATTTTCTTCTAAGAAATTTAGTATTTTAGATTGCTCATATAGGCCTTTAGTCCATTTTGTATTTGTTTTTGTATAGATTGTGAGGCATGAATCCTGTTTCATTTTTCTGTATGTAGAAATCCAGGTTTTTCAACACCATTTACTGAAGAGACTCTTCTTCCACAATGAATACACTTAGCACTCTTGTCAAAACTCAGTTGACCATTAGAGAGGTAACTTTTGAACTGAGACCTTAAAGAATAGCATTGGCACTGCAGTGCATGAAAAACAAAGTCAAACCAAGCCTTGCATGTCATTCAAGTTCTGACTAAAAACAGATGGCATACATAAACAAAATAATGCAGAGTTTAACAAGGGTACTGTTTATAAGGATGTGAAAAGAGTTAAGGAAACCTAATCAGGATTCCAGCTCTAACAACAGCAGGGATTTCTTTGATAAGGGTGAAATTTACCTAACAACCTATCTAGGCTTAAAAACATATGATAAGAGAGTGGTTACCAAAGCCTGAGGAATGTAAAGGTGGATTTATGAAAAACAAACCACTGCCATTGACTTGATTCCAACTCATAGTGACCCAATGTTGTTGTGGTTAAGTGCCGTCGAGTAGGTTCTGATTCATAGGAACACTGTGTAGGATTTCTGAGCAGTGACTGGTGAGTTTGAACTGCTGACTTTGCAGTTCAAACGAACCTTATGGTTGTGTACTTATCCTACGGCGCTACACCAGGACTCCATAATAAAACTGTTCCATCGTATTTCTGAGACTGCACATTTTTACAGTAGCATACAACCTCATCTTTCTCCCATGGAGTAGTTTGTTGAGTTTGACCTTGTGGTTAGCAGTCCTATAGTTTATCCACTGTGCCATCAGAGATTCTTGCATTAAAAGAAGAGGAATAAAGATAAGTCCTCCTAGGGATCTAAGCAGTGTGGAGGGAAAAACTGATGAGTGATTCTGGAAACAAATGGAAAATATTTAGGACATTAGTGAAATGAGCTCAATGGATTTTGAAGTACCAAACATATTAGGTTTACATTTTTGCTACTACTAAACATTGTGACTATAGAACTGAATAGTTTGGGCAAAGATAAATTAATATGGATGAAGAGAAAATATGGAACTTCAAGGTGGAAGAAAAGACAAGGTTCACTACAGATTTCTGAAATCTGACCTTGATGATGTACTATTTTCTAGAAAATACTTGAAAAACTACAACAGAATGGACCAGCTCAAATTGTTGAATGTAATGGTCATTTTATCCATTACTTACCAATATATTTATAGATCATTTTTATTTCTACTGCAGAGAGAGAAATCAGAAACACTATTACATTTCCAAAAGATTAGAAAAAATTAAAGTGCTGCACAAAATAAGACTTTATGGGTTGATAAACACACTTCAAACTTCTAAATCCTTTTTAAAACCATGCAAATCTATGATAAATATTCTTTTTTATTTAATTAAGTCATTTGCAGACAGTGATTGAAACCATTTCTTCAACACTTAGTGCAATCCTGTTTGAAAGGTCTTGTGATGGAGCAAGGGGTATCATTGCTTATATAAGACATATATTAGCTGACATCAGAGAATACACAGAGATCTTTACCTGTGTATTATTGACTATGCAAAAGAATTTGAATATATGGAGTAAACAAATTATGAGTTACATTGCAAAACATGGGAATTCCAGAAAACTTATTTGTACTTATGTGGAATCTGTACATAGACTCTTCAAACAGAAAAAGGGATGAAATGTGGTTTAAAGGAGTCCTGGTATGATGCTGTAGGGTAAGTGCTGGACTGCTAACCAAAAGGCCAGCCAAAGTATGGCAGTTCAAACCAACCAGCTACTTATATGTGTCAGACCCAAATGAACTGCAGTTAACAACAGCATGTGGTTTAAAATGAGGAAAGCTATGTATCACTGTTTTATGCTTTCACCATATTTATCCAATATGCATACTGAGCAAATAATCTGAGAAGCTGGACTATATGAAGAAGATTCCTTAACAACTATATGGAAAATTCCTTAATAACCTGCTATATGAAGATGATATAATCTTACTTGCTGAAAACAATAAAGACTAGAAGTGCTTACTGAAGAAGATAAAAGACTCCAGCTACCAGTATGGGTTACAGCTCACATAAAGAAAGCAAAAATCCTCACAACTGGGTCAGTAAAGAACATCATGATAAATGGAGTAAAGATGGAAGTTGTCAAGGATGTCATTTTACTTGGATCCAAAATCAATGCTCATGAAAACAGCAGTCAATAAATTTAATTGACATATTTACAGCAAATCTGCTGTAAAAGATCTCTTAACAGTGGTAAAAAGCAAAGATGACACTTTGAGGAATAAGCTGTGCATGATCAAAGCCATGGTATTTTCTACTGTCACATATGCATTTAAAAGCTAGATAATGAGTAAGGAAGATCAAAGGACTTTTGATGGATTGGAACTATAGTTGGTGAAACATATTAAATATACTATGGATTGTAAGAAGACTGAACAAATATGTATTGGAAGAAGTAAGTCAACATGCTCCTTGGAAGTGAGGATGTAAGATTTCGTCCCATGTACTTTGAACATGTTATCAGGAGGGGTCAGTCCCTGGAGGAGGACATTGTGATAAATTAGAGAATCAATGAAAAAAGATGAAGAGCCTCCATGAGATGGACTGACTAGTGGTTGTAACAAAGGCCTCAAACATAGCAACAATTGTGAGGATGCCACAGGACTGGGTAAAGGGTTCTGTTGCACATAGGGTTCCTATGAGTTGAAATTGACTTGGAGGCATCTAATAGCACCACAATAAATGGGGTAAAACATTTATCAAAGACTTCATTTTGCTTGGATCCATAATCAACACTCATGGAAACAACAGTCAAGAAATCAAACAATGTATAGCAATAGGCAAATCTGCTGCACAAGACCTCTTTGACGTTCATAAAATAAAAAATATCAGTTTGAGGACTAAGGTGTGCTTGACCCAAGCCATAGTATTTTCAATTCCTTCAGAAGCATGTGAAAGTTGGATAGTGTATAAAGAACAACATAGAAGAATTAATGCATTTGAGTTAAGGTGTTGGAGAAGAATATTTTAAATACCATGTATTTCCTTCCGGAAGACTCCGGTAGCGTAGTGGTTACAAATCGAGCTGCGAACCTTAAGGTCAGCAGTTTGAAACTACCAGCTGTTCCG
>NW_006408544.1:13110537-13115485 GCF_000296735.1 Chrysochloris asiatica
CTTGACAACTTCAATTTTTTTCTCCGTTGATAAGACTGTTGTTTATTGGTCCAGTGGTGAGGATATTTGTTTTCTTTACATTGAGATGCATTCCATACAAGGCAATAGAGGGCAGGAGTCTGGATGAAAGGAAGTGAGGAACCCAGGTTGGAAATTGGGAGAGTATGACTGTAACCAATAGCATGGAGCAATTTGTATATTGAATGCAATATCAATTTGTTGCAATAACTTTCACCTACAGCACAGTAAATGTTCAAAAGAAAAAAGAAAACCTTAAAAAATATTTTGTAGGACTTTCTTTATCTCTCTTATTTTTAAGTATCTTCTCCCTGAGCAAAGTCCTAAAACCTCTACCCTTCTGAAAATACATTCCTTCTCTTGATAATCTCAATTGTTCCCATGACTTTCAATAACATCTATGTACACTGAGGACTCCCAAATATATAACTCAGTTCAATTCTTCTATTGGCCTCCAGATTAATTTATCCAACTGCCTATTTAACATCTCTGCTAGCATGCATAACTATCTTAAATTAACCATGTCCCAAAACAGCCTCTGATCTTTCCTCTCAAAAGTGCTCTTTCTTAAAGTAAATTAGTCTGAAAGATTGGTGGTTCAAACCCATCCAGAGGTGCCTTGGAATTATCTGCTTGTTGTATCATTTCACTTAGTATAAGCAAAAATATGAAGGGAAGAACATTTATGGAAGACTCATAAAAAGTTGTCGGTTTGGCATGACTGCAGAGTATGAAGGAAAGTGGCAGAAAAAGGAAGGGAAGACCAGCTCTTCTCACTGAAAGATACACTCTATGGAACTGAATCCTCCCAAGGTCTGATGGGAATACACATACACACACCAAAAACAACCTGTCTAAAATCTCCAGCAAAATTACAGTTTTAGCAAAATCAAATAACTGAAATTTTACTCATAGATAACTTGCTTCAAGGTAGTTTTTGGTAAGATTCAGGTGTTATTTTTGTAATAGAACATTGTTACCAAGGTGCCGGAGACTGAAATAATGAAATTAATATAATGATAATAAACATGTTTAGAGAAGACAGCATCAACTGTCGGCACCCTCTGTAAAAGAAACTCAGGGAGGTTGAAACAGCTGAACAATCTCTTTAAGGTAAGCAAAAAGCCTCACCATAAGAGAGAGAGTGTGAGATCTTCAGATCTTTCTGGTTAACAGCGATGTGCATAACTTGAGAACAAACACTGCTTAGCAGTTTAGAAAGCACTTCTTACTGGCTGTACCTCCTATCCTGCTTACTACAACATTCTTTTTATGTAGTAGAAACTTAAAACAATTGACGTTCTAAAGATGGAAAAGCAGTCTGCTCCAGCAAAGGATAATACAAAATCATGTTCTACCAGATGGTCTCCTTCCATGAATTTACTCCAGGGATTTGCCTAGTCCCCAGAGGTTCGCACAGAAGACTTAGAAGTGATGCATTTTTATATTAGGGAAGCCAATTGAAACTTTTATAGTTCTCCTCTATATGTGCTTTCTGTTTACTAGAAAAGGCTCTATATTCCTTTCCTTTTTTGAGGGAAAAATGTATAATCTAGTATATAATCTTCTGGTGTGGCACTGTGAATCAGCACTGGACTTTGGACCACATAATCGACAGTTGAAACTCACCAGTTGCTCCTCAGATACCGTACACTGAGTCTACACTTAACAGCAACAATCTTTGTGTATGATCTAGTTCTTGATGTAGTATATAATAACACTTCCTTGCATTTATATTGTTGTTGTTAGGTGTAGACTCAACAAATGATTAATATTATAATGTAGTATAATACAATGGAAAAATCAGTGATATATAAATATGTATTCCATTCCTGTTTAAGTCCTAATCGTACTTATTACTCAATGGGTAAGCCTGGACAACTGACAAGCACTTTGAATGTGTATTTACATTTAATAAATATAATACATTTTACAAATCGATGTGATAAACAAATGGTAAAATATGCTATAAAGCCCTTAGAACAGTCCTTGAGGTGATGCTATATAAATGGCATTAATTTTACTCAAAGTTTGTGGCTGTTGGTATTGCAATTGTGACAATTCAAAAATACTTTTTAAATTGGCAGTGCAAAAAAATAATCCAGAGATTGCAATATAGTAAAGGAAAACGATATTGGGACTAAAAAATGTGATATGTTACAGATAAATCAAGTTAATATCTTCACTTTTTATTTTTCAAATTTACAACATTATTTTGTGCAGACCACTGTAATATGCTTGGATCATCATGAATTCATATTACTAAATAATTCGGGGATCTGTAAAGGCATTCTCAAACTTGATCATCACAAAATGAAATAATCTATCTGTAAACGTGAGGAGGCCAAATTTAAAAGTGGAACCTTATCAAATGAGCCTGAAATACTGGTTTTTCTCATAACATTTCCAACTGTCATGGGATCTAAACATCCATGACTGCACTATTCTTTCTGATAGTGTCACATTTTTAGTACCTTTCCACCATAGGTAAACATTAAATGATAAATACAAACAAGCACAAATGATCGTTCCCTGCTTCTTTTACGTTAAATTTACTATTTAGCAATAGTTATATAGTCAGATCAGTGGTCAAATTGCATTTTTATTTTCCATTTGCTGAAAAACACTAAAGAAGAGTTTGTGTGCTTGTAAATGTATTTCACAATTTGTTATCTCTTATCTGGCTTCTGTCTATGTTGTTGTTGTTGTTGTTGTTGTTGTTAAGTGTCGTCGAGTCAGTTCCGACCCATAGCAACCCTGTCTGTACAGGGTTTGTACAGGGTTTCCGAGGATGTAAATCATTACGGGAGTAGAAAGCCTCATCTTTCTTCCGCGGAGCAGCTGGTAGTTTCGAACTGCTGACCTTAAAAGTTTGCAGCCCGATTCGTAACCACTACGCTACCAGAGCTTCTCCTGTCTATAAGCACAGAATATTTAATTGTCCACTGACACTATTAGGAGCTCTGGTAGTGTAATGGTTATGAATCGGGCTACTAGCCTCAAGGTCGGCAGTTCGAAATTACCAGCCGGTCCGCAGGAGAAAGATGAGGCTTTCTGCTCCCGTAAAGATTTATAGCCTCGGAAACCCTGGGCAGGGTCACTATGAGTCGAAACCGACTCCATGGTACTTAACAACAACAACTGACACTATTATTAATGTTGTGGATGACGTTATTGTTGCCATTACAGTTATTAATTGTTAACATGTTTTACACCTGCTCTATGCCAAACATTGAACCAATCTCTGCACATTCATTTTTTAATGCACAATGAATTTCATTTTCTCTTTTTAACAGATAAGAGGTTAAGTAAATGTTCTGAGAACACACACTACTATTCTAACCCTCTGAACTCTGTATTTCCAAAATTCAGGCTTTTCATTACCACATGCTTTATTTATGTGCTTATGTATATATATGGCATTATATAAATGGCATTATAGACATTATATTGGACTGCGAATCACAAGGACGGCAGTTCAAATCCACCAGACACTCCTCGGAAACGCCAATACAGGGCCACTATGAGTTGGAACCAACTTGAAGACACTTAACAACAAGAATTCCTAAGTTAATGAACCCTGGCCAAACTATGGATTAGGCATTGGGTTGTTAATGTCAAGGTCAGTGGTTCAAACTCAACAGACACTCCTAGGAGAAATACGAGACTGTCTGGTCCAGTAATATTTACAGTCTTGGAAATGATATGTGAAGGTCTCTATGATATAGAATTGATTTGATGACAATATGGATTTAGTTTGTTTTTTTTAACAAATATATTACCAAAAAAATTTTAATAGAAATAAGATTTTCCTAGTAAAATGACTTCCAGCACAATAATAAACAATATTACTAGTAATATTTGAATACTTCTAGGAAAAAAATAAATAAATAAGAGTAGAAAAGAGTTTTTCTTCTAAAAATGATAGAAGAGAAGATAGTGGATTTTATTTTATTTTCTAAAACATTTGAGGTTTCCTGTTAAATACATGAGAAGGGAAATCCAGCAGATTCCAGCTGGATTCCAGCAGTATTCCTGAGTGAAGAAGTAGCAGGAGACAGAATACCAGGCCAAGCAGAGCCAGGGCAGAGCTCCAAAACTCGGAACCACAGAGATAGGAATATCTTAAATGTTTGTGGAGTTTGGAGCTGAAGTAAAAAATCGCATACTTTTGAATCTGCCGGGCTGGGTTTGGAGGCCTGAGCCGACATCCTGGGAGAGACCAAGTGGCAGGACGAAACAAGGGCCGTAAAAAAAAACACAGAAAAATGCCAGAGGAACCTTGGTACAAAGGTGGACAATATACTTTGTCAGTTTTGCTTTGCTCTGATTTTCTTTTTTTCTTTGGTATCTGGTAATTGGCGTGCTCACTGTTTGCCCACCTCCATTCTGGTGAATAGAAGGAGAGCCTGAGCCGAGTTGCCACCCCCATCCTCACTGATGGTGGGTTCGTCTGCCACAAATGAGCACAGATACTCAGCCCAAGCAGAGGCGCTGATCTGTTTAATTTTTGTTCTGTTCTTTATCACGGGAAAGAGGAGAGTGTCTGAAAGAGAGTTTAAAAGCAAATTCTCTCAGGCAGCTTTGAAGGCAGGAACTTAGGACATTAAAGACATACTTATATTAAGCTACACTTTTTTCCCCCCTCTTTTTCTTCTCTCCCTCCTCCCCCTTTACTGTGATTAGAGACTGCCGTATTCAGCCCTTGTTTTTGCTGGTGCTGGGTTTTTTTTCTTTTTCTTTTCTTTTCTTTTCTTTACCCGACTGGTGTTGTTTTGCTGTCATATAGCTCCCCTTCTGCCTTTGGAGAACTCTTTCTCTCCCTATATTACACAAGAAGAGTCAGCAATAGCTGCCAAATAGCCAAGCTACAATCACACTCTATAAAACACCAAAATCCAGGCAAGAACCAATACCAGCTGCCATATAC
>NW_006408544.1:13115585-13119203 GCF_000296735.1 Chrysochloris asiatica
AACAACAACAACAACAATTTCTGGAGGAACAAACAAATCTGTGTTGGAAAAAGTACAACCAGAATGCTCCTTAGAAGTAAGGATGTCAGATGTCATCTCTCACATTTGGAAACATTATCAGGAGGATCCAGTCTCTGGAGAAGGGCAATGTTGTTAAGTGTCATCGAATCAGTTCCGACTCATAGCGACCCTATATATATGTTTTCTGAATAGTGGCTAGTGGGTTTGAACAGCCACCATGTGGTTCAAATCAACCTTGTGGTCCAGTGATTATTCTACAAAGTCACACCAAGGGTTCCAGAGAAAGACATTATGCTTTGTAATGTGGAGAGTCAGTGAAAAGGAAAAGATCTCCAATGAGATGAATTGGCATAGTGGCAGCAAAAATGGGTTCAATCATAACAACAATTGTGAGAATCTTGCAAGACTGGGCAGAGTTTGGTTCTTTTGTGTAAAAGACAGCTATGACTTAGATCAGATGTGATAGCATCTAACAACAACACCAAGAGTGATACGTTGAGTAATGGTAACTCAGAGATTTAAAAACACAGGAAGTTCACAGCCAAACATAAGTTGGTTTTAGTGATGTTGTAGCTTGTTTCCATAAGTAAAGGATTTAATTGAATAGGAAAATAAATTATGTCTATTGTTAATATTTCTGTTTTCATTTCCACAATATCTACTTAGAGAGTTTCTTAGAATCACAGCATTCTCTCTAAGCTTTTATCTCTTTAGTCTACTCTAATTAGATAACTTTCTTTACTGTGATCTTGACTAATGCCAAATCACTCTATTAATTTAGCTTTATATTGAAGAATATCTTAACACAGAAAAGTACACAAATTACAAATATGCAGCTTGATAATTTCTCAGAAATATCACATACCTGCTTGTGCAGCTCTCAGATGGAAAAACAAAAACACAGGAATTCAGAAGCCTCCTTTCCAAGTAATTACTATTCTGACTTTTCATACTATAGAGTACTCTGTCTGCTGAAACTTTGTATAAATGTAGTTATACAGTATATATGCTTTGTGGCCTCTTTTTCTCAGCCTTATTTTTCTAAGTTTCCTCCATGCTTTTGCATGTAATTATAATTCACTCATTCTCAGTGCCCTATGGTAGGTAGTCCTCCATATGACTATATCCTAATTGTTCAATTCTATTCTTACTGACCACTTGGACAATTTCTAAAATTTGACTACTACAACTAATGACACTAGGAATACTTTCACATATCTTTTGGACAATTCTTATATACATTTCTAAAACTGAAAAACTATGAGGGTGAGTAAAAAATTATTCTCACTCTGACAGCAGAATTTATTTTAACCAACTTTTAGAAAAGATGAATACACTGCTTTTCGGCTTAATCTCCTTGCTTTTCAATATGCTTTGTTCATCTATCCACAAGCTTTCATATTCCCTTATTAAAAAATGATTTAGGCTAAGCTGCAATCCATGAATACACTGTGGTCATTCTTTCACTTCTTTACTGAATCACTGCTTTCAAGGGACCACACAAGATCAGGACTACAGGGAGGATGCTTTACCATCTGAAAAGTTTTTGAAGAGGGTCAAGAATTTAGACAAGATGTGAGGATGTGTCATGGTCATGCAAGATCACAATGCCCTTCAATAGCAGTCCTCTGCATTTAATTAGAAGTTTAGGCTTCAGCTCTTCACTGTAATGAGCACTGTTGATGGGTGAACTGGTTTCAATACTTGCTGCTGTTGTTCAGTCAATTCTGACTCAGAGAGACCCTGTATAGAGTTTCTGAGGAGTGGCTGGTGCGCTTGAAACACCAATTTAGTGGTTCAGAACAATCTTACAGTCCAGCACATTAATCTACAGTGCCACACCAATACTATGGCCTTTGAAAATCCCAAAATTTGTAAGCATCCATTTTTCAGCGGATGGTTGACTTTTGAACTTTTTATTGGTTGTCAATTAAGGATATTTCCATTCCACATGTTGCCATTTACTCTCAGACTTGTAGGGATGAATCCATGTCTCATCACCAGTAACAATCATATTAAGAACATTTTACCTTCATTTGCGTATCGGTCCAAATTTTGTTTGCAGGTGTCCAAAGGGTTCTGTTTAAGTTCTTCCTTAAACAGACTGGTACCCATCTTGTACAAAGGTTTTGAAACCCAAGTGTTTTGTGGATTCTTTCATAGGCAGAGCCATTGCTGATTTACAAATTATTTTCCACATAATACACTGTCACTCATCTACTCGACAGAATCATTTCACGTGCATGCTCAATGTTGTCATTAGCTGTGACTGTGGATGGCATTTTAATATAACCAGAATGTGGATAATTTTTTATTCACCCTCATATTAATATAAAAGAAACACATATATTCACTTTTGTAGTACTTTTTAGGACATTTCTAAAAATTGTTGGTCCCATTTACACTTCTACCAAAATCCGAATTACAGTCCAACTTGTTTTTAAAGATTGATTTAGTTTAAGCTTATTATTTCCTCTTGGAAGAATTTTCAGATCAATCCAGTCTATCAGCACCCTCCCTTTATCTGTGCTGATATTCTACACTCGCAGCTTGGTATACCTTCTTATATAATGGATTTATGTTATTTGTGCATTGGGAGAAGTCACCCAACACATCAGTAGTGCAATGGCACAGGTAGGGCTAGAGTTTGGGTCTCCTGACTCCTAATACATTGCTTTTTTTTTTTTTCACTACATTATGTTTCCCTTAAAATTCTCATTCTCATAATAAACCAACAAAGGAGTTTGGCTCTTCCAAAGGAAAAGGCACAAGGAGAGTATAAATCTCCTGGCAAACTAATGATAAGGTCATGGAACATGTGTGTATTGTGGGACAGAAAATCCAACAAGAAGAAAGCCTATATTTCAAGAAAACAAATATGTGAGGGACAAAACGGGCTTAAAAGAGCTCTTGGCAAAACCTCTTAAATCTACAAATCCAAATTTCTCAAAAGGTTCTAGATAATCTCAACTTATATACCCCATATAATACTCTGAATTACTGGATAGTACACTATCTGATTTTAAAGGAATATACAGAGGGAGGAAGAGATGAGACAGGAGTTAGATATGCCCTGACAATTTGTAGTTATGGCCTGATGCTAGAGAAATCTGCCAATTCATAGTCTATTACAGAGATTCATGTTGAATTTTATAAAGCACCAAAGCAAATACACTGAGACAGAAATGGATAAGGCAGAGTCAAGTAGAGCATAACGAACACAAAATATCACGACAATTTTAAGAAAAAATTGCACTTTGATAATTTGGTTCCTGTTTGGGATAAATCAGTATCTTTTTGTAAATTATTTAGAGCCTTATCACTTCAATCAATAAATCATTTTGCCTATGTGCAAAGTATGAGGGAAGATGCAGGAAATAGAGTGGATTTTATTACTATAATTTTCTGATGATAATATTTAACAAGTCATTCTTACCAAGAAAGGAAAAATCCTTACCTTTTACTTGGGATTTCTATGAATTGGCTTAAGCCTACTCCTCATCTCATCTTTTACATAGTCTATCTCTTTCCATAATTAAACCATTGTTGTTGTCGTTGTTGTTAAGTGCCATAGAGTCGGTTCCGACCCATAGCGAC
>NW_006408544.1:13148973-13160949 GCF_000296735.1 Chrysochloris asiatica
TACTAAAAGTGCCATGGACTGCCAAAAAAGCCAATAGATCTGTTTTGGAAGAAGTGCAGCCAGGGTGCTCCTAGGAGGCCAGGATGGCTAAGCTGTATTTCATACTTTGGATGTATTGTCAGGAGGGAACAGTCTCTTGAGAAGGATGTCATGCTGGGTAGGGTGGAGGGTCAGAGAAAAAGAGGAAGACCCCCAATGAGATGGATCGGCCAAGTGGCATCATTGATGGTGTCAAGTGTGATAGCGGTAGTGAGGTTGGCTCAGGATCAGATATTGTTTTGTTTTGCAGTGCATGGGGTCGCTATGATTTCGTTCCGACTCGATGGCACCTGACAACAACAACAACAACAAAATGGAGGATAAGCAAAAAAGAAGAGGACTCCCAACGAGATGGATTAGCACAGCGGCAGAAGCATTGAGTTCAAGAATAGCAACAATTATAAGACTGGCATAGGACTGGGCAGTATTTTGTTCTGTTGTGCATTAAGATTGCTATGAGTCAGTGCCTGCTAGATGGCACCTAAGAACAATAACTATATAATGACTACAATTTACAATGAAATTGAAGATTTCAACCAACTTCTTCAGTTTGAATTTGATCCAATATGCAATCAAGACTCATGCTTGATTATTGTAGGTAATTAGAATACAAAAGTTGAAAAGAAAGAGGAAGTGAACTGAAGTTTGAAAATATGATTTTGCTGATAAAAATGATGATGGAGATTGAGTGACAGAGTTTTGCAAGACTAATGATTTATTCATTTCAAATACTTTTTTTGCAACAAATAGGGTGACTATATACCTGGACCTCACCAGATGAAATATACAGGAATCAAACTGACTGTCTATGGGAAGAGGTTAAGGGAAAACTCAGTATCATAAGTCAAAATAAATCTAGAGGCCAAATGCAGAACACATCATCAATTTCTCACATGCAACTTAAGGATGAAGAAAATTCAAACAATTTCATAAGAGTCAAATGATGACCTTGGGTATATACCACCTAAATTTAGAGATCATCTCAAGAATAGTTTTGATCATTAGATACTAATGATCGAACATCAGAGGAATTGTGGAATGACATCAAGAACATTATCTATGTAGAAAGCAAGAGGACATTAAAAATAGAAAAAAAGGAAACCACAAAAATGGGTGTCAGAAGAGACTCTGAAATTTGATCTCGAGTGTAAAAAAGCTAAATCAAATAGAAGAAATGAGAAAGCAAAAGAGCTGAACAAGAAATTTCAAAGGGCAATTTGAGAAGGAAAAGTATTATAATGAAATGTACAAAGACCTGGAGTTAAAAAATCAAAAGGGTAGACCATTTTCAGTATGTCTCAAGCTGAAAGAACTGGGGGGAAAAAAAAAAGCCTCGATTTGAAATACTGAAGGATTATTTGGGCAAAATATTGAATACAAAAGAGGATAGGAAGAATACACAGAGTCACTGTACAAAAAAACAAAAAAAAATTGTGTTAAATTATTTCAAGAGGTGCAATGTGATTGAAAACTGATGGTACAGAAGGAAGAAGTCTAAGCTGCACAAAAGGCAATGACATAAAACAAGGCTTCAGGAATTGATGGAATATAAACTGAAATGTTTCAACAAATGGATACATCACTAGAAGTGTTAACTCATCTATGACAAGAAATTTGGAAGACCTGGTCTATTGATTGGAAGTGATCCAAATTTGTGACCATTCCAAAAATAGGTGATCTAACCCAACAGAATGCAGAAATCATTGAACAATATCATATGTTAGTAAAATTTTGCTGAAGATAATTCAAAAACGGTTGTAGCAATACATAGGGAACTGCCAGACACTCAAGCCAGATTCAGAGGAGGACATGGAACTAGGAACATCATTGCTTATATTAGAGGGCTCTAGGCTGAAAGCTGAATACATCAGAAAGAAGTTTACTTGTACTTATTGATCATGCAAAAGGTGTTCAACAAACTTTAGATAACATTATGTAGAATGGGTATTCCAGAACACTTATTTGTGCTCATGAGGAAACCTGTACTTGGAACAAGAGTCAGTTGTTAAACTATAACAAGAAGATACTGAATGGTTGAAAATCAGGAAAGGTGTACACCAGGGTTGTAACATTATACTATACTTACTCAATCTGTATGCTGAGCAAATAAACCGAGAAATTGGATTATAGGAAGAACATGACATCAGCATTGAAAGAAGACTCATTAACAACCTAGGATATGTAGATGATACAAGTTTGCTTGCTGGAAGTGAAGAGGACATGAAATACTTACTGATGAAGATCAAAATTACAGCTTTCAGTATGTGTTGCATCTCAGTGTAAAGAAAAAACAAATATTCACAACTGGATCAATAAATAACATCATGATATACAGAGAAAAGATTTAAGATGCTCACGGAAGCAGCAGTTAAGAGATCAAAGAATGTATTGTATTAGGTGAAAGTGCTGCAAAAGACTTTTTTTAAATATTCAAAAACAAATATACCACTTTGAGGACTAAAGTGGGCCTACATGGTATTTTCAAACACTTCATATGCAATGTGTTAGGAAGACCAGAGAATAATAGATGCATCTGAATTATGGTGTTAGAGAAGTACCATGGACTACCAGAAGAACAAATAAATGTGTCTTGAAAGAAGTACATCCAGAATGTTCCTTACAATTGAGGGTAGAGAGACTCCTATTCTATTATGGACATGTTGTCAGAAGGCATGAGTCCCTTGAGAAGGACCTCATGCTTGAAAAACTGAAGGGTCACCAATAAAGAAGAAAGCCTCCAATGAGGTTGACACAATGACAGCAACCATGTGCTCAAACATAACGACAGTTTTGAGATTGGTACAGAGCAGATCACTGTTTCTTTCTGTTGTGCATAGGGTTGCTATGAATTGGAACCATGTTGATAGCACCTAAAAACAATTTATAATACTAAATCTATGCAAAAAATAACAGTTAAGATTTACTGAGTGCTTAGTTACTAGACCATAAGTGACTATGTTAAGCATTTCATATGAATTTTCTCATTTAATGCTAACAAAATATCCAATGAAATCGTTACTGGTGGTGGTGGTGGTGGTTGTGTGCCACTGAGTTGTTTCCTACTCATAGTGACTCTGTATAGGACTTCTGAGGCTCTAAATATTTGTGGGAGCAGAAGACCTCAACTTTCTCCACAGAGGGACTGGTAGATTTGAACTGCTGACCTTGATGAGCTACAGCTCATTACCAACTTCACTACCAGGGCTCCTTTGAAAAAGTTATTACTATAATTTTTGGACAAAATAACAAGTTACTAAGAGGTTTAAATAAATCTTAGAGCACACAGCTGGAGCCAAATTTTAACTCAAGAAGCATAACTCAAGTGCTTGTATGACCAATCACTATGCTACAGCTGCCTCCAAATCTCTGTTCTAATGGAGTAGAAATCACCCTGCACTTGGATATCATCTGGTTCTATACCTCTGCTACTAATATGCTTTGTAAACTTAGGCAACACTCTCTAAGTTTCAAATGCTTCATATATAAGACAGGAATGTTGTTCTTGTTAAGTGCTGTTAAGTCAATTCCAAATTATAGCAGCCTTGTATAGGGTTTCTGAGTAGTAGCTGGTGGGTTTGAACAGCCAACTTTGCAGTTGGCAGGCCAGTCTTATCCTACAGTGCCACACCAGGATTCTATGACAGGGATAAAGATATTTATTTTTTAGTTATCAAAATGATTAGGTAATTTTGAGATACAAATTATATTATACATGTGAAATCATTTTATAAACTATATTCAATAATTGCAAAGGAAGCTTTCCACTGTCAATAGCATATGTAGATTTATCCTAAAAATGTTTGAAAACAGGGATATGGAAAAAAATGCATATGGAAATCCAGTAAATGTTATCATTTTATTGTCCTAGTAAGAAATAAAGCAACATTTAGGAAAACTTCATTGAAAAATATGCTCAAGCTTCCAAAACATTTGAGACGGTATTTTCTACACAACAGTAATAGAAAATAACCCATTCAAGTTTAGTGATGCCATGTTGAAGTAAAATGACAATGTCTTAAATTTGTATGCATTATAAAATATTTTTGACATCCACCACTTCAATACAGTAGCTACTAATAAATGGTTAGCATCAATAGTTAAGACAGTTGAGTAAATTGAAGCCCTATGTAGTCATACTTTTCAAGATCACATGGTGAGTATATAGAAGAAATCAAACTAGAATTTACATACATTAAATCCTACTCCAGCATTTACAAATTATACAACTCTGTACTTTTTATGCTACCAGAAAGGACTATAAAATATGTATTGCCACTTAAGAAATGCACACAGGTTATTTATTAAACCATTTTTAAACAAGCTGATTTTATATTGTAAAGTTCATCTAAGTCCAAATCAAGCAGCAAAAGCAGAAATAATTGTCAAGTCAGTCTCTTACTTGCTTATTATTGCAAAAACAATATGAACTCTGCTCTAGCTTTTTAACATGTAATTTTGACACTAATAGGTGCATATCCATTTATCTTTCTTCTACCTGATAACAGGAAGCATTTGGTATTGGTGTGTCAGAGATCTACCAGTAACTGCCTAATGTTTCCCTTAAACAGAAGGCTACTGTCTGTGATTGTATTAGCAGTTGTCAATGTTGTTGTTGTTGTTAGGTGCCATTGAGTCGGTACTGACTCATAGCAACCTTATGCACAGCAGAACAAAACACTGCCCAATCCTGGGCCAACCTCACTACTGTTGCCATGCTTGAGTCCATCGATGCTGCCCATCTTGTTGGGGGTCTTCCTTTTTTTCTCTGACCCTCCCCCTTACCAAACATGATATCCTTCCCCAGTGACTGGTCCCTTCTGACAATATGTCCGAAGTATGAGAGACAAAGTTTGGCCATCTTGGCCTCCAAGGAGCACTCTGGCTGTACTTCTTCCAAAATGGGTCTACTGGTTCTTTTGGCAGTCCATGGCACTTTCAATATTCTCCTCCAACACCATAACTCAAAAACATCAATTCTTCTACGGTTTTCCTTATTCATTGTCCAGCTTTCACAAGCATATGAGGTTATTGAAAATACCATGCCTTGGGTCAGGCACACCTTAGCCCTCAAGCTGACATCTTTGCTCTTCAACACTTTAAAAAGGTCTTGTGCAGCAGATTTGCCTAATGCAATATGTTGTTTGATTTCTTGACTGCTGCTTCCGTGAGTGTTGATAGTTGATCCAGGAAGCAATTGTCAATAGCTAAATGTAATGGGGGCAGAGCATTGAAATGACTCTCTATGAAAATCAGGTACTCTCACCTAGAACTCTCTGCTGTGTTGAGTGGAAGCACAATTATCAGTCCCCACACTGCAGGAATCCCAGAGTGAACATACATCTTGCTAAGCTAGCAAACAAGACATACATTGTTTTCCTAACACTCCTAATAGTATAGGAGGAACACTTGATTTTTTAAAATAATAATTTCATTCTAGAATACTTTCAGAATTACAAAAAAATATTGAGGATAGCAGTGTTCCCATATACCTCACATCCATTTTCCCCTAACATTTTATCAGTATGGTATGTTTGTCAGAAGTAATGAAACAAAATTGATGCATTATCATTAACTAAATACCATATGTTAGTGTTGGTGTGGTGCTGTAGGATAAGCATTGGACTTCTAATTGCAAGGTCAGCAGTTCACACCAACCAGACACTCTTAAGAAATCCTGTATAGGGTTGGCAAGGAGCAGCTAGTGAGTTTAAATCACCAACTTTGCGATTAGCAATCCAGTTCTTATCCTACAGCACCACAGAGGGATTCCAAAACAAGGTCACTAGTAATCTATAAAAACCCAAACCCAAATCTATGCCATAAAGTCAATTCCAACTCACAGCAACAATATCTATCTATCTATCTATCTATCTATCTATCTATCTATCTATCTATCTATCTATCTATCATCTATCTATACAGGATTATTCACACTGTAAATCTTTATGGGAACAGACTATTTCATCGTTCTCTCACAAAGTGGCTCTTGGGTTTGAATCACTGACCTTGAGGTTAGCAATTCAATAGCCAAGCCATAGTATCACTAGAACTCCTTAGTGATCTATGGTTTTGTTATAAAGTGCCATTGAATCAGTTCCAAATCACAGTAATCCATTTCCAAGTGGTGGGTGGTGGGTTTGAACCACTAACTTTGTGGTTAACAGTCTAGTGTTTCTCCTATAGCACCACACCATGGCTCCAAGTGATTTTTATTGTTGTCAAGTGCCATAGAGCAAATTCCAACTCATAGCAACCCTGTACCAGGTTTCCAAGGAGCAGCTGCTGGATTTGAACTGCCAACCTTGTGGTTTGCAGTCTAGTGCTTATCCTGGAACACTGCACCAAGAGGCCTAGTAAGCACCCATACATGTGCTTCTTCCTACTTTATGGGTTCTTAGTGATCTATGGAGTCCTGGTGTGACAACTTAAGATAAGTACTAGACTTCAAGCTCAGGTCAAATGACAAGGTCAGTGGTTCAATCTCACCAGTCACTCCTCAAAAACCCTATAGAGGGCAGCTATGTGTCAGAACCAATTTGATGGCACTTACCAGCAACAATAACAAGTGACTTATGTTGTTGTTATTAAGTACCACCTAGTCTGTTCTGACTCATAGCAACACTGTATAGGGTTTCTGCCCACCTTATAGTTCAAATCAACTTGCAGTCCATCACATTAACCCACACCAGTGACCTATTGTTGTTGTTAAGTGCTGTCGAGTCGGTTCCGACTCATAGCGACCCTGTATAGGGTTTCTGAGGAGTAGCTGGTGAACTTGAACTGCCGACCTTGCAGTTCAAACGGCTTAACAGTCTGTCACATTAACCCACAGTGCCACAAATGGGATGCAAGAAAAAGAGAGTGGTGGTTTTGTATGATAAGTACTAGATTGGGAACCAAAAGGTCTGCAGTTAGAGCCCACCAACTGCTCCACAGGAGAAAGATGAGGCTTTCTGCTCCTGCAAAGAATAACAGCCTCAGAAGCCCTATAAAGGGTGGGCCACTATGAATTACAGTGATTACATGACAGTTACCAACAATTTAAATCTTCAAAGAGCCTCAGTCTTAAAAAGTGCTAAGAGTTAGTTCTTCTCATCTAACTCATTTGTTTTTTGGTGGGTTAACAGATCAGAAAAGTTAGAAGCACAGGCTGTTAATCTTTGCAGGAGCAGTTGGTGGGTTCTATCTGCTGACCTTTTGATTTTCAGTATAGTACTTATACAAAGCTACCACTCTTTCTCTTGCTTTCCATTTTATGGGTGGTTATGGGTCACTGGTGTGGCACTGTGGGTTAATTTGCTGGACTGCAAAGTCAATTTGAACTGCAAGGTTGGCATTTCAAGCTCACAAGCCATTCCTATGTTTAAAAGTCTGTGCTTTCAAACGATGACTGGATAACAAAAAGTGTGGTATATACACATAATGGAGTACTGCACAGTCATAAAGAAAAATCAAGTCCGATGCATGTCACAACATGGTTGAGCCTAGAGTAAAGCATGTTAAAATAAGTCACTTACAAAGTAACAAATGCTATTTGATCCCACTAATATGAAATATGCAAACTTGTTATTACTACTTGCAACTGAGTTAATCCCAACTCATAGAAACCCCATATGTGTAGAACTATTTCATAAGGCTTTCAAGATGGTGATCTTTTGGAACTGGCCATACAGGCTTACCTTCTGAAGTGCCTCTGAGTGATTTCAAATTGCCAACCTTTTGGCTAGCAGTTAAGAACTCAGTTATGTGCACCACTCAGGAACTACTGAGCAAATTTACAGAAACAAAAAATTACAAGATGTGAGAAGAGTTGAAGAGGGAGTTTTTGCTTAGGCTACAAAGAATGTATGTTAATGATGGTGGGATAATTTGGAAGAAGATAACAAGAATTCCTGCACAACTTGAATAATGTAATCAATGATACTGAATTGTATATGGAGAAATTGTTAAATTTCTATATGTTTTATCATGTATATTTTCACCAACAAAAAAGAATATAAAAAAATACCTTGGCTTTAAAAAGTCAAGTATGAAGTCCCATGACCACTTCTCTCCCAGAGAGATTAAAATACAAAACCAGGTCTTAAACTCAACTCTCCTAACTCCCTAGCCCATGCTCGCTATTTCTCCTTTAAATAAAATGGGACTAATATAGAAGAATGGAGCTCTGGCAGCGTAGTGGTTACAAATCGGGCTGCTAACCTCAGGGTCGTCAGTTCAAAACTACCAGCTGTTCCACAGGAGAAAGATGAGGCTTTCTGCTCCCTTAAAGATTTACAGCCTCAGGAACCCTGTGCAGGGTCACGCTGAGTCAGAACCGATTCCACGGAACTTAACAACAACAACAATATAGAAGAAAAACAAAACCACTGTTTTTAGGCATCCTTAATTTGGAATTTCTCCAGACTGATAAAATAAAAGGAGAAAATACATTACTTGGTAACAGCCAAACTATCTACCTACATCTGCAGACTACTATTTTCTAAAAAAGAACTAAATCACCATTAAATGGTACAATTATAGTCTTTGAAAGATAGTGAGATGTCACTGAAAGATTTGATTAATCACAACCTAATACAATGAAAAGATGTCAAGCAGTAACCAAACATAATGTCATGTCACAACAAAAGTGCCACACATGCAGTTAATACTATTAGTATTCTCACTCAATACTAATTTTGTTTATGACATTTATAATGAGCTTTTGACATTTGAGTGATAGCTACTAACAAGATAAGAAATTAGAACACCTGAGTATTAGCTTTTTCTTAAGTAATAGGCACTGTTACTGCTGAAACTAGAATGACACATTATTGACAATTGAAATACTGAATGTCTCAGAGATTTTTAAGTTTTAGGTCTAAGGTGCAGAGGATGGAAGTCCCTGTGGATCACCTAATTCACTTATTTTCATTTTGTGTCTCTTCTAAGAAACAGGACATTCCCATGCAGGCTACACTAGAAGGGAGTGGGGAGAGAGTCTATCTAAGATAACAATTCTACTTGAAAGAAGTTCACATTGCTGATATTTTTAAAGTCACTTAGCATAACCATTAATTAAATACATTTTGAAATTAAATTTTAATAATTCCAAAAAAGAGTGAACCTAGTTCTTTACATTCTTTACATAGGAAAAAAAAAAAAAAAAGGTTAATTCTTTACACAGGAAAAAAATGGAATACTATTCAGTCATAAGGAGACATCAAGTCTGATGCATGTCACAAGAAAAGCATGTTAAAATAAGTCAGTTACAAAATAACAAATGCCATTTGATCTCACTTATATGAAGTATGCAAATGTGTTACTGCTGCTTGCAATTCTTTACACAGGAAAAATAAAGGGTCAAAATGGCCATCTTAGTTGCCGTATTCAAGAGAAGAGCCTGCTTCTACACACATGTTAAAGGTAACAAGGATTCTTAATATTTAACTATATCTACTAAGGGAACAGAACATTTCGAATTCTCCACTGGGAGAAGGATATTGTGATATTTGAAAAAAATATATACAAAGGACATCCATCTTCCATTTAAGAATTATTAATCCAGACAAGCAATTTGATTTCACAGACTGTAGCTTTAACTGGTTTATAAAATGTTTCTATTTACATAATTCTATATGACAGTCATAATAATCAATACTCAAAATAATCCTGAGGGATATACATGATAAAGATTATTATCCCTATCTTAAAGACTAGAAAACAAATAACATACCAAAATTCACATGGATAGTTTATCAAAACTAGACCTAAACTCTAGCATTTCTGATCCAGAATCTATTGTTGCTATAAATCACTCCATTAACCCATCTGGACTCAATGTTTTTCCATTAAGATAATGTTATTTCAATTCTCAAGATACCAAGGCATTTCAAGCTAGGTCCCAGTGTGTACTCATCACATTTTAGAGGACGATCAAGGCATTTGCAGGACAGGATAATTTTGTGAGGCTATTTAATGCCTGAAATTTGCTCAGGTTTTCTATTTTGTCTGCAATGTAGTCTAAATACGACCCATATATTGATTTGAAGTAGTATCATGTGGCAATAAAAGTCTTCCAGCTAAGGAACATCACTTACAGATATCTCAAGTTATTCATAACCAACAATAATATCAAGTCTCAAAATTGTCAAAATTATTCTATATTTCTGTGCTGAGGTTGTCATAGAGTATACTGATATTACTTCTAACTATGGAAACACACAAATTGGCTGCATTTTTTGTGTCCGTTCAGTTTTTGTTCAATTAGTATTTTAACTATCATTAAGAATGCACACATATTTTGAAAATGGCTAATTTGTTAATAAAAGTACTAGTATTTGTTAAGTACATACTATATGTCAAACAGATACTTTATGTATATGATTTCATTTATGACATCCATACAACAATCATATAAATATATATTACAAGTCACATTTTAAAAATTGTCAGAGTGGCTAAGTAACATCAATACTGTTATGCAGTTGAAATTTTAACTAAGACTGTAGTGGTTACAAATCGGGCTGCAACCTTAAGGTCAGCAGTTCGAAACTACCAGCTACTTGGCAGGAGAAAGATGAGGCTTTCAGTTCCCGTAAAGATCTACAGCCTGGGAAACCCGGTACAGGATTGCTATGGGTCTGAAGCAACTCAGCGGCACTTAACAACAACAACAATAAGACCATAGAAGAATTGATGCTTTTGAGTTATGGTGTTGGAGGAGAACATTGAAAGTGCCATGGGATGCTAAAAGAACCAACAGATCTGTGTTGGAAGAAGTGCAGCCATACTGCTTCTTGAAGGCCAAGATGGCCAAACTTCCTCTCTCATACTTCGGACGTATTGTCCAGAGGGACCAGTCACTGGAGAAGGATATCATGTTTCATAAGGTGGAGGGTCAGAGAAAAAGAGGAAGACCCCCAACAAGATGGACTGGCAAAGTGGCAGCATCAATGGGCTCAAGCATGGCAATGATAGTGAGGTTGGCCCAGGATTCGGCAGTGTTTCATTCTGCTGTGCATAAGGTCACCATGAGTTGGTACCGACTCCATGGCACCTAACAACAGCAACATAGTGCCTGACTAACAAGTGCCTGAACTCTTTCTACTATGTAACACTGTCTCCTAATAATTAGTAACAAAATATATCTACATCAAGAAATTAAGGGAATCATTTAAGAATTCAAGGTATATTGAGTGACATGCCATGGTTTGGCTTGTTGACTGTATGCCTATTAAAATATCCTTTATTTCTTTGATTAGACAAAGCTCAACCATAATACTTTAGGAAGGTTTCATAACATTTCCCAATAAAAAGCCAGGTTTTTCTTCTCTGTCGTTGTCATTACATGCCGTCGAGTCAGTTCCGACCCATAGCTACCCTGTACAGGGTTTCCGAGGCTGTAAATCTTAACGGGAGTAGAAAGCCTCATCTTTCTCCCGCGGAGCAGCTGGTAGTTTCAAACCGCTGACCTTTAGGTTCGCACATTGTTTGTTTGATTGTTTACCTCTTTCTTGAAACTAACTTGAATGTCTTCAGGGCTAAAAACCATGCCTTTATGATCTTTTAATTCCAATGCCTAGTTGAGTCTGGCAGAATGATCTGCCAGGACCTCAATAAACATCTGTTTAGGAATAAAATTCAGCAGTTTACATTATACACTGTGGAACCCTACAAGACATAGGGTCTTCAGAGGCATCACTTTCATGTCTTCACTCATTCATCAAATATGTGTTGACTAGCTCTTATAACATAGTGTTTACTAGTTGGGCTGCTAACCTCAAGGTCAGCAGTTCAAAACTACTAGCTGTTCTGTGGGAGATAGATGAGACTTTCTGCTCCCATTCAAAGTTACAGCCTTGGGAACCCTATGTAGTGTCACTATGAGTCGGAACCGACTCCACGGCCCACCACCACCATCTGTCATGTGATATTTACTTGTTTATTGTTGTTCTT
>NW_006408544.1:13161049-13165200 GCF_000296735.1 Chrysochloris asiatica
CACCACCACCATCTGCCATGTGATATTTACTTGTTTATTGTTGTTCTTCTTAAGTGCCATAGAATCAATTCTGACTCATAGCACCCCGATAGCAGTTCTGTACAGGGTTTCTGAGGAGCGCCTGGTGGGTTTGAACCTTTGACCTTGCAAGCCAAACTGACCCTGCTGTCTAGCGCATTATCCTGTAACAATACACCAGGATTCTTATGTTCTCATCTGTTGTTATTGTTAAGTACCGTGGAGTCAGTTCCGACTCATAGTGATCTAGACACCACTTATTCAACAATGAATAAAACAAGCAAAACTTTCAACTTTCAAAGAAGTGTTTGTATATGTCCTCTGCCTATTTTTGTGATAGGTTATTTGTCTTGTTCTTGTTATACTGTTGAAGTATTCTATCAATTTTAGAAAGTAGTTCCTTATCTGATATATTATGACCAAAGGTTTTTCCCCAGCCTCTGGGTTTTTCTTTTTACTGTTTTGGTGAAATATTTCAGTGCACTTAACGTGTCTAACTTTTTAGGAGGTCCCAGTCATTTATTTTGTTTCCTACTGTCTGCTTTCAGTTGTGTTTGATAATGTATTTATACCATGTATCAGAGCTCTTTAGTTTGTCCCTATTTTTTTTTTTTTTTTCATTGATGATCTTTATAGTTCTAGGTTTTATACACTGAGGGCTTTAATCAATGTTGAGTGAGTTTTTGTATATAATGTGAGAGACACAAAAATCGATTCTTATATAAATGTATTTCTAGTTTTGCCGTATAATTTGCAGAAGGGACTTTCTCTTCTTCATTTAATGTGTTTTGGCTGTTTGTCTAAAACAAAGAGTATAGGTGTTGGATTTACTTTAAGATTCTCAATTCTTTTTTCTTTCTTTTTTTTTTTTTTTTTTTTTTTTTGAGATGTGTATCTTTCATTGTACCAGTGCCAGGCTGTTTTGAATATTGTAGATGTGTAGTAAGTCTTTGGTGGTAAAGTGCGATGCCTCCTATTTTGAGCTTCTTTTTTTGTAATACTTTGTTTATCTGAAGTCTCTTTCATTCTCATATAAAGTTAGTGAAAAGTTTTTCTATCTCTTTAAACAATGATTAGGGATCTGAATTGGAATTGCATTTTATCTATAGATTACATTGGGACGTACTGATATTTTTTTACTATGTTAAGCCTTCCTATCCAAGAGCATGGTATATTCTTCCATTTTTGTAAGTCTCTTTTGGTTTCTTTCAGTAGCATTTTGTAGTTTTCTTTGTATGAGTCTTTTATTTTTATCTGGTTAAATTGATTCCTAACATTTCATCCTGTGGGTGTTTATTGCAAATGGTACTGTTTTCCTGATTTCCTTTTCAGAACACTCCTTTATTTGTGTAAAGGAATCCAACTAATATTTGCATGTTCATCTTGTTCCCTGCTACTCTGCTGAATCTTTCAATGAGTTTCAATAATTTTCTTGCTCAGTCTTAGGGAGTGTCTAAGTATAAAATCATATCATCTGCAAATAGAGTCTTAGTTCTTTGCCAATTTGGATGTCTTTTATTTCCCATTGCTTTATATCTCTGGCTAAGACTTCCAGCACAATATAGAATAGGAATCGTGATAAAGGGCATCCTGGTCTGGTTCTTGTTCACAATGGGAATGCTTTCAGTTTCTCTCTGTTGAGAGTGATATTTGCTGTTTGTTTTGTATATATGCCCTTAAAGATGTTGAAGAGTGTCCCTTCTATTCCTATTTAGTTAAGTGGTTTTCATCAGGAATGGATGTAGGATTTTATCAAATTACTTTTCTACATCAATCGATATGAATATGTGATCCTTTTCCTTTGTTTTATTTATGTGTTGGATTGCTTTGATTGGTTTTTTCCTTGCATACCTGGTATGAATCCCTCTTGGTCATGATGTATTAATTTTCACATGCTGATGGATTCTATTGGCTAGGATTTTGTTGATTATTTTTGCACCTTTGTTTTCAAGGAATATTGGTCTTTTTTTCTGATGTTTTTGACTTGTTTTGGTATCAGACTTATGTTTGCTTAATAAAATGAATTTTAAAATATCCATCCTTTTCTGTATTCTGGAATAGTCTGAGTAGAACTGGTATCAGTTCTTCGATGAATGTTTGGTAGAATTTACCAACAAAGTCATCTGGGCATTGGCTGTTGGGAACTTTTAATGACTTGATTAATTTTGTCTTCTGTTCTGTGGTTGTTTTTAAGTGACTTTGAGTTAGTTCTGACACATAGCGACCCTATAAAGCGTTTCTGAGGAGCAGCTTAGAGGTTTGAACTATCAATTTTGTGGTTCACAATCCAGTGCTGATGCTACAGTGCCACATGAGAACTATTTTGTTATAGGTCTGTTCAATTTTTTTACTTCAGTCTCTATTAGTCTAAGTATCTTGGTTGTCTGGACATTTGTCCATTTCTTCTAGATTTTCACATTTCTTTGAGTACGAGACTTCATAGTGTTTTGTCATTGTCCTTTTATTTCCATTGGTTTTGTTGTGATGTCATACATATAATTTTTTATTCATGTTATCTGCATCTTCTTTTCTTTGTTATATTTGCTAGTGGTTTGTTGATTTTTGTTAATCATTTTCAAGAATTAATTTCTTGTCTTGATTCAGTCTATTGTTTTATTGTTTTCTGTTTCATTTCTTTCAGCTCTGACCTTTATTATTTCTTTTCTTCTGGTAGCTGTAGGTTTATTTTGTTGTACTTTTTCTAATTTCTGGATTAAGGTGTTGATTTGAGTTTTCCCTTCTTTTGGATGTGCACATATATGGCTGTAAATTGCCCCTGAGCACTGCTTTTTCTGTGTCCCAAGGGTTTTGATATGTTGTGTTTTCTTTCTCATTTGATTCAGGAATTTTTTTTTTTTTTTTTTTTTTACTATTATTCAGTAGCTATTAAGCAGGGTGTTATTCAATTTCCATGTGTTATGTATTGTTTTTGCTTGATCTTCCTATTGTTGATTCCTAATTTTATAGTCCTATGATATGATCTTTGGAGTCCTGGTGTGGTGCTGTGGGTTAATATGCCAGACTTCAAAGCCATTTGAACTGCATGGTTGGCAGTTCAAGCTCACCAGCCACTCCTTGGAAACCCTATAAAGGATCGCTATGGGTCAGAAATGACTCAACAGTATTTAAAAACAACATGATATGATCTTTGGAGCTCTAGACCACAAGGTCAGTTTGAACTGGGAGGTTGGCAATTCAGACTCACCAGATGCTCCACAGAAACCTCACACATGGTCGCTATGAGTTGGAACTGAGTCAACAGCACTTAACCACAAAAACATTATAATCTGAGAAGATGCTCTGTAGTATTTTGATGTTTTTAAACTTATTGAGGTTTGCTTTGTGACCTAACATATGGTCTATTCTAGAAAATGTTCCATGCACCCTGGAAAATAATGTATATTGCTCTTGCCATGATGTTTTGGGAGAAGTAATAAAGGGCAATTTCAGAATCAGGAAGATCATTTAGGAAACAATGTGAATCATCCAGGAAAGAAAGAATAGCAACTTCAATCTGAATAGTTTCAGAGATGGTAAGAAGGGATTGGATTGTGAATATATTTTGAAGACAGAACTGACTAAATGAATTTACTTACTGTTGGATTGGAAAAGGAATGTGAAAGGGAAAAAAAAATTGAGATGCAAATATGACTCTGGGATTTGGAACTGAGCAACTGAAAGGATAATTGATATTGGAAAGACTGCATGACATATAAGGTTTTGATATAGGTATCAGTGGTTCCGTTTTATTCATGTTAATTTTAAAACACTGATAGCTCTCCAAATGTTGAAGTCTGGATTTTAGGGGAAAGTTCTGTGTTGGTGATACAAATGTGGGAGATTTTAACATATAGATGGCTTTGTATTTAAATCCCTGTGCCTAGATGACCTGAACTGATCTTTCCTGCCCTACTCAAAATTGGTTCGGAGCCTAGAGACTGTAGAAAGTCTCAGAGATTTTAGCTAAAGAAGACTGGAGATGAAGATGGGATTCCTAGCAAAACCAATTTAAAATTATTGTCTGTGGAAGCTTCTGTGGAAGCTACTGAAATTGAGATTTATACTTGATATATTTTTAATTTTCTTAATTGTCTTTACAAATGGTAGAACTGTAGTCCATTAAGATAATTTGG
>NW_006408544.1:13166490-13168143 GCF_000296735.1 Chrysochloris asiatica
TTTATTAAGAAATCTGTATATATATATATACTATTGAGTTTTAAGAGTTCCTACAGATTTCAGATATTGGCTCTTTGTCAGATAGGTGGTGTAAAAATACCTTCTCTCCATCTATAGATTTTCTCACCATTGTCTTAATAGGATATTTGCATTAGACAATGTTTTTAATTTTCATAAATTCCATTATTTAAATTGACCAGTCACTCCTCAGAACTCTATACAGGGTCTCATGAGTTGGAACCAACTCAATTGCATTGATCAACAACAGCAATCCAAATGTTGTACACTACTGATAATATTAGCTTCTTCTGATAAGTTATTTTTCTACTTCAGTAAAAAATTAGTTGGAAACATTTGTGTATATTTATTTCTTTATTTTGTTCATTGATCTGTGTGTCTATCTCTCTGCCAAAAGCACAGTCTTGATATTAGTTGTTGTTGTTAAGTGCCGTCAAGTCAATTCTGACCCATAGTGAACCTGTATAGGGTTTCTAAGGCGCAACTGGTGAGCTTGAACCACCAACCTTGCATTTCAAACGACTTTGCAGTCTGGTGCATTAGTCCACAGCAGTAGTGATCTAATAAATCTTGTTATAAGGTTGGGTGATTCTTCATACTTTTTTCTTCTTTTTCAAAATTGCTTTTCCATATAAATTTAGGATAATTTTTCAATGTCTATAAAAATGTCTTGCTGTAATTTGATAAAATTTAGAAACTGTATTAAACACAGAAAACTTCAGGGAAAGTTTTTATCTTTAGAATATTGAGTCTTCAATCAACAAACACAGTATTGTCTCTCCATTTATTTAAATTTATTCAAAAGCATTTTGCAGTTTTCAGCAGTCAAGTCATTTATATTTTGTTAGATTAACAATGAAGAATTTCATTGTTTTTAGTGATGACAAATGATGTTACATTTTTAAATTTCAGTTTCAAAGTGTCTAATACAAATACATATGCTGATCTTATATCTGGTGACCTCAGTGAACTTACTAATGATTTCTCATTAATGTATAATTTCTTATAAAATGTCTCTAAATACAATAGTTCCACATGTAAATAGGGAGTTTTATTTCTTTTCTCATATCTATGCCTTAAAAATAAAGAAAAATATTTTCTTGCCTTATTGCACTGGCTAGAACTTTAACTTCTATGTTGAATAGCACTGGTGAGAACAAACATCCTTTCCTGGCTCCCAATCTCAGAGAGAAAGCATTCAGAGTTTCATTATTAAGTATGTTGATAACAATAGGAGTTTCTGTAAGTGTTCTTAAACAAGACAATGTATATATCCACTTTCCTTATTTCCATAACTTGACTTTATTGGATACAGATTTTTCTATCCAATGTCTTCTTAATTCCCACCAGGTGTTTAGGTGGAACTATGCAAATAACTACCACTCATCTGTCAGTGTGTCGTAAGGTGGTGGCTTATTTGTTGCTGTGATTCTGGAAGCTATGCCACAGGTATTTTAAAACCAGCAGGGTCACCCATGGTGGATAAGTTTCAGCTGAAATTCAAGACAAAGACAGATGAAGAAAAATGAGAGATGAACTACTTTCAAATATCCCAATGGAATGCGGAAATCATCGGACAATCTCTTTGATATCTCAAGCGAGTAAAGTTTTACTCAAGGTAATACAGAAACGGCT
>NW_006408544.1:13170617-13171327 GCF_000296735.1 Chrysochloris asiatica
AAAATAAAACACTGCCTGTTCCAGGACAAATCTCACAATAGTGACTAAACTTGAGTCCATTTCTGCTTTCCTTAATGTTGCTGACCTTAATGGTTAAAGGACTGTATAAATTATATATTTAGTATGAATCTATGAAATCATCTACTTTTGAAGTAATTGTTCCACTTCATCAAAGGTGTTACATTTATGTGTGTAGAGTTATTCAATAGTATTTTTCAGAGTTCTTGTGTGGCACTGTGGGATAATGGGCTGGACTTCAAAGTCTGTATGAACTGCAAGGTCGGAGGTTCAAGCTAACCAGCTGTACCTCGGAAACCTTACATAGGGTCATTATGAGTTGGACCAACTCAAAGACACTTAACATCAACATCATCATCATAATCTTCTAGACTCCACCAGGTCTATGAAGATATCTCCTATTTTATTCCTGATATTAATAATTTTCTATTTTTCTGTTAGTTGTACTAAAGTTGTTCCCTTTAACCTTCTCAAAGAAGCAGATTTATAAAACATTTTTCCTAATGTTTTTATATACACAATTTTATTGATTTCTGCTCTGTAGTCCTCAAAGTAGAGTTCACTGTGACAATGGGAACAGAATAAAGCTCGTGGGAAAAAAGCCTGTGGGACCTTCATTTGCTGACGGGGCACAACTCAAAATGAAGAGAAACAGCTGTAAACATACACTGAAAATCAGAACATGGAATGTA
>NW_006408544.1:13186354-13186921 GCF_000296735.1 Chrysochloris asiatica
TCGTCTCTGCCTCCATCTCTAGCGTCAATATTTCTCTGGGTAGGGTCACGTACCCCGCTACTCTCCCGTGATGGTTTCAGTGACCTCTGCTCCTAGACTGCAAAGACAATCACTCCCCTTCTTTTGCTGCAAAATGTCTATCTTTACATTTCCAACCCTCACTGTCAGTCCTGATAACAATTATTCACTATTGTACCACAAGAGACTTATCCCCATCTCTTTCATCAGCCGTACTCAGACAGATTGGATACTACTCAGTGGAGATTCCACCTTCAACTGTGCCCTCTGGATCTAGGCTCTCTCTTGAAAGCTTGTAAGCCAGTCACTTCTTGCCTATGTAGCACCCCATTTTGGGTAGCCAATGTCCAAGTTGCCCATCCCTTTCTACTCTGTGTGTGGAGGGGGTAGGATTGATCCTCATTGTAAAGATTTGTTCCCTCTTTTGAGCTACTGCATCCATAGGTGTAGGTCAAGTTCATCAAATTCTATCAGATTACTCTTCTTTTCCACTTCTTTCTTCTTCTAGTGGAGCTCTGATCATCCAGTCATTGAAGACAGGTCAAGTGG
>NW_006408544.1:13189226-13195744 GCF_000296735.1 Chrysochloris asiatica
TGGTCAATTTCTTCCTTTGTTATAGGTCTGTTCAATTTTATACTTCACTCTGTGTAAGTTTAGGTAGGTCATGCTTTTATAAAAATGTATCCATCTTCTCTAGGTTTTCAAATTTATTGGAGTAAAAATCTTAGTAATATTCTGCCATTATCCTTTTTATTTTTATTGTTTCTGTTGTAACATCACCAATGTTTCATAAGCCTGTTATCTGTGTCTTCTCCCTCTTTTCTTTTGTTAGGTTTTCCAGTTGCTTGTCAATTTTATTAATTCTTTCAAAGAACCAGCTTCTTGTCCTGTTAATTGTTTCTATAGTTTTTTTTTTCTTCTTTTTTTTCTGTTTTCTATCTCATTTATTTCTGCTCTCATCTTAATCATTTCCTTTATTCTGTTGACTGTAGATTTTCTTTGCTGGTCTGTTTCTAGTAGGTGGAGATATTGTGTTAATGTGATGATATTGGTTCTTTCTTCTTTTTGGTTATGTGCATTAATTGCAATAAAATGTCCTCTTAGTACTGCTTTTGCTGAGTCCCAAAGATTATGGTACATTGTGTTTTCATTCTTATTTATTTCTGAAATTTTGCAAATTCACATTTTACTTCATCAGGGTGTTATTCAGTTTCCATATATTTGACTTTATTTCCTTTGTGTTCCTACTGTTGATTTCTAATTTTGTAAAATTGTGGTCTGAGGAGATGCCTTGCAGTATTTTGATGTTTGTAAATTTATGGAAGCTTGTTTTGTGGTCTAACACATGGTCATTTCTGGAGAATGTTCTATGTGTACTGCATAAGAATGTGTATTGTGCTTTTTTTGGGTTAAACGTGCTGTACACATTTATGAGGTCCAGTTGGCTGATCGTAATGTTTAGTTCTTCTGTGTCTTTTTCAAGTTTCTTTCTTGTTGATCTATCCATTTTAGAAAGAGGTGTATTAAAATTGCCCACTATTATTGTAGATTTGACTATTTCTTTCCTCAAATCTATTAGAGTTTGCTTTATATATTTTGGAGCTCTTTCACTGGGAGCATAGATATTTATTATGGTTATATCATCTTGTTCAATTGTCCATTGAATCATGCAATAATGTCTGTCTTTATCAGTTATGCTGGTTTTTGCCTTAAAGTTTATTTTATCAGAGATAAGTATTGCCACTCCTACTCAATTTTTATTGCCATTAGCTTAGTATATTTTTTCCCATCCTTTGACTTTAAGTTTGATTTTGTCTTTGTGTAAGGTGTGTTTCTTGCAAACAGCATAATGAAGGATCTTGTTTTCTTATCCATTCTGCCACTCTCTGTCTCCTAATCCGTTTAAATTCAGTGTAATTTTCAATAGGTGTGGATTCATTGCTGTTACTATGTTTGTTTCTTTTTGGTGGTACTACTCGTTTCTTTGTTCTGCATGTCTTCCTGTGTTAAGTTCATGTTTTTTGAGTTCTTTCTTTTCAGTTTTGTCATAGTTTTCATGTTTCCATGTTCTTCTTGGATTTTCATTTTCTAGGTATGTTGTGAAGTATTAATTTTCTTTGAAGTTACCTTATACTCTTTTAACTTTTCCTCCATTTAAGAAAGTCTATTTTATCCTGTGATCTACCTGACCTTTTCACCACCTGGATGTTTGTTCCTATGTGTTTACCTTCTTTCACACTGTAATTGTTTCAATCATAGACTGGCCTCCCAGATTCTTTAAATTTTTTCTTATAATTTTGTTCCATTAATGACTCTACCATTGGTCGATTGAGTTCTGGGTGGTGCTGCAATTTATGTCAACTTCTGGTTCTTATCTGTTCTTGTTGATTCTCAGTCCACAGAAGTCCTTTTACAATATTTTGAAGTGCAGGGTTGGCTTTGGTGAAAGTACTATTTCTGTTTATCCTGGAATGTTTTGATTACTCCTTCATATTTGATTGACAGGTTTGCTGAGTAGAAAATTCTTGGTTGGCAGGTTTTTTTTTTTATTTGTTTGTTTTCTTTCAGTGTTTTATATATGTCTCCCCATTGCCTTCTTGCCTGCATGGTTTTTGCTGACGGATACTAGCTTAATCTGATTTACTTACCTTTGTATATAACACTTCTCTTTTCCCTAACTGCTTTCATGATTCTCTCCTTGTCTTTGATTTTGGAGAGCTTGATTATTATATGTCTTGGTGATTTTCTTTTGGGGTCTATACTTCCTGGGATTTGCTGAGCTTCTTTAATGCTTATCTTTTTGCTTTTCAGGATGTTAGGGACTTTTCTTCCAGCAGTTCTTCAACTATCCTCTTTGTGGACTTGTGTGATACTTCCTGTTCTGGAATACTGATAATTCTCAAGTTACTCCTCTTCATGTTGTCCAACATGAATCTTAGCTCATCTTCAGAATCTTTTATCCTTTTTAAGGCTTGCTCTTCTTTCTTAGTCACATTGAGAGATCTGTCTTCCAGCTCACTAGTTTTGGCTTCCATCTCTTGAATTCTACTCCTTTGCCCTTTCAGTGTACTGTCCTTTTCTGATATTCTACTATTAATCATTTAGGCCTCTTTTTGTAGGTTTTGAATTGTTTCCAGTGCTGCATCTATCCTTATTTGATTGTTCCTGTAGCACTTTCCAGACTTCTTACTTATTTTTCTCAACTTCTTTTTAAAGTGTTTTGATATATTTCATTATCATTTTTCTGAATTCCTTCTCAGGCATTTCCAGAGCCTATCCTCCTTCCAATATGAAGTCTAGTTCTACCTCCAGCTCATTTGTCTCAGTCATTTAGTCTTGTTTCTGGACATGTCCAGAGATCATCATCTGTTTCTTGGGCATATTCAGTAGATGGCTGTGACCTTAATACTTAGATGAATGTATGTTTTCATATTTTTTTTATGCTTTCTGATTGCCTCCAGGTAGATGTGATCAGGAGATGGGCTTCCTTTTTCACTTTTCTTATTACTCAACTCAGAATAACTGTTGCAGATGTTGGCTGCCTACCTGGTGTATGGCAGCTGGTATTGGTTCTTGCCTTGATGGTGGGATTTATAGTGTGTGATTGTAGCTTGACTATACAACCACAATTGCTGTCTCTTTTTGAGTAATGTAGGGAGAGAAAGATATATGTAAAGAGGGGACCAAAAACAAACAGCAACAGCAAAAGAGAGAAATTGGATACTACAATTGCAGAAAAGAGAGAAGAAAAAAATTTTTTTTAATTCCATAGCCAAATATGAGTATGAGTTTAATGTCCCTCTCTCAGCTTCTTGCCTTTAAGACCACCTGAGAAATTTCAAAATGCCAGTACTGGTCATTATGAATCGTGTTATTCACGATTCAATTTTAGGCCTGTTTACTTTTTAGTCTGTTTCTCTCCTGCTCCACACCCCTGTTAAGGCCTTTTTCCTAGTGATAAACAGTTCAGGGCTGGCTGTGGCTGTTTATAGCTGCCATTTGGTTTTAAGTGGAAACTGTCCCTTTAAATTTTGGAGCAGATCTGTTTGCATGCATAGTAGAACCCTCCAGGAGTGTGTGTGCAGGGGAGGTGTCCACTTGCTCAAGGCACACACTCTAGTTACCAAAATGGAGGTGCACAGACAGAGCAATACCAAAAAACAGATTGAAAAAAAAAAAGAATGTCCACATCTTTATCTCTGAGGATTGGTCAGGCGTCAGGCATCAATGGCAGTTCTGATCCTTCCCCCTGCTCCATCTCGTCCAAGATGGCTTCTCCAGGAGCCACTAAGGCCAGCAGATACGCATTCACTGAATTTCTTGTTTCCACTACAAATTCCACTGGCTGTAAGCCTTCAAACTCTAAATATTTCTTTATATGTAGTTCAGATTTCTAGGACCATCCCCTGAACCTGTTTCATCTGGTATTCTGTGTTATTGCTGACGGAGATCCTCACTCTACTTCTCCCTGATCCGCCATTAAGCCCTACCTCTTTTCCTTTGTTTCTTGAGTTAAGAGCCTGGGTTATTTATTTGAGACTGTCTCTGTTTAATGTAAATGTTATAAGTTTCCTTATAATCATTGGTTTTGACTATGTTTTACACATTTTAATAATGTACATTTTCATATTCATTGAGTTCAATGTGTGTGTGTGCTTTCCATTTTGTTGATATTAACTCTGAATTATAAATTATTTATAAATATGCTGTTTAGTTTCCAAGTATTTAGAGTTTTTTTGTTATCTTTCTGTTACTGATTTCTAGTTTGCCTACACTGTGCTCAGAAAACATATTATTTCAATTGTTTTAAATTTTTTGAGGACTATTTTGTGGTTCTGGATATGGTATACCTCAATATATGTGCCAAAGACCTTGGAAAGAATGTAAATTCTCCTGTTGATGGTTATCAGTTGAATCTTATTGGTTGACAGCTTGTTTAATTCTGTATCTTTGCTTATTTTCTATTTAACTGTGTTGTCACCTTTTGAGAGAAATGTGTTGAATTCTCCAACTTTAACTATAAATTTATATATTTTCTCTTTTAGCTAAGAGATTTTTTGATTCACATGTTTTGTAGCTCTATTGTTTGCTGTTGTTGTTATGTGCCATTGAGACAGTTTTAACTCATAGCAACCCTGTAGTTTCCAAGGAGCAGTTGGTGGATTTGAACTGCCAATCTTGTAGTTAGTTTGTTGTTGTTGTTAAGTGTCCTCCAGTCAGTACTGACTCATAGCGATCAGGTACAGGGTTTCAAGGAGCAGCTGGTGGGTTTGAACTGGCAGCTTTATTCACAGTCCAGTGCTGATCCTACAAGAACTACACAGGGAGTCCAGTGCATCTGGTAGTATAATTGATTAAGAGCTAGATTGCTAACCACAAGGTCTGAAGTTCAAATTTAGCAGTCACTCTATGGGTAAAAGATATAACCTTTTGTTCCCATAAAGATTTATAACCTGTAGGTTACTTAAACTTTTTTTTTTTTTTAAAGAATTTATTTTTTATTTATCTGTAGTGTTTTTGAGTGTACCTCTTTTAGCTTCTAGTATCACATTTTATATATTACACATCCTATCATGGTCTACGTGCATCAACAGTTACTCATCTGAGTAAAGTATAAAAACTTACATCCCGTTCCATCCATTTATTCTATATGTATCATAAGTATTTCTTCTACATGCATTAAGAATCATATTATATGTTGATTCAAATTTCAAATATAAAGAGACAACTTAAGAGAGAAAAAAGGTATAATTTATGTACCTGTATTTCTGCTCACTTTTCTTCTTCCCTGATATTACAAGACACATCCTTTTATCATTTCATATCCATTTTAAAAACTCCCTTTAGCCAAGCTTGGCACTTGGTAACTAATACATTTACATTTTCCTTATTTGCAAGTATCTTCGTGTTTTCTTCATTCAATAAGGCTATCATCATTTGGTACAGAATTCTAGGCTAGCAGTTCTTTTTTATTAGCACTTGAAAAATGTTGGGTCACTATCATCTGGTTTCCATGATCTTCAATCATAAATCTATTATTTGAATTATTGTTTTGTTTTTTTTTCTCCCCTCTATATAATGTTTCTTTACTATCTGGCTGATTTCAAGAATCTTTCTTTCACTCTAGTTTTTAGAGATTGACAGTGATGTATCTTGGCATGGATTTATTTAGATATACTATATGTGAGGTTTGCCATGGTTCTTGAGTCTATAGTTTTGTATTCTGTCCCAAATTTGAAAAATTTCTAGCAATATTTGATTCAATTGTTTCTCAACCACACTCTCTCTCACCTTTTGGGACTGTAATGAAATAAATAATAGATCTTCTATTATGTTTCCACATATCCCTAATGCTCTGTTCATATTTTTAGACAATTGCTTCTGTTGTTTAAAATGGTTATTTTTATGTTCCATATTCATGTTCACTGATTCTTTCCTTTGTCCTCTCCATTCTGTTGAACACATCCATGGGGTCTTTTAATTCATTTTCGTTATGATTCTTCTAGTATTTTTTTTTTTTTTTAATGACTGGTTTTTTTTCCCCACTTGTTTTAAGTACATTCATAATTGCTCATTAAAATTTCTTTTATTATTATTGTTACTTTGAAATACTCATCAGGTAATTATAATATCCATATAATCTCAATGTTGGCCTTCATTATGATCTTGTTTATAAGTGCTTTTTATTGAAACATGGAAACATGGATATTTTATGTACTGTTCTAATGGAAAAGGGTATACCACTGTTCTAGTGGAAAAGGGTATACCACATCATTACTGCCAGGAGTGGCTGGAAGTTCAGGTTTTCTACTTCGCATCCATTGATAGATACTTAGGGAATCCATATAACCAATGAATGAGATTGATCCTCAAGAATCTGGTATCATATCATTTCTCAGATCATGACGTTTCAACATGGTTTTCCTCCTTTATCTTACCTTTCAGTGTTTTATGATATTTGTTTTATATATAATACTTAGGATTTAAGCTGTACTTAACAGAGTGCTGTAGGATAAGCATTGTTGTTGTTGTTGTTGTTAAGTGCCGTCGAGCCGGTTCCAACCCATAGCGACCCTGTACAGGGTTTCCGAGGGTGTAAATCTTTACGGGAG
>NW_006408544.1:13206229-13207244 GCF_000296735.1 Chrysochloris asiatica
CTTCAATGCACCTTGGACTTCCTCCTTCAGTATTACTGGCTCTTGATCATATGCTATCTCTTGAAACTGTTAAATATCAACCATTTCCTTTTGGTATAGTGACTCTGTGCTTCCTTCCATCTTCTTCTGATGCTTTCTGCATCATTCTATAATTCTCCCAGAGAATCCTTCAATAACGGAAGTTGAGGCTTGAATTTTTTTCTTCAGTTCCCCCAGCTTGAGAAATGCTGAACATGTTCTTCAGGAGTCATTAAAGAAATGCATATCAAAACAACACTAAGATACCATCTCACAATAGTGGTAACAGCAAAGTTTAAAAAAAAAAGGGAGGGGGGCAATAAATGCTGGTGAGGATGTGGAGAGACTGGGACCCACCCTCATTGCTGGGGGCAATGCAAAATGATCCAACCACTATGGAAAACAGTATGGTGCTTCCTCAGAAAGTTGGAAATAGAAATACCTTATGATCCAGTAATCCCTCTATTTAGTATTTAACCACAAGACATATGAGCCATATCTCGAGTAGATATATGCACACCAATGTTCCAAGCAGCACTATTTACTATAGCAAAAAAAGATGGAGACAGCCTATGTGCCATCACATCCAAAGTTTGGATAAACAAACTTTGGTACATACACACAATGGAATTTTATACTACCTTGAAGAATAACAAGGAAGCTGCAAGCCAGCGCATAACATGGATGAACATTAAGCACATTATGCTGAGTCAAATTAGTCAGTCACAAAAGGAGAAATACTGCATAGGAACTTTATTGTAAAAACTTAAAAAAAAAAAACCATACTAAAAGGGGGTGGTGGTGGGGAAGCAAGAAAGAAAAATGGTTTGTTGGTTACCAGGGTGTAGGTGGTAGAGTGATGGATGAGAGGGGAAGGTAGAGCACAGTATAGGGAACAGACACATGTTATCTTGGTGTTGGGGGGACAATACACAAGAAGGTGGGGAATGAAAGAACAAGGTGGATGGGGGAACATTTAGGCAAGCTTGCATGGGCT
>NW_006408544.1:13207344-13215998 GCF_000296735.1 Chrysochloris asiatica
AGTTTCGAACCACTGACCTTAAGGTTCGCAGCCCGATTCGTAACCACTACGCTACCAAAGCATTAGACCACAATATTGGTTTGAATCATAATGTTAATGCTTCAAACTCACCACTGGCTCCTCAAAAACTCTATAGAGGGTAACTATGAGTTGGAAATGACTTGATGGCACTTAACAACAACAACAATAGAAAAAAATAGGGAAAATATGTCTACTACATCTTTGTGGAAGTGGGACTCTAGTATTTCTGCTTCAAAACTAAAAGTCAAAAACAAAAGAAAGAACCACTGTTGTCAAGTCAATTACAACTTATAGCAACCCTACAGGGCAGAATAGAACTGTTCCATAGATTTTTTTTGCTAGTAAATCTTTAAGGAAGTAGACTACTATATCCCTTTCCCATCTAGTAGGGGGTGGGTTCAATCAGCTAATCTTTCAGTTAGCATTTCAATGCATAATCCACTGTGCCACCAGGGCTCTTGAAAGTCAAAATGAAAGAGGTTTAACAAAATTAGAAAATGAAGAGAGGCACCTATTCCTATCATGACCTGTCTATAAAGCTTTGAGAAATGTCATTTATTGGACTTGTCACTGGAAATGCTTGCATGATGACCATTGGCTTTGACAAGAACAAGATAAAATTTCATGTATTTTCAATGTGGAAGTTTTTCTCTTCAATTTTCTGGGAATACGTGTGGGTGAAAAAAGTATGCCTACCATTTAAATCAAGAGATTAGGTGGATTTCTTCTCTTTAACTATTAACAGATAAACAGTACCTTATTATTATTATTTTGTTTTGTTTTGCTTTGTTTTTTAAAGAGCTCCTGGAATCAAGGATTCTAATGCAATGAACCTAATAGTTCAAGAGCCAGGATGATGTTTTTCTTTGGTTAAAAACACTAAAATGAGACACAAACTTCAGGGACTACTGACTCTCACAAGTGATTTTTTAACAAAGTAACATTGACTTTGGAAAAAATTTAGACTCTCACTCTTGGCACTACCTAGTCTACATCACTGAAAGTTCTTGTCATAAAAATTGCAATTACTTGGATTTTAGTCATTTACTTATTCATTAAACCTACTAATTCTCACTACAGTAAATATCTAGGATCTGGAACAGTGCTAATGCCAAGGTGTGTGATCTGTGCATTGCCATAGGGCCCCATGTTCAGAGGGATTCACTGCTTTGATGTTGTCATTTTGACATTTTAAATAATATTTAACACAAAACCATGTATTTGTGTTTTGCTCAAGGCTCCACAAATTATGTACTTGACTTGTCCTAAGGACACTGACAGAAAACGTCACAGTTTACCTATAAGGATCTCAAAGGCTCAAAGTACAGAACAGAGAATTTGATTAAATGATGTTAAGTACTATGACTGAGGGAGACAATGGAGAACTATAGGAAGACATAAGGAGAATCTACCACAGACTAGGGGCTTGGAAAAGGTTTTCTGCCAAACTGCCTACACAGAGTTCTGAAAGATGTGGTAAGACTCACCTGATGTTCATTCCATATTGTCACTAATTTGCAGTCTTTTTTAACAGTTAATTAAAAAATTCACCTTGTCATTTATGTACAGATGTACATATAGAGTTGCTGAGTTCCCAATATCCCTGTATGAATATTGGTTGAAAGGAGAAACAGATGTACAAGTCCTCTTGTTAGGAGCACAATTTCAGAAAGATCAGCCTTGACTGAGAATGTGACTAACCCCACCTAAAATTTGAGCTTTCATGTTAGAAAAGAGTCAGTACCAAGGTGTCATTACAAAGATAAAGGTTAAACATAGTTATTTTATCAATATGCCTTTTGAAAATCATGTTCTAATGAAATACTGAGGAAACAAAGATGAAAATAATAATAACAACAAATAAAGGTCATTGGTGCCTTTATTTCCCAATATTGCCTATTCCATTTTTACAACATTTATATTTATAGAAATAGAAATAAGAAATAATCAAGGGTCAGTCCCTAACATAAAATAGCTAAAAATCTAAAAGACAAAGTAGTACATAAACTGTCAGTTACAACATCATGTGGAAACCATACTGTGTTAGCATCAGCAATGGAAGCTGTGGGAACACAGGCTGCCAGTTAAGAGAAGCTTCCCAGAAAAGATGAGACTTTATTTATATCTTAAATGATTTTCTAGTTACAAAAAGTGAGAAATAGAAAAAGACCTTTCATATAGAGGGACAGCATATGTAATGCATGAATCATCAAGGATGAATCACAAAATTCTAGTTTGGGTCCTCAAGCAGACAATGCTAAAAAAATTTTACAAAAAGATGAGGATACAGACTTGGAGAAAAGTTGTTCAACACTATGTGGAGGTGTCTGGCAGGCAGCTAGAAAGATGGATCAAGGAAAAACAGGAGCTCAAAACAGAGGAATCAACACAATTTAGTTTTTCACTCCACAGAAAGCTATAAACAAAGTATCTGAAATCCAAAGATAAACATAAAAGTATGGCACATTCTAAGCAGTTTGGACTACTTCAGAGTCATAAGAGTCTCTGATAATTCATGAGGTTAGACTCCAAAGCTTTTCCATACATTCAGCAAATAAAAGCATGTAAAAGTTCCTATCCCTTTCTTCATGATTTTATTGCTTTTGTTCTGCCAAGGCAAGGCTTAGACTCCCCATGAAACTTTGCATAAAATTTAAATATCAATCTTCCCTATCTTTGGCAGTAGATCAGCCAAACAACCCAGAGTTTTAAGACTCATCTAGTGGAAGATGTTCTGTTTCTAGTACCCAGAGTTTGATTTGCATAAAGATCTTTTTCACTTTCTACATCTGTGTTTTATTTATATTGCAAGAGCAATATTTATAAGTTTATGTCACAATAAATTTCCACTCTAAATATGGGTCTTTTTTAATTGTTTTACAGCTAAGAACCACATACAAAGAGTACCAAAAAAAAAAAAAAAAAGTCCAGCATGGAATTTCTCAGTGTGATACTTACATGAGCATTTTCCACATAAACAATTCATCATGTCATGCCATATTGTATAATGTTGATGTTAAAGTACAATATATAGTGAAAAAAAAATACTATCCTACTCTGAGAGCTTTATACTTTTAATAAAAATAAAAAATACATAATACTTTATATAAATTGGTAAATTTATATGCTTTTGTGTGGGGGGGTTATTGTAAATTGAGTGAAGATTTACAGGGTAGATTAGTCAGTCTTTCATTTCGTGCAATGATTATAATCCCTTCCATGTACCATCAGTTAACAGTATATTCATCTATTCTTTTTTTATGTACACATACAAAATAAAAAAATATACATTCATTTAAATGTTCAAAGTAGACATTTTGCAAACCTACCTCCTGGCCACAGGCATACAGCCTTTTTCAGTCCATGGACCTAGAGTGCTCAACAGTTCTATTGCTCTATGCCATCACCTCTGCCACCTTCTCTGTTGTTGCCACTTTTCTGGTTAGGATCTCACGCTTCACTCATGCTCTTCCATCTTGATGGTCCTAAGGTCCTCTGTGTCTGAAATGAAAATTAACTACTCCCCCCTTTTAGTTACACATCTTCTACATTACAGTTGTAACGATCACACTTAGTCCTGATAACAATTACTCAAAATTGAATCATAAAATCCTATTACCATCATCCCTCAACCCTTTTCACCAGATTCATCTGGAAAAGGGGAAAGCTGTTCAGTGGCTATTCTACCCTACTCCATCATTCTGAAACTAAGCACATTCATAAAAACTGGTAAGCCAGACACTGTGTGCCTTTATAGCCCCCCATTTTTGAAAGTCAATGTCTAAGTTGCCCATCCTTATCAATTCAGTGTACTGATGAAACAAGGTTGGCCCTTGACAAGAAGAATCCTTCCATTTTGGGTGGAATTTTGAGCAACTGTATCTATAAATACATGTCTAGTTCATCAAATTGTAGAAATTTATGCCTACTCCCTACAGATATGATTTTTTACTACTTATTTTACTATTAAATGGAATCATATCAGGTTTATGATGTTTATTTTACTAAGAAGACTTATTCTTATTCAGGGTTTAGTTTGAGACCAGAACAAGTCCTATTTTCTTTTGAAATTTGTTTCATATTTATCCTCTGATCCTCCAGCCAAACAAAAACGGACTTTTTACCCATAAACTTTCAAAATACTTTATCTGTATCTCAAGTACAATGCTTATTATCCCATGCTTTTGTTTAAAATTTTTGGGGGACTTAATTTATTCTCATTGCTAGAGTATATTTTCTTGTGTGCAAAAAAAGACAATGTAATACAAATGCCTTGGCTCAGTGTATCCCTAAAACGCTTACTGAATGAATAAAATTTCTATATCCACCCATACTCTCATCTTTATTTTCATCCATTATTTATTCAGTACATAGTATAGCAAACATGTTCTATGTTGGTTAGAGCATCATTTAGTATCCTGTTTGTTGAGAAGTGCAGTGGTTCTAGGATAAACACTGGACTGTGAACCACAAGGCTAGTGGTTTGAGCAAACCAGGCCCTCTATGGGAGCAAGATGAGACTTTCTGCTTGAGACTTTCTGCTCTTGGAAAGATTTAGTCTGGTAAATCATATATAGGAGCACAATGAGTTGGAACTGACTTGAAGGCACTAACAACAACAATCCTGTTTGCTGTTGTTGTTGTTAGTTGCCATACAGTCAACTACTACTCATGGCCACTCCATGTATAACAAAAAACAATGCCTGTCCTGTACCATCTACACATCAGCTGATATGTTTCAGTACATTAATACGGTCATTTTTTCAATGTATTGCTTTGCATATTTCCTTCCTTTTATTGACCGTTACCAAATAAGATTTATTTTCGTAATGACTGTTTTTTCCTGAAAATGTGTCCAAGTAAGTGAGTAAATGTTTTACAATCCTCATTCAAGTTGTATATCCTAAATACAATTAAGACTGTTTTGTTTGTTCTTTTGGCAGTCCATGGTATGTTCAATATTTTCTACAACCCAGTACAGTATTCTTTTTTTTTTTTTCATAAAACTTAAATCTAAATTAAATTACATTTTTTCATTTTTATTTAACATTTTATCTCTACCCGACTTAAAAGTAAGCTCCATTTAACATAAGGAGGATATATTTTTTGGCCATAATACCATCATTGTGTAGCATATGGTGCTGTTAAGTGCTGTTGATTTCAACTCATAGCAGACCCTATATGCAACAGAGAGAAACACTATGTAGTCCTGTACCATCCTTACTATCATTGCTATGTTTGAGCTCTCTGTTTCAGCCATTGTGACAATTTACCTTTTCTTAGTGCCTTCCTCTTTTTCTCAGACTCACAACATTTGTTGTTAAGTGTCCTAGAGTTTGTTGATAATTACCGATGTTGAAATGTGAAAGTTAGAACAAAGAAGAAGGATCAATAGTTAGAAAATGTGACCTTCATAATTGAAATAATGCTAGAGTTAGATGTTTTTTGACAAAAGGAGGAGAGTGATTGATTTTGCAGCCCAGGAGCAGAGGTTCCTAGGACCATCATGTGAGAAGAAGGAGAGCAGAACCCTACACAGAGAGGCAGTGACTCCAGGAATGGAAACAGAGATGATGATGTGGGCAGATGGAGCGGCTGGGGACATGGGACTCAGGGAGGGAGAAGTGCTGGTGGCCAGAGGGCAGGTCTGTGTGGTGTACCCTTTGGTTATTTGATGATGCATGGAGGGGATTGTAATCATTGCAATGAAATGAAGTACAATAGGATGAGTGTAAAGGTGATGTTCTCCCATGTAAACCTCGCAATAAAAACCTTTAGAAAAAAACAGATAGCAGCCCTGAAAAAAGAAAGAAAGGTGTACATCAGGGCTTTATCCTTTCACCATATTTATTCAATCTGTATGCAGAGCAAATGATCTGAGAAACTGGATTATATGAAAAAAGAATTTGGCATCAGGGTCGGAAGAACTCTCATTAACAACATGCTATATGCAGATGACACAACCTTGTTTTCTGAAAACAAAGATAATTTGAAATACTTAGTGATGAAGACAAAGACTAAAACCTTCAGTATCAATTGGACCACAATGCAAAGAAAACAAAAATTCTTACCACTACTGATTCAACTGCACTTAACAGCAACACAATACAACAGACAAATGATGGTAAATCAGAAGTTTTCAAAGACCTCAATTTTTTTGGATACACAATTAATATTTATGGAAGTAGCAGTCAAGAAATTAAAAGAAATATCACATTAACCAAATCTGCTACCAAATAGACATCTTTAAAGTGTTCAGTAGCAAAAATATCAGTATGAGGACTAAAGTACACCTGCCCCAAGTCATGGCATTTTCAATAACCTTATATGCATGTGAAAGATGGACACTGGATGCAGAAGACCAAAGAAGAATCAATGTATTTGAATTATAAGGTTGGCAAAGATTATTTAAAGTACCATGGACTGCAAAGAGAACAAACAAATCTAGTTTGAAAGAAGTGCCCCAGAATGTCTTTTAGAAGCAAGAATGGTGATACTTCATCTTTCATACATTGAACATGTTATCAGGAGGGACCAGTCCCTGGAAAAGAACATCACACTTGGTAAAATGGCGGGTCAATGTAAAAGAGGAAGATCCCAACAGCATGGATTGACACAGTGGTAGCAACTCTAAGCTCAAACATAACAATAATTGTCAGCACAATGCAAGACTGGGAAGTGTTTCATTCTTTTTGTGTATAGAGTGTTATGAGTAGGAACTAATTCAATGACACCTAACAACAACATTTGGGGATTAGTGACTGGGGTCTTAAAAGTTTGTGAGCTGTCATCTAAGGTGCAAGTAAAGTTCTGTGAAAAAAATCAAAGACACATGAAAATAATCAGTCCAGTGGAATCTAATGTACCACCCAAATCTCACCCTTCATGACCCTGAAACCAGAAAAACTAGATGGTGTTATGGGTTGGGGTTGGAACTGATATAATGGCACTTAACAACAACAAACAGAAAAGTAATGTTAATAACATACATACTCCTTAGAATGATCAGCTATTTGAGATTTTTAAAAATGTAGCATCTGCGCTAGGGAAAAATTTAAATTGCAAGAAGGTTATGAATGAAGGAGAAATGGAAAGAGAAAACACAGGGAGGAACAGGAAAGATGGGTGTTGCATGAAACAAAATGTACATGAACTGTTGAATGGAAAACTGATTTGCTCTGTGAACCTTCACTCAATTCATAATAAAATGTTTAAAAACAATTCAAGGCAGAGGCATCAGCTCAAACGGTTATCACAAATGATTTTGGGGATTCAAAAAGGGTTCATCTTCATAAATTTTCTTGAAGGACACAGGACACAGAGGTTATTTATTATTAAGATATCTTAAGAAAATTGAAAACTCTATTGGAGAGAAAAGGGCAGGAAAGCAGTACAAATAATTTTTTTCCCACTTCAAGACAATATACCTGCTTATTTTTAAGTGTAGCAAGGACTGTACTGTGAGAATTTCAATAGTACTCAAAATATTCCACAACATAGAAAAGGATGAAAAACTCCCAAATATATTTTATGAAAAAAGCATAATCCTTATACCAATCTAGATAAAGATATCACTTACCCAATCCACACTTTACCCCTGATCTTGCCCATTCTGACTTCTTTTTGTTCCCCAAAATAAAAGAACATTTAGAAAAAACAGGAATTATGTCTTCAAGGATGCAAACACTACTGTTTTGTGGTGGAAGCCATGCCATCAAGGAACGGAACGGCAAGAGACTCTAAGCATGAAAAGCTCATTGTTTAGCAAAGCGACAATGAGTGTCTCCTTGGATGGCAAAGCCGCGAGGGGAACCTCATGCTCTAGGCCTGCAGTTCTTGTTTTTCCCTTTGTGCCTGGCTCAATTTTGATCTTATTATAAGAAGTTCTTTAATAATTTTCTATATATTCACTTGATAAATTGCTATAATCATAGTAAAATTTTAAATTACATTTAGACACTCTCCCACTAAATTTAATCATGTAAAGTTATAATAGTTGCTTTTTACATCAACAAAGAGTTTCACTATTAGGAAAAGCCACATCAGCTAAAAGCTTTGTCAATTCAAGCTTAAGATTACATCCTGCTTAGTTTCACCAAGAGACACGGAGGCATCTGAAAGATAGCTAAAAACAATCTTGCAATCAACATCCTGTTTAATTTCAGCAAGACACACTGAGGCACCCGGAACATAGCAAGGAGACAATCAAGAGTTGTGGGAACATGTAGAAATGTGGGTAGAAATTTAACTAGAGGTTTTGATAATTTGTTAGTATAGGGGAATTGCTGCTTTGACTAAGAAACTTTAGGTACTTTTATGTTCTTATTCTTAAATCCATTATAAGTATAAAAAGTAATCAATGAGAGTAAAAATACAAGTCAAGACATAGAACTTTGCTTAAAAGTTCATTTGACACTCTTAGGAGGATTAAAGAAAAACAAAAAGAATTACAGAAATAAACCTGATGTTATCGGAATAATTAGGGGATGCAAAGGAACAGGATACGATAAGAATCAAAGGAGTGTTCTGATGTTTCTGTGTTTTTTTGTAACCTGAATGTTTGTTGAACACAAAGAATGTAACACTTAGTTAAATTGTAATTGATAATAATAGTATATAAGAAGCAAAAACTT
>NW_006408544.1:13222053-13230030 GCF_000296735.1 Chrysochloris asiatica
TAAGACCTTAGGTGGAATCCTGATCCCCATCCAGAATCTTCTGAGGTGGGAAATTTCCACTTGAAAAGACAAGCAGAATAGCCTGGAGCAGCTAGAGGAACAGAAGATACTTCTCGAAAGAAAGACCAGCAGGAAAAATAAAACAGAATAACAGCAGTCTGACCACTACAAGAAGAAGCACGTTACTCACTGTGGAGCCATCAAGGCCAGCAATTAAGTCTCCTCATGGCAAACCTCCTTCCAACACTGAAACTCAAAGGGAATACATTAGCAGGCATATAATCTTGCTGGTGACCACATTGGTCTACCAAAAAAGGGAAGTGAGGGGAAACAGTAATGAAGCTGTGAACTAAGTCTGGCCACGTTCAATAGACTCCTGTCAACCTAGATCACTACCTGGGTGGTCAGCAGACCTGGGGACTCCTGAGCCCATGGACACAGACATAGTCACAGAGCACTAGAGTGGAGAGTGAAGCAGCCAGGTGATGTGAAGTGAGGGGAGATGCACAAGAACACCCATTCTTGCAGATAGTATCCAATTGACCTAGCTTCAATGGCTAGATGATCAGAACTCTACTGGAGGTAGAAAGAAGAGGAAAAAGATTGTAATCCATGTTAATTTGATGAACGTGACCTATATTTATGGATGTAGTAGCTTAAAAGAGGGAACAAATCTTTAGAGCAAGGATCATTCCCACACCCTCTGTACACAGGGATGACAGGGATGGGCAACTTAGACACTGGCTACCCAAAATGGAGGGGAAGGGGCAACAAAGGCACGAAATGACTGGCTTACAAGTTTTCAAGTGAGAACTTAGTTCCAGAGGGCATGGGGTAAGGTAGAATCTCCACTGAGTGGTGTCCATCCTGTCTAGATGGGACTATTGAAAAGAGATGGAGATAAGACTTTTGTGGTTCAGTAGTGGATAATAGCTATCAGGATTGACTGTGAATGGTGCAAATGTAAAGGGTCGATCTTGCAGTCCAGGAGCGGAGGACCCTGGGACCATCAAGGGAAAAAAGCAGAGTGCAGGACCCTATCCAGAGAGAACAGTGATGCCAAATAGAGGCAGAGACGATGACGTGGAGAGATGGAGCAGCTGGCGACTCTAGACTCAAGGACGGAGAGGGGCTGTGTGCTGGTGGCCAGGGGGCTGACATGCAGTGTATAACCTTTGGTTGTTTGAATGGTTATATATTCCTGAGTACTTCAGAGTACATCAAAAAACAAAACAAACCCCCTCAAAAAATCCAAAAAAAAAAAAAGAAGCCCAGAGGGATTGGAAGCAAATGCTTTTGAATGATGATGTATGGAGGGGACTGAAATCATTGCAATGAAACAAAATATGATAGGATGATTGTACAGCCGATGCTCTCCCATGTAAACTATCACTCAATTCATAACAACCTTTTTAAAAAGCACAAATGGAGGATATACAGTGTTTATGGACTGAAAGAAATGCATTATTAAGATGTCAAGATGTCAGTATCCACTAAATATTTAATTCTCAAATCTTACAGGGATAACAGAATTTTCTGTGGAAATCAACAAGGTGATTCTAAAATTTACATGAAAAGACAAATTATCTATAACATCCAAAACAGTTGTGGAAAAAGGCTAACAACATTGAAAGACTTGAATCACCTGATTACTATTCTTACCATAAAGCTGCAGGGAAAACCAGACCGTAACATTGTAAGAATGATATAAATGACCAGAAATAGACTCATATATATACAGTCAATTGATTTGGGTGCAAAGATGTAAAAACAATTTAATAGGAAAAGTATAGACTTGTTAATATATGGTGTTAAAGTAAGTGGAAATCAGTTTGCAAAAAAATTTAACATGGATAATATATTTAAAATATAAAACCTATAGGATAATCACTGGACCACAAGGTCAGTTTGAACCACAAGGTTGTTCAAACTCACCAGCTGCTCCTTGGAAACCCTATAAAAGGTTGCCAGGAGTCAGAACCTACTTGACAGGAATTAACTACAACAATATAAAAATTTTTGAAAAAATATAGGAAGAAATTTTGTGGCAATACATTAGACAAAGATGTCTTAAAATTAAGCAAGACACATAAAATAAAAGATAAATGGCACAGTCTTTATCAGAAGTGATCTGTGAAATACACTGTTAAAAGAATGAAAAGAAAATATTTGCAAAACATCTATATGATAAATGCCTTATATAAAGAACACATGAGGAACTATTAAGGTGCAATAATAAGAAAACAAGCAACCCAGTGTGGAACCATATACATAGAAGGCAGATAAATGTATGAAACAAGTGCAGACAAGGACAGTAAATGCACAGCAACTTCAACTCACACACTACCGGTGATAATGGAAAATGATACAGCCACCTTAGAAAACAGTTTGGTATTTTATTGCAAATTTCTTGTAAGATTCAGCTTCTCATGTTGTTGTTTGGTCCCATCAAGTTGGGACCAAACCTATAGGGACCCTATGCATAACAGAATGGAGGACTTTCTGGTCCTGCACCATACTCACAATTGTTTCTTATGTTTGACCATTTTTGCAGTTACAATGTCAATCCATCTCTTTGGAGGTCTTTTTCCTTTTCACTGAGCTGCTTTATTTTACCAACCTTGATGTTCTTCTCCAGGGATCAGTCCCTCCTGATAACATATCCAAAGTAGGTTAGAGAGAGTCTTGTCATCCTCACTTCTAAGTTCAGCATTCGACCCAAACTTCTTTCAAGTCAGGTTTGTTTATCTGAAACTCTATGATTACCCAATATTCTTCATTGGGTAATTCTTCAACAGTAGAACTCAAAGAAATTCTTCTTCAGTCTTCCTTATTCATTGTCCAGCTTTCACATGTATATGTGGTATCTGGAAATAGCATGGCTTAAGTCAGGTGCACTTTAGTTTTCAAAATGACATCTTTGCTGTGTAACACTTTAGATGTCTTTTGCAGTAGATTTGCTCAATGTAATACATCTCACAAAGTGAAATCAAATGCTGCAAAATAGTGAATAGAGACATATTTGTGATGTCAAATCGAGGACTAAAGGTCCAACATTCTGATTGGAAGTTGCAAGATGAGGGAAACTGAGGCAGCTTCAGAGTCATTTCTGACATTCATTTAGGTCTTTTCTTTGTCTTCTTTCTTTTCGATGAGCTTTTGCTTTCTTCCTGTATGATGTTCTTGAGCTTCCTGTATGATGATCTTCAGGCCTTTGGTTATTAGAGTCTAACGTATCAAATCCGTTCTTGAGATAGTTTCTCAATTCAGGCGAGATTTGTTTAATGTCAATTTTAGTTCTCCTGGAATTGTTTTCATTTTCTTCATTTTCAGTCTGAACTTGCATATGAGCAATTGACTGTTTGTCCCACATTCATTTCCTGGTCTAGTTTTGGCTGAAGATATTGACCTTTACCACCGTCTCTCTCCAAAGATGTAGTTCATTGCATTCTTATATATTCTATCTGGTGAGTTTCATGTGTATAATCGCCTTTAATATTGTTTGAAAACATGGTATTTGTAATTAATAAGTCATTGATCTGTGAAAAATTCTATCATGTGATGTCCAGAATCTTGTCCATCACCAAACCCTTATTTTTGAAATAGTGATCCTTTCTTTGTTTCCAACCTTTGTAGTTCAATCAACAGTGATTATCAATATATCTTGATTGCATGTTTGATCAATTTCAAACTAAAGAAGTTGGTAAAATTCTTCTATTTCATTATCACTTGCTTTGATAACAGTGGCATTAACTGGTCTTCCTTGAAAACACATGGATATTATGCATACATAGCTGGTGGGTTTGAACCACCAACCTTATAGTTACCAGCTCAGCGATTATCCTACAGTGCCACATCAGGACTCCATTTATAGCAACAGTAATAGAAAATAATCTTGATTCCCAATAGTAAGGAAATTGTCTAATAATAAATAGCTATTGCACATCCATTCTTTAAATGTTTTTAAATTGCTTGTGGTAGTGTTCAGTTTTTAAGAAAAATCAAAATATGAAAATATATTTGTACAATAAAAAGTCAATTATGTTTCAAAAATGAAATAGAAAATAAACAAGTTTTGAAGTAAATATGTCAAACAGCAAATAGTATTTGCTTCTAGGGAATAAGATTATGTTTTGTTGTTGTTGTTTATGGTCCCAACAATTATCTATATTTTCCTATATTTTAACATTGATCATTTACTGCTTTTATAATCATAATGGGAAAAAACAATTCAAACAGATAAAAGAATATCAAAGGATACAGCACAGCATTTAAACAGTCAAGCCATACCATTTGATTTCATCTTTTCCACGAGTATTTAAATAGGAAGATTTGCTTTCACATCACATGAGTGCTCTGCTGCATCAATAATAAATTACAACATAAGAATATTTAATGCCCGTTTTTCAGAGAGAAAATTACTTTTCCATAAAGGCATCTAGACATTTCGTTTCCACAGACTCTTGCAAATGCACTATTTAGAAACTATATTTGGGGGTTAATATATCAGTCCTGGAATACAGCACCGTATGTTCCAAGTTTTTATCACTTCCTAAAAACATCAAGGAAAATAATCCAAAAGCTAGACCTGTTTATACAGTATATTTGATGCTGCAATTTTTAGCATTCATTTAATAGAGTCAGTCTGTGATGACTAATACTTCTTTTGCCCGCTAGTACCAAGCCCTAAATAAGGTTCCTGACTAGATTACATTCATGCAGGTCTCATTTTAACGGAAATTGGAGAGATGAAAAAAGATTATAAGAAGAGACATTATAAAAACAGACCTCACAAGTCAAACTTAATAGTAAAACCATTCTCTTTCATGTAGACAACCATGAAAAACAAATATCCTGTGAGCTAGAGATATATAATGTATCTTTTCAGCAGATCTTTATGCCTTCTTGAGACAGATTTCCATGACTATATAATGTGATTACAGTTGATGAAGCAATGGCCCACAGAAAGAGACTGATAAAGCATCAGTCTCCAGGAAACCAGATAAACATGTTCATGATTTCTAATTGTAACAAGTGTAAGATAATGCTGGATATGAAGATAGAACCTAGAAACACAGACCAAATATTGGTTCCTCCAACTTCAAAAATAAGCATCCTTAAAAGACTCAGCTCCCTTATTGGAATACTTCCTTAAAACACATTCACGTTCCTTGCTTATTTAACTGACAGATAAGACTGCCAAGGAAGTTGCATAAGTTTAACAGGTAGTATGAAAGTTATAACACGCATTGAAGAGACATTTTAAACAACCAAAAGAACATCCCTGTAAGCAAATTAGAAGACCAATAAATAAGAAACTTTAAAATGTTTGAGCAAAATAGCTAAAAGACTATCTCTGGTAACATAATGCTTACAAAAGTTAGACAATGAAAAAGAACACAGAAGAAGAATCAATGCATTCAAACAGTAGTGTTGGTGAAGAATACTGGCTATATTACTAACTATATTACTGACTACTGCCTGAACAACCATCAAATCAGTCTAAGAAAAAATACAGTCATAATGTTCCTTAGAAGTGAAGATCATGGTGAGGCTTAATCTTCCTTACCTTGGAAACATCATCAGGAAAAAATCAATCTCTAGAAAAGAGCATCATGGATGGTAAAGAAGGGTTGATAAAGTGAAGAAACCACCAATCAGATAGACTGGCACAACAGCTACAACAATGGACTCAAATTTTTCAGTAACCATGAATATGGCACAGGACAGGCACATGTTGTGTGTTGTTATACAAAATGTCATCATCTTATGAGCTGACTCAATGGCAACTAATAGGAAGAAAGCCTTGTGTTGGCAATATTAGAAATCAAGTGGCCATTCCTGTATTCCTCTTGTGCTGGGTCCAGTGTGCAAGGAACACCATGGCGTCCAGGGAGACAGAACCCTTACATTCCCGACACTGACAACTGCCTGCATATGGCTCAAGTAGAATATGAAAATAAATGGAAAATAGCAAGCAACTAAAAGGGATGAATTAGCACAGTAACAGCAGCAATAGGTTCAAAGGTAACAATTATGAAGATGGTGCAGGGCCGGGCAGCGTTTCATTCCATTGTGCATTGGGTAGCTGTGAATAGCGAGTAACTCAACAACATCTGACAACAAAATTAAAAAGTCAGCTGGGTGGATTGACTCTGAAGGGAAAATGACGCAAACACACCTCTTTTCCCAAATTTACTAGAAACAATGACCATGAAGGAGAAGGCAGATAGAGGGTTACAAGGGTATATTTTCACATGCTTAAAAGACTCACAATACCACTATGTATGCAGTATGTGCAGCCTTAATGATCAGCTGTCTCAAGAAAACAGAATGATAATTTATTTTTTAGGATTAACTTTCAGTAATGTTTATTCAAAGTATATGAGAGGGCTTCAAAAAAGTTAGTGTACAAATTCCATTAGAGCTTTCAATTCCATTTTTACATGAATTTTTGAAGCTCTCTGTATTTTCTCCAATACCCTTTCTCATTAAAAAAAAAGTATTATGAAATATACACTGTTAAAAATGTTACTGAAGAAATCACAGTGAAAAACAGATAAGTAAAATCAAAATAAGCGTTGGTACAACAAAAACACAGCAAAAAGTGTGTTGTTTTCAGAATCACTGGAAAAGTTTATAAAATTCTCTCTGAGATTCCCAGCAGCCAAAGTAAAGGGAAAATAAGAGCAGTTACAAGAATAAAATTGTTTTTAACATATAAGCATCTGTTTTTGTAAGGAAGAAAAATGTTTTCTAAAACTGAAACCTGAGGTAAATAGGTATTACAGATCTCAATAAAAAGGAAACTATACAGAGAAAAGCATTTCTATAATAAACAAATCACATAAGAAACATACACAGTTCCTTGTATTTTCTCTCAAGGAAAGTGAAGCCCATCATGCTAACGTTTCAATTAGTAAAGAACATTCAGTAACCATCCGCTAATAAAAATAAAAATTGCGCCTACTTCTCTACAACTCTTGAAACAAAATTATGATATTGTATGTAAAGAATATATTCCAAACATAGTGTCATATTCCTAAAAGAAAGCAAAATCATATTCTTACCAAAACCACACTGAAGGTATCCTCTATTTCCCTCACCTGTGATTCTTTCACGTTTTCAACCGTAAAGTTGAACCAGACTCGGAAGCGTGGATTACAGGTATCAGGCCTAATGAAGAGATCATATTCAAACTCAGAGACCTGGTCCACCCGACCAAGGTTACCTAAAAATAAAAACAAGAAGACAACTGGGTTTTAATAACATTTTATGCAAATCAATGGTTGTTGTTAAGTGCTGTCGAGTCAGTTCTGACTCATAGTGACCCTGTAAAGGGCTTCTAAGTAGCGTCTGATAGATTTGAACTGCCAACCTTGTGGTTAGCATTCCAGTGTTTATCCTATAGCACTGAACCAGGACTCCAGATTAATGGTTTTGTTGTTAAGTTAGTTCCATCTCATAGCAACCCTGTATAGGGCTTATGAGGAATGGCTTGGTGAGCTTGAACCACCAACCTTGTGATTCAAAACCAAACTTGCACATACGGTTAAGTAATATGAGCTATAACAGCAACATTCATCATCATTAGGTAGAGGTACATACATTCACAATGTATGCTTAACTTCTAAAATACCTAATGTAAGATACATTGTTTCCAGGTTGTCCAGTCAATTTTCTATCATTGGTGGGGCTTGCCTAGACTGAGAAATACTGATTTTTCTTTTTCTTTTTTTGATCGCTCACAGTAGTAGAATAAAAAGCATACATAACTAACAGCAGAGTAAAGAAATACTTTTAAAGGCAGCTAGACAGAGTAGGAGCTCTGGTAGCGTAGTGGTTACGAATTGGGCTGCGAACCTTAAGGTCAGCGGTTCAAAACTACCAGCTGCTCCGCGGGAGAAAGAGGAGGCTTTCTACTCCCGTAAAGATTTACACCCTCGGAAACCCTGTACAGGGTCGCTATGGGTCGGA
>NW_006408544.1:13230130-13231403 GCF_000296735.1 Chrysochloris asiatica
GATGGGTTACAGAGATGGAAACAATATCCTCAAAAGTATACCTGAGGGGCACGGTGGAAGGATTGCATGGAGGGTATTGTAACCATGGCAATGAGACGATATACGATGGAATGAACGTAAAAGTAATATTCTCCCATGTAAACTATCACATAATTCACAATAAATCATTGAAAAAAAAAAAAAAAGTATATAGACCTAAATAAAGGATATGTCAAGAAACAACAGTTCCACATTTTGATATTTTATTTAATAAATTATTCTATGATTTTCTGGCTATATTTTTTATTCCTCTGTATTAGGGGAATTTGACAAAACTCATCATCCAATCATTATAAAAATTTCCCAAAAATTAGGCATAGAAAGGCAAGATTTAAACCAATAAAGGACATCTATAAACAAAAAAATTACAGCTGACTTTATACTTCACAGAAAGGAAAGATGAACACACTCCACTCTTAAGACAACAAACAATACTAGCATGTTTTCTATCATCACTATTCCTATTCAACATTGTATTAGAGGTCCAACTCTGAAAAATAAGGCAAGGGTAAAATAAGGCATATATATTGGGTTAAAAAAATAAATAAATAAAGTTATCTCTTACTTGATCTTAAAAATTTCAAACAAGAAAAGGCTTGGCCCAGATGACTTTACTGGTGACTTCTACTAAACATTTTGTACGGGGTGACACAAATTCTATTTCAACTATTCCAGAACATATAAAAGGATGGAAAGCTCCCCAATACATTTTATGAAAGAGCATAGCCCTCATCTTGAAACTAGGCAGAGACATCACTAAAAATGAAAATTATATACTAAATAACCCATGAACATAGATGCAAATTTTTAAATAAAATCCTTACTAATAGAATATAACAGCATAACAAAAATTAAAACATCATGACCAAGTGAGAGTCATACCAGATATGGAAGCATTGATCAATTAGAAAAACATTCAAGGTAATCCACTACATAAAAAAAACAAAAGAACCATAGGATCATATCTATTGATGCAGAAAAGCAGTCGACAATATCCAACATCCACTCCTGATAAAAACACTCAACAAAACTGGAATAGAAGGGAAATTACTCAACATAATTAAGTGCATATGTACAAATCCAACAACCAACATTGTACTCAATTGAGAGAAACTGAAATAATTCCTTTTACAAATGGGAACCAAACAAGGATGCCTTATTCACTATTGTGCTGAAAGTCTTAGTCACACCTATAAGGCAAGAAAGGGAAAATAAAGGCATCCAAATCTGCAAA
>NW_006408544.1:13231554-13232255 GCF_000296735.1 Chrysochloris asiatica
AAACAGTACTAAAATAAAAAAAGAGAGTTAAGAAAATGGAATAATATACCATGATCATGGATCAGAGGAATTAACATTGTGAAAATGTCAACACTACCCAAACCAATCTATATACATAGTGGAATCCAAATGCAGATTCCAACAACATTCTTTAAAGAGATGAAACAACTGAAAACTAATTGCATATGGAAAGGAAAGAGACTTTGGGTAATCAAAGAATTATTTCAGAAGAACAACAAAGTTGGAGGCCTCGCACTTCCTGTTTCAAAATATTCTGCATTGCCACAATAGTCAAAACAGCCTGGTACTGAAAAAGAAAAAGAGATTACAAGAACACAAATGAGAACCCAGAAGTTAAATCCATCCATATATATAGTTAGATGATTTTTGACAAAGGGTCAAAAAACATAAAATGAGGAAGAGATATTCTCTTCAACAAATGGTGCTGACAATACTGGAAATCCATGCACATACAGCCAACTGATTTTCCATAAAGGGCCTAAGTATATTGCATGGGGAGTAGACAGTCTCTTCAGCAGATGGTATTGGCAGAACTGGAAAGCAATATGAAAAAGACTGAAACAAGATCTTTACTTCATGCCATATACAAAAACCAATTCAGCATGGATTAAAGACCTTAATGTGAATCCCATAATTATAAAGGCTGTCAATGAAAAATAGGGATAAATTTGAGGGCTCTA
>NW_006408544.1:13232355-13234651 GCF_000296735.1 Chrysochloris asiatica
AAGTCCTCAAAACTTTGTAGAGACTAAAGCTGCCCAGGTGAAACATATGGAGTCCTGATTAAATGATTAAAACTCTCAGCTGCCAACCAAAAGGTTGGTGGTCTGAACTTACCAGCTGCTTCATGGGAAAAAAACCTGGAAATATGCTCCCATAAGATTTATAGCCTAGGAATTTCTATGGGGTACTTCTAACTCTGTCCTTTAGGGTTTGGGTTAGTATGAGTGGGAAAGGAAACACAGGTAACAGTCTCTTCTCAATCTTCCCCAAATTCTCCTACTCCAGCTAATATGTCAAGATGTAAATGGAGGGCTACTTCTAAAATTTCCTAAGCATCTACTATGTACTACGAACTGAACTAGGGGCTTTTACATAGTGTACTGGTCATCTCTGCCTTGACAGATTGCACAGACTATGGTCAATTCCAAACCAGATCATAAAAAGCAAAGTTGAGTCAACATGATAACAGAAGGAAACAAAGCAATTGATTGAGAATTTGGTACTGTGTTGCTCTTGAAGAACACAGCAATATGCTGCTTTAAAATGAGTTCTGAGTTGTCATCTTCTGAAAACACCCAGAATTAATCTTTAACCTTATATATACACCAAAGTTTAAAATTAGTTCTTATATTCTTTCTATTGGCATGGCGGCTGTTTTTTTCTTTGCACTATCTGTGTGGTAATAGATAAGAATATAGCCTGAAAATCAGAAGGCCTGAATTCTAGTTCAACTGACTCACAGTGTCATAACAGGTAAGTTATTTAGCTATTTAACCTCTTAGGGTCACATTTGTAAAATGAGAATACTGAATTAAGAATCTGTATAACTCCTTTTAGCTGTAATATTATTTGGCTGCCTGATTTAAAGGCTGGTCAGTCAATGATCCAAGATAACAAAATAATCCCTCACTATATCAATTAACCTTAGATTTCTTTTGTCTGCTCTTTTTTAAAAATTTGACCTGAGGGAAAAGATGTATTTCTCCTTACAGAAGAACAGTCAGATAACTTCAGCTTAATAACATATATTTTAAAAACAAACATACAAACAAAAAAAGAACATGTATATGAATTTATAAAAGTTAATTAGGTCCAAAGACTTGATTTTTTAATCTTTATTTTTCTAGATCCAAAAAGATTATTCAATTAATTGGTTCAATATAACCCAAAAGTGTTTACCGAGCCTTATGATATATAGGAAGGAGCTCTGGTAGCAAAGTGGTTACAAGTCAGGCTGCTAATCTCATGGTCAGCAGTTCGAAGCTACTAGCGGTTCCGTGGGAGAAATATGAGGCTTTCTGCTCCAGTAAAGATTTACAGCCTCAGATACGCTATACAGGATCACTATGAGTCGGAGACGACTCCATGGCACACTACCACAACCACCATGATATACAGGCCAAAACCCTTATTACATAATGACACTAAACTTTGATTCTAAAGACCTACAGTCAAGTTTTAGCTCAAACCAGTAGCTACTGAGTTCATTCTGATTCATGATGGCCCCATGTGTGTCAGAGCAGAACTGTGGTCCATTGGGTTTTCAATGACTGGCTTGCAGAAGTAGATTGCCAGATCTTTCTGAGTGAACACCAGTCTCATAATTATTGTCTAAACACATTAATCTTTTGTATTCTAGTACTTGCTCTGATAGCGTAATGGTTACAAATTGGGCTGCGAACCACAAGTTCAGTAGTTCGAAACTACCAGCTGTTCTGCGGGAGAAAGATGAGGCTTTCTGCTCCCGTAAAGATGTATAGCCTCGGAAACCCTGTACAGGATGGCAGTAAGCCGGAACCGACTCCACAGACCCTAACAACAACAACAACTTGCATCTAAGAAGAAAGTGCTACCTAAAGAAAGTTAAGGAAGCTATACCCCTATAAGGCAAAACGTCTTTAAATCAGGAAGCATTGCTGTTGTCTTAAAGTGCCATCTAGTTGGTTACAGCTGACAGCGACCCTGTATAGGGTTTCCAGGGAGTGGCTGGTGAGCTTGAATCACCAACCTTACAGTTCAACCTGATCTTGCCGTCCAATGCATTAACCTGCAGCACCACACCAGGACTTACTGGACATAAAAAGGTGCATTTCACGCAGATAAAATGATAATCCTACCAAGAATTATATACCTTGAGTATATCTAACCTGAATTTAGAGATCATTTCAAAAATAGGTTTGATGCATAGAACATTAACCACCAGAGACTAGATAAGTTGTGGAACAACATCAAGGACATCATGTGTGACAAAAGCAAAAGATTACTAAAATGACAAGAAAGAAAAGAAAGAGAGAGAGA
>NW_006408544.1:13234751-13239551 GCF_000296735.1 Chrysochloris asiatica
AGGAAGGAAGGAAGGAAGGAAGGAAGGAAGGAAGGAAGGAAGGAAGGAAGGAAGGAAGGAAGGAAGGAAATAGATGTCAGAAGAGAATCTGAAACTTGCTCTTAAATTGTTATTGTTAAGTCCTGTCGAGTTAGTTCTGACTCATAGTGACCCAATGGAGGGGAATTTGAGTAAAAGGTAAAAAAAAAAAAAAGCTTGATAAAGTAAAAGAGTTGAAGAAAAGGTTGGCTCAGAAAATAAAACATTTTAATGAAATATGCAAAAACCCAGAGTTAGAAAACCAAAAATGCTGAACATATGTGGCATTCCTCAGCTGAAAGGTCAAGGAGGGGGTGGGGGTGGGGATCATGAGTTGCAATATACTATGTCCTTGGGTATGTATTATAATTAGATGTTTCTGCTTCTTTTTAATTCTGAACTATATAAATATTTCAACATTGAGATAACAAAATTCCTCACAACTGGACCAATAAGCCTCACCATGATAAGTGAATAAAAAAATTGAAGCTGTCGATTTCATTTTACTCAAATCCACAGTCAACACCAATATTCTTAGAAGAAACAGTCAAGAAATCAAACAGCATCCTACACTGGACAAAACTGCTGCAAAAATTTTTTTGTATGTTAAAAAACAAAGATATGTCACCTTGAGGACTAAGATGCACCTGACCCAAGCCAGGGTATTTACATTAGTCTCATATGCATGTGAAAGCTGGACAATGAATAATGAATACTGAAAAAGAATTGATACCTTTCAAATATGCTTGGTAAAAATATTAAATATACCAACCACTGTCAAAAGAAAAACAAATCTGTGTCGGAAAAGGATAGTGTGAATGTTCTTTAAAAGGAAGGATGGAGAGATATTATTTCACATACTTTGGTCATATTATCAGTAGGGAACTGTCCCTGAAGAAGGATATCATGCTTGAAAAAGTAGTTTTGTTTTTTTTTCTTCACTGAGAAAAATTTTGTTGGGAGTAATACAGTTCCTTAAAATTGTATACATTCTCGATGAATTTATGTTTGCCTTTTTTTTTTTTCCCACCAGATCAGACTTAAAAACTTTTGGTTTACTTTCCCCTAGTTTCTTAGTTTGGCTACTGCTTCATTGAAATCCCATAATTTCAGTACCCTTTAACTAGTGGACCCCATGCATTCAAGAGGATTTCACTCAACCTCTTGAGTGAAAAGAGATTGTTTTTCAAGGTGCCTTTATTTGGTGTGCTAACATATAACAAGAAAGAAAAGAAAGACAAAAACCAAACCAAGAGTACCCCCCACACCCCCTGCCCACCCCCCAAAAAAGATAAAATGGCAACAGAAATTTCTTTAAAAAAATTTGTTTGGAGATTATTCCTATTTGGCAGGTGTTTCTGTGACTGAATAGTGCATGGAACTCACATTTTCACTGTATATAGAGAGGTTTTGTGATGTCAACTTTGACTGACTAAAAAAGTAGTTGGTTTTTAAAGTACTGTTGAGTTGGTTTCAACTCATAACAACACTATCTAGGGCTTCCCTTATGGCTGATGGGTTTGAACTGCCAACCATTTGGTTAGCAGTCCAGTGCTTATCCAACAGTGATACAGTAAAAAAAAGTAGACCATTAATGAGATGGATTGACACAGTGTCTACAACAAAGGGCTGCAATACAGTAACAATTGTGAGGATGACAAGAGAATAGGGAGTATTTCGTTCAATTGTACATATTGTTGCTATGAGTTTAAATCAACTAAAAGGCATCTAACACAACCAAATATATATAATAATTTTATGTAGCATATAATAATCTTACGTGGCAACACTTAACCTCAAGGTCGATTTGCACTGCAAGGTCGGTGGTTCAAACTCACCTCTCATTCTCAGAAACCCTTACAGGGTCACTATGAGTTGAAACTGACCTGACAGCATTTACCAACAACAAGAAACCTAATAAGACAGTTTGAAAATAAAGAAAATTTTATAAAATAAACAATAAAAATAAATTAATCTTGAACCAAAGCAAAATGTTTGAATGTATCAAAATTAATAATAGAAAAATAAATCAGAAAATATTGAGAATATTTGAAAAAGAAAATAAAAAGACATTATGAAATGTTCGATATTTCCAAAACAACCAAATAGGCATCATTTAAACTGTACATGGCACATATATGAAAATTGATTACATGATGGTCCATAGAGTAAGTATCAGTGAGTTTCAAAGGACTAATATGATTTTGGTCTTTTTTTTTTTTTTAATTTTTAAAGTTTTATTGTGAATTATGTGACAGCTTACATGTATCATTTCATTGCCATGATTACAATCTCCTCTATGCATCATCAACCAATCAAAAGTTATACCCTGAAAACCTGCCCCCCGGTCCTCAACACACAGCCCCTGTCCATCTCTGGGTCTAAAGTCCCCAGCCACTCCATCTCTCCACATCATTGTCTCTGCCTCCATCTCTGGCACCACTGGTTCTCTGGGTAGGGTCCTGCTCTCTGCTCTTCTTCCTTGATGGTCCCAGGGACCTTCACTCCTAGACTGCAAAGTCAAACATTCCCCTCCTTTTGCTATAAAACACCTACCTTTATATTTCCAACCCTCACAATCAGTCCTGATAACAATTATGCACTACTGTATCACAAAAGACCTATCCACATATCCTTTCATCAGCCCGAGCCAGACAGATTGGATACTTACTACTCAGTGGAGATTCTGCCTTCCTCCGTACCCTCTGGATCTAGGCTCTCTCTTGAAAGCTTGTAAGTCAGTCACTTCTTGCCTTTGTAGACCACTCCAGCCCCATTTTGGGTAGCCAATGTCCAAGTTGCCCATCCCTGTCTACTCTGTGTATGGAAGGGGTGGGAATGATGCTCGCTATAAAGATTTGTTTCCTCTTTTGAGCTACTGCATCCATAGGTGTAGGTCAAGTTCATCAAATTGTATCACATTACTATTTTTTTTCCTTTTCGTTCTTCTTCTAGTTCAGCTCTGAACATCCAGTCACTGAAGCCAGGTCAAGTGGGTATTATCTGCAAGTGTGGGTGTTCTTATGCATATGTCCTCTCTTCTTATCAACTGGATGCTTCACTCTCGACGCTAGTCCTCTGTGGCTATGTCTCTGACTCTGGGGCAAAGATTCCCCAGGTCTTGCCGCACTCTGGCTGACCAGGTCTCCACCCGGGTTCACAAGAGTCTACTGAATGTTGTAGGGATTAGCTCGCAGCTTCATTGCTGTTTTTCCTTCACTTCCCCATATCAGTGACAATCGTGGAGACAAATCAGAACATGTATTCCCATTGAGTATTAGATCTGAAGGAGGTTTGCCCTGAGGGGACCCGACCATTTGCCTTGATGTCTCCTGGGTGAGCAACTTGCTTTTTCTTGTAGTAATTAGTCAGACTACTGTTATTGTTTTGTATTTTCCTGTCATTCTTTCTTTCAAGAACTATCTTCTGTTCTTCTAGCTAATCCAGGCTGGTCTGCTTATCCTTTAAAGTGGAAATTTTCCACCTCAGAAGATTTTGGATGAGGTTCAGGATTCCACCTATGGTCTTATGTAATGCAGAGGCTCTGTAGGAAGCCTCCTTCACTGGGCATGTTGTAGCCCCATTTTAGGTATTCAAATCAGTTATAGGCAGAAGACGGACTTATAAGATTTCTATGGTGATATTTCTGGCTATTCCTTTCACTCCCCCTCAAATGTCTATTTTATAATGGTATGCCAGGGAAACCAAGATTCAAAAGACAGCCAAGAATCTTAACATAATTTCCCCCCCTTTTGCCCATTCCAACCATGTCTCAATCCCTGTATCTCAGAGCCCTGTTGTTCCAAGGTTGTACATACATTATTTACCTCAGTGCCACTTAGCTCATGCAAACCTGCCTCATTTTGTTCTCATTTGCTTTGTTCTTTCATCTCCCTCCTCCTTCTTGTGTATTCCCTCCCCCTTTTAGCACTCAAGCTATCCTGCATCTATTCCCTACCCAGTGCTTCACCTTCCCCATGTTCCCCCTCACTCCACCCCTCACATCCTGGTAACCAGAAAATATCCCCCTACCCCCTTTAGTAGGGGTTCTTTTTCCTAGTCTTTTAAAATAGTGGTCTTATGCAGTATTTTTCCTTTTGTGATTGACTAATTTCACTCAACATAATGTCCTCAAGGTTCATCCATGTTATGCGGTAGCTTGAAGCTTCCTTTTTATTCTTCAAGGTAGCATACTATTCCATTGTATGAGTGTACCACAGTTTGTTTATCCATTCTTCAGTTGATGGGTATTAAGGCTGTCTCAATCTTTTTGCTATTGTTAATAGTGCTGCTATGAACATTGATGTGCATATATCTACTTGTGTTATGGCTCATATTTCTTGTGAGTAAATACCAAATAATGGTATTGCTGGATCAGATGGGGTAGACATGCAGTGAAGAGCTTCATCAGCAACAACACAGAATACTGGACCAAGCAGGCTCAGGGAATGGTACTAGAACTTTGAACCACATATAAGGGAATGTTTAGAAGCTTGAAAGGCTTTTAACTAGGGGAATTTATAGCAGAATCAAGAAATCCAGTGCTTTCTAATTCAACACACTCAGCTGCTCCTGGAACTGCCATCTTGGGAAAGGCAAAGCGGAGGAAAGATCAGAACAGCCATGAACGCCTGACAGAACCGTGGATATACACGTGTGGACATTCTTTTTGTGGGTATCTGTTCATTGGTCTCTTGTTGTCTGTGCACCTCCATTCTGGTGACTATAGGGGATGTCTGAGTGAATGGACACCCCACCCCAACCCCTGGAGGGTTCTACTAT
>NW_006408544.1:13249952-13251110 GCF_000296735.1 Chrysochloris asiatica
ATGATCATATCAATTAATGCAGAAAAGGCATTTGACAAAATCCAACATCCATTCCTGATAAAAACCCTCAACAAAGTAGAAATTGAAGGGAAATTACTAAACATAATCAAGAACACATATATGAAACCAATGGAGTTTCTCAATGGACAGAAACTGAAAGCCTTCCCTCTGTGAACAGGAACCAGACAAGGATGCCCTTTGTCATTGCTCCTATTCAATACTGTTTTGGAAGTCTTAGCCAGAGGTATACAGCAAAATAGGGAAATTAAGTGGATCCAAATTGGCAAAGAGGAAGCAAAACTCTATTTCAGACGATATGATCCTATATATAGAAAACCCCAAAGACTCAGTAAAAATACTACCAGACCTCATTGGAGGATTCAGAAAAGTGTCAGGGTATAAGACCAACATAGAAAAATCAATTGGATTACTCTATACCAATAACGACAGTGCTGAAAAGGACACTAAGAAAGCAATACCATTTACAATAGCCTCACAAAGGATGAAATATCTAGAAATAAAAGTACCCAGAGAAACAAAGTACCTATACAAAGAAAACTACAGAATACTACTACAAGAAATGAAAAGAGATTTACAAAAATGGAAGAATATACCATGCTCCTGGATAGGCAGACTTAACATTGTGAAAATGTGAACACTGCCCAAAGCAATTTACACATATAATGCAATTCCAATCCAGATTCCAATGACATTCTTCAAAGAGATGGGAAAAAACAATTACAAACTTTATATGTAAAGGAAAGAGACCCAGGATAAACAAAGCACTGCTCAAGAAGAAGAAAAAGGTGGGGGGCCTCTCACTCACTGATTTCCAAATTTACTACATGGCTACAGTGGTTCAAAACCGCCTGAGTCTGGTATAATGAAAGATACATTGATAAATGGAGCAGAATTGAGAATCCAGAAATTAACTGATCCACATATATCCAACTGATTTTCGACAAAGTACCTAAGTATATTGCATGGGGAGCAGATAGTCTCTTTAACAGATGGTGCTGGTAGAATTGGAAATTGATATGCAAAAGACTGGAACAAGATCTTAGGCCTTATACAAAAACCAACTCAGCATGTCTTAAAGACCTTAATGTGAATCCCATAATTACAAAGGGCATCAATGGAAAAATTGGGACAAATGTG
>NW_006408544.1:13254067-13257196 GCF_000296735.1 Chrysochloris asiatica
TACAGTTGGACTCATGCTTGGAAGCAAGGATGGCAAGACTTAGTTTCATTATCAAGAAGGATCAGTTTTTTAAAAGGACATCATTCATGGGAAAGCAGGGTCAGTGATAAAGAGAAAGATCCTGAATGTGATGGATTGACACAGTGGCTGTAACAATAGCTCAAACGTAGAAATGATTGTGAGGATGATATAGGACCAGGCAGTGTTTCTTTTTGTTGTACATAGGGTTGCTAAGTATTGAAATTGACCTAACAACAAAAGCAATATTCTCTTATCACATTGATAATATTTTAAACTCAATTATAGTTAATATGTGATAACCAAAATTTTGAAATGCAACTAAATCCAATCTTACAATGAAATTCACAGTTATCACAGATAATTGCTATAGACAGATGATAGATAGATAGATAGATAGATAGATAGATAGATAGATAGATAGATGATAGATAGATGGTGGTAGCAGTGGTGATGTGCCCTGGAGTTGGCTCTGACTCATAGTCCTCCTGTATAGGGTTTCTAAGGCCATAAATCTTTATGGAAGCAGAGAGCCTCATCTTTCTTCAGCGGAACTGCTGGTAGTTTAAAACTTCTGACTTTTAGGCTAGCAGCCCAACTTGTAACCATTACAGTACGAGAAATGTGCTTTCAAAACAAAAACAAATATAAGGAAAGAAATAAAAAGTGATTTTTGTAATATATAGAAAAATAAAACAAACTTTAGATGTAGAGAGAGTATGGATATTAATAAACCCAGACAACTTTTTTAGCCAAACTAAAGAGAAAACTTGCATTAGTAATATCAAGAATTAAAAAGATGAATGCCATAGATCCTTTATACATCAAACACCATGAACAACAAAACCCCCAAATGCCAAGAACTTCTAGTAAACTACTGATGCCAATATATTTTTAAATAGATGAAAATTTATTATAAAACATAAACTTTACTAAAATTGATACAGGAAGACCTAGAAATGCAAATTTTTCAATAACTATTAAATGGTTTATATCCTTAATTATAAAATTTCCCACAAAGAAAACACCAATCCATGTGGATTCACAAGTAAACAAATATAAATTTCTAACAAAGATTCGCAAGATATGGAAGAAAAAAAAAAAGACTAATTTTGAACAAAGCTTCAGATGATAAAGGAAATATATCCAATGAATTTTGTGGCAGTGTAATAATTATACTAAAGTATGGAATGGAAGTTATCAAGTAAGGAAACATACAATGGTGGTGAACAAATAATCTGAGAAAATGGATTATATGGCCAATACCAGTCTATTTTAGCTCCCTAATGCCAAGGATATTGATCTTTATGATTTCCATTTCACTTTTGACAACTTTCAATATTTCTACATTCATGCTTTGTGCATTACATATCATGACTACAAATGGATATCTGCAGCTGTCTTTCTTTATATTGTTATGTCAGATCAATAAATGAAGGTCCCCCAAGTGTTGCTCCATTCACATCATTATGACCAACTCTACTTCTAGGAGGCAGATCTGCCCCTGTTGTATTTTGAGTGTCTTCCAAACTGAGGGTCTCATCATCTGACACTATATCTTACAATGTTCTATTGTTATTTAGAAGGTTTATAACTTCAAACACTATATCTGACAATGTTCCACTGCTATTCATAAGGTTTTCAGTGACTGGGCATTTAGGTGGAGTTTACCTCTCCTTTCTAGTCTCTCCTAGCCTGGAAGCTTTCTGGGAAACCTGTCTGGTATTTAAAATACAGTTGGCTTAGCTTTCAGTATCACAGTAACACACAAGCCACCACGAAATTACAAACTGACAAATGAGTGGTGGGCATTAGATAGCAGGCAAAATGAAACATCAATACTTGAGAGAGAAATACATCTGCAAAGTGATCTTTTACAATAGCAACTCACCTGACACTCAACTAGAGAAAAACGTCCTAACTGTGGTGCAGGAAATCAGAGTCCAATCAGATTGCAGAAGTTCTGTGACCTTAAAATACAGTCATAAAATGTTGAGGCTTTTGCAGGAGCTGAAATCTACAGATGGGCATGAGACAGGATAAAGCTTTGTATTGTATGCTGCATGATAGGGAAGTAATCCAGAAATCTGGGATAGTTTCCCATGAGTCTCTGGCCAAAGGATAGTTCTAAATTAAAAAGCAATAAAGTTTCTAAGTGATAGAAAAAAATTTTCATGGATTTCATGAAACAGCTATCTGGCAAACCTACTGGAAGATATCCATTTAAGTGCACTTCCAAAGAAAAGGAACAAAGCAGAATGTGGAAATTATTTAAAAATGTAATTAATATGAACTCTGGTGTGGCACTGTAGGATAAACACTGGACTGGTTAAGTGTAAGGTCAACCTTTTAAAGCCCACCAGCTGCTGTCAGAAACCCTATACAAGGTTGCTATGAGTCAGAACCAACTCAACAGCACACAGCAACAACAACATAATAAATAATACTTTATACATGCTATCAAGAGGGGCCAGTCCCGGTAGATAGATACTATATTTGGCAAAGTAAAGGGTCAGCAAAAAAGAGACAGTCCCTTAATGAGACGGACTGACACAGTGATTACAACAATGGGCTTAAAGGTGATGCTGATGTTTTAGCTGTTGTAACTCGGGTCTCTACGAGTTGAAACCAACTTAATCAAAACAACAAGAACAACATAATTAATATTAACACTAGCAAAATTTTGTTTATGAGAATTTAAAAAACTTACTATATACTTACATGAGAACTGACAGAAGTTCAGTCTAGAAAAGACTGAAAGAGGACATATAAAGAAGAATATCATTGCTGATGTCAGATGTATTTTGGGCCAAAGCATAGAATACCAGAAGGATATTTAACTTTCTTTTATGACTATGAAAAGACATTACACTCTCTGGATAATAACAAGTTATACATAATATTACCAAGAATGGGATTTAGAAAACAATTAACTGTGTTTGTATGGTACCTGTACATAGATCAAGAACCATTAATTCAAACAGAAGGAGGTAATATTGTGTGGTTCAAAACTGGAAAAGGAGTGTGGCATGATTGTACCATTTCACCTTATTTATTCAATCTGTATACTGAACAAAAAATGTGTGAAGCCAAACTACATTCAGAAAAAGT
>NW_006408544.1:13258821-13260324 GCF_000296735.1 Chrysochloris asiatica
ACGGGAGCAGAAAGCCTCATCTTTCTCCCATGGAGCAGCTGGTAGTTTCGAACTGCTGACCTTGTGGTTCGCAGCCCGATTCGTAACCACTACGCTAAATCAAAATAATAACTGCTGTTATTATTTTTTATTTTTCCTGTAGATCTTTCTTTCAAGAAGTATCTTCTGTTCTTCTCCAGGCTGGTCTGCTGGTCCTTTCAAGTGGAAATTTCCCTCCTCTGAAGATTCTGGATGCTGTTCAGGAGTCCACCTATGGTCTTATGTAATGCAAAGGCTCCACATTAAGCCTCCTTCACTGGGCACATTGTAGCCCCATTTTAGGTATTCCAATCAATTATAGGCAGAAAACAGACTTATAAGGTTTCTATGGTGATATTTCTGGCTATTCCTTTCTCTTCACCTCAAGTGTCTATTTTATAGTGGTATGCCAGGGAAACCAAGATTCATAAGACAGCCAAGCACCTTAACATAATTTCCCCCCTTCTGCCCATTCCAACCATGTCTCAATCCCTGTATCCCAGAGCCCTGTTGTTCCAAGATTTTGCATACATTATTATTTACCTCTGTCCTACTTAGCCCATGCAAATCTGCTTAATCTTTCTCCCATCCATTTGCTCTTCCCAAGCTTTGTATTTTTAATCACCACATATGCATGTGAAAGTTGGACAGTTAACTAGGAAGACCTTAGAATAATTGATGCAATTGAATTATGATTGTGTAGAAGAATAATAAAAGTAACATGGACTGCTGAAATAACAAATAAATCCATCTTGAAAGAAGTACCACCAGAATGCTCCTTATGTGGCAGGATTATGAAACTGTTTCAGTTTGGACAGGATGCTAGGAGGGAGGAGTCCCTGGCAAAGGACACATCATGCTTGGAAAAGTGGAGGGTAAGAGAAAAAAAGGAAGATCCCAACATGATACTGTCAATTGACACTGACAGCAACAATAGGCTCCAGCATAACAACACAACAGCAATAGGTGGTACAGAACAGGACACTGTTTCATTCTGCTGTGCATGCATAGGGTCACTATGAGATAGAATCGTATAACTTGCACCTAACAACAGTCCAACAATCAATGTCCATGAAAGTTGCAGTCAAGAAATCAAATGACATTGCATCAGGAAAATCTGCTTCAAAATATCTCTTAGTTTTAAAAAGAAAAGCTGTCACTTTGATGACAGAGATATGCCCAAGCCATTGTCTTTTCAATTGTTCATGAGCAGAACAATGAAAAGGAAGACACAAGAATTGATGTATTCAAACTATGGTGCTAAAGAAGAATACTACAAATACCATGGGCTGCCATTATTAAGGATGCCAAGACTTGCTCTTAGTTACTTTGGACACATTGTCAGTAGGAATAAATCACTAGAAAATTACACATTTGGCAAAGTAGAATTTCACCAAAAATGAGAGCGATCCTCAATGAAACGAGATGAAACGCTGGCTGCAATAATGGGATCAAGTACACTAATGATGCTGCAGAACTGGTCAA
>NW_006408544.1:13262588-13270632 GCF_000296735.1 Chrysochloris asiatica
CTCTACTGACTCGATAGCACCTAATAACAACAACATATAAGAATAAAATACCTAGGAATAAATTTAACCCCCCAAAATGAAAGACTTTATACAATGAAAACTGGGAATCATTACTGAAAGAAACTGAAGAAGACCTTAATAAATAAAAGGGTATTCCATACTCACAGATTGAAAGACTTCATATTGTTAAGATGTTAATATCATCAAAAGTAATCTATAAGGAGTCCTGGTGGCATAGTGGTTAAGTGTTTGACTGCTAAACAAAAGGTCAGCAGTTCAAGCCATCTAGCTACTCTTCAACAGAAATATGAGACACACTGTGTCCATAAAGATTTACAGCATTAGAAATTCTATGGGCCAGTTTTGTTGTCTCATAAAAGGTTGCTATGAGTTGGAATTGACTTGAGTTTCTAGGCAATCTATGGAGTCCTGGTGTGGTGTTGTAGGATAAGCACAACTGACCATAAGGTTGGTTTGAACTGCAACATCAGTTGTTCAAACTCACTAGTCTCTCCTCTGGAACCTTATACAGGGTTATGAGTTGTAATCAATTCCACAGCACTTTGCAACAACATAAATTCAACATAACACCCACCAAAATATCAATAGCCCCCTGAAACAGAAAAAATAATTTCTGAAATTACATAAACCCCAAATAGCCAAAACAAACCTGTAAATGAAGAACAAGAAAGGAGGATGCAAATGACCTGACCTAAAATCATATTTTAAATCTACAGTAATCAAAGCAGTATGGAACTGTTATGATGACGACGTATAAACCAATGCAATTAAACTGAAAATCTAGAAACAAATCTGTACATCTATGGTCAACTAATTTCAACAAAGGAACTAACTAAGTCCATCTAGTGGAAAAAGAAGAGTCTCTATAAGTCCTGGTATGGTGCTATAGGATAAGAACTGGACTGCTAACCACAAGGGTGGTGGTTAAAACCCATCAGCCACACCTAGGAAACCCTATACAGGGTCACTTTGGGTCAGAACTGACTTGATGGCACTAACAAACAACAATAATTAATACTTCTGGGCCATCTAGATTTCTACAAATAAAAGAACGTAAATTGACATATAGGACACCTGGTGTGATGCTGATGGATAAACCATAAGGTCAATGGTTCAAACCCACCAGCTGTTCTTCAGAAACCTTATACTGGGTCACTATGAAACCGAACTGACTCACTGGCTCAGAACAACAACTAGACCTCCTACCATTTATCAAAACTAACTCATAACAGAACAAAGGTCTAGATGTAAAAACTAAACCCACAAAACTCTTAGAACACCTGAAATAATTATTGTGGAAACAGATTTAAAAAACAGTAGATTTTCACAAGACACAAAAGACAAAAAAGTGACACGGGACTGCATGAAAATTAAAAACGTATGTTCATAAAATGACTTTATCAAGAAAATGAAGACTACACACAGACTAGGAGAATACTTTGGGAACCATAGATAAGAGTTTAATATTCACAGTATATATAGAACACCTACAATTTTACATTTCAAATAGAATAATCGTATGGTTTACTATGCCAGCGATGACAAATTGAAGAGAAATGGGGTCACTTTTATAGTCAAAAGGACATTTTAAAATCCACCCTAAGTACAACCCTAGCAGTAATAGAATAATTTTCTTAACGTATAGGAAAGACCAGCTGGTGTCGCACTGTAGAATAAAAGTACAGGATCACAAGGTCAGTTTGAACAGCAAGGTCGATGTTTCACACTCACCAGTTGCTCCTTGGAACCCTACACAGGGTCACTATGAGTCTGAACTGATATGATGGCACTTAACAACACAACAACAACATTATGGCAAAAGCAACAGATGAAGAAATTGAAGATGTCTACCAACTTGTACCATCTGAAATTAATCAAGCATGCAATTAAGACCCCCAACGAGATGGAACAGCCAGGTGGCATCATTGATGGACTCAAGTGTGGCAGCGGTGGTGAGGTTGGCCCAGGATTGAACATTGTTTCGTTCTGCTATGCATGGGGTCACTATGAGTCGGTTCCGACTCGATGGCACCTGACAACAACAACAGAACATAAAAGTTTTTAACAAAGAAGTATCAGTAGTTTGGTGACAGAATTTATGTTGGAGATCTCATGATAGAATTTTGCATTGCCCACATGTTATTCATTAAAGATAACCTTTACAACAGAAAGAAAAAAAAGCAATTATACACATAAACCTCATTAGATGGAATACACAGGAATCAAAGTGATAACTCTGAAAAGAGAAAATGTTGTTATATGTTGTCAGGTCGGTTCCTGAATAGGGTTTCCAAGGAGCAGCTGCTGGGTTTGAGCTGCTGACCTTGTCGTAAGCAGTTCAGTGCTTCTCCTATAGCACCACACTAGCATTTCTGAAAGAAACATGTTGTTGTGTTGTTGTTAAATGCTGGTGAGTCGGTTTCGACCCATTGTGAAACTGTCAAGCGTTTCCAACGAGCAGCTAGGGAGTTTGAACTGCTGATCTTGTGGTTCAAACCAACTTTGCAGTTCAGTGCATTAACCTATAACGCCATATCAGGACTCCTAAAGAGACAACAGAAATATTCAATATCATAAGCCAAAATAAGGACAGGGCCAACTGTGAAAGAGACCATCAATTTCTCACTTGCAAGTTCAGGTTAAACTTGAGGAAAATTAAAACAAGTCTAAAAGAGGTAAAATGTGACTTTTGAGTACATCATACATGAATTTAAAAATCATTTCAAACATAGATTAAACACAGTGAACACCAGAGACCAAAAATCAGACTTATTGTACGATGACACCAAGAACATCACGCATGAAGAAAGCAAAAACTCACTAAAAAAATCAAGAAATAAAAGATCAAATGAATGTCAGAAGAGACTTTGAAACTCACTTTTGTATATGAAATCTAAAAAGCAAAAGGAAAAGGAAAAATGATAAAGTAAAAGAGTTAAATACAGGATGTCAAATGAGGGCTTAAAAAGACAAAGTAAATTATTATAATGAAATGTTTTAAGATTTGGAGTTAGGAAAACATCAGGGAAGAACATGCTCTGTATTTCTCAAACTGAAAGAACTGAAGAAAAGATGCAGGTCTCAAGTTGCAATGTTAAATGATTCTAGAGGCAAAATATCTTCTTCTGATGTTTTCTGAATCAATTGATATTTCCCCCATAGAAACAATCTTTCAATATTGAAAAAAAAAATCATCACCACAGCACCAATAAACAATATCCATATAAACAGACAAAAACATTGAAGATATCAAAGACTTCATTTTGCTTAGATCAAGCTTCAACACTCATGGAAACAGCAGTCAAGAAATTAAACGATGTATTGCATTAGGCAAATCTGCTGCACAAGATCCCTTTAAACTGTTAAAGAGCAAAGATGTCTGTATGAGGAGTAAGGTGCGCCTGACCCAAGCCATTGTATTTTCAATAACTTCATATGCATGTGAAAGTTGGGCAATGAATAAGAAAGACTAAAGTATCAATGCATTTGAATTAAGGTGTTGGAGAAGAATACTGAAAGTATCATGGACTGCTGGAAGTACAAACAAATCTGTGTTGGAAGAAGCAAGGATGGTGAGACTGCATCTTTCTTACTTTCGACATATTATCAGGAGGGACTAGACCCTGGAGATGGACATCAATGGACTCAAACATAAAACTGTAAACATGGGTAGATCGGGACATTGTTCAGTTGTGCATAGGGTTGCTATGAGTCAGAAGTGACTCATTTGCAAGTAACAACAACAACAGGGAAAGGTAGGAGGGAGGGAAAGATGGGCATTTATTGCTTATGGGACATAGAGTCTCTGTTGAGGAGGTTGGGAATTTTGGGGAACAGATAATGGTATTTGTTGGACAACATGAGAAACACAATCAATATTACTGAATTGTATGCGTGAAGAATGTAAAAATGGAAAACACTTTGTTAAATACATATTTGCCACAGTAGAAAAAAGTGGGATCAGCTTGAAACATTGGTGTCTGATAATTCTCCTTTAATGAAAGCAGTAAAAAAAGACAACAGCGCGGTTTCATTTCCCTTCCCATTTTTTTCTGTTAAGGGCAAAGAGTTACATTAGAAGTGAGGCATTTGTACCTCTTTTTGAATGTTCTAAAATTAGACAGATCATTGTGTGGGGTGGCAGGAGTGTGACACTTTCTGTTTAATGACTTGCTTCTCATATTTACAAACTATTGTCAAAGAATGTATCATTCTTAAGGGAGAGTCATAAAAGAGCAAAGCAAAGAAGGCAATGATAAGAAAGAATGATACCACAGTGCTTTGTTTTCCTATGACAAACTTATGGCAAGTTTTCATGTATCTATCTATCTAACTACCCATCTATAATCTATTTTATAGTATTCACATTGGTAAAATGCATGCTAGAAAATACAAATTTTCTGTAATGTATGATCTCCATATTATTCACCACTCTTACTAAGCAGAATCATCAGCCTGATGAATTGAAAGCTCTGATTCACAGACATGCTATCTCTTCTTTAAACAGGTGAACATTTTACTTCTAACAGACCAGTGCAGTATTTTCAAGTAAAGACATATATCTTAAAGTTAAGTCAGTGTTTTGTATTTGCTGATTTATACATATTCACTGGGGAAAAAAATTTACCATTGCCAAAAGATTATAATAGAGACTAAATTTATTGGACATAGACTTCTGTTCGCTGTTAATTTGTCACCTACGTCACTGTTCTTTTATTCATTTCCATCAAGTGACTATTAAATTTCAATAATCTAATAAGAATATGCTATGAAGTAGATGATAAATAATACATTTAACAAACATTAGTGAATGTTTTGTAAACACCAAATTTTTTGTTGTTGTTAAGTGCCATTGAGGCAGTAACGACTTAGAGCAACACTGTGCACAACAGAATGAGAAACTGCCTGCTCCTGGGTCAACCTCATGAAATCATTGCTACGCTAGAGTCCATTGATGCTGCCACTTTGCCAATCCATCTTGGTGGAGTCTTCCTCTTTTTCTCCGGCCCTCCACTTTATCAAACATGATATGCTTCTTTAGTGACTGGTTCCTCATGACAATAAGTCCAAAGTAAGAGAGCTAATGTCTGGACATCCTGCCTCCCAAGGAGCATTCTGGCTGTACTTGTTCTTTTGGCAGCCCATGGTACTTTCAATATTCTCCTCCAACACCATAATTCAAATGCATACATTCTTCTATGGTCTTCCTTATTCACTATCCAACTTTTGCAATCATATGAGGTCATTGAAAATACTAAGGCTTGGGTCAGGTGCACCTTAGTCCTCAAACTGACATCTTGGCTCTTCAACACTTTAAAGAGATCTTGTGCAACAGATGTGCCCAATGCAATGTTGTTGTTGTTGTTAAGTGCTGTAGAGTTGGTTCTGACCCGTAACGACCCTGTGTAGGGTTTCCAAGGAGTGGCTGGTGAGCTTGAACTGCTGACCTTACAGTTCATGACGGTTTTGCTATCCAGTGCATTAACCCACAGTGCCACACCATACCCAAAGCAATACATCCCCCGAATTTATAAGGGTCCCAAATCAGGACATGGAATACATGAAATATGAATCTAGGAAAACTGTTGTTGCTGTTAGGTACCAGTAAGTCAGTTCTGATTCATACCAACTCATTGTACTACAGAACAAAATGTGGCCCAGGCCGACACCACCCTCACAATTGTTACATTAGAGCCTATTGATGCTGCCACTGTGTCAGTCCATCTCATTTGGGGTCTTTCTCCTTTTCACTGATGCCCCAGTATAGCAAGCATGATGTCCCTCTCCAGAGACTGATCCCTCCTGATAATATGTCAAAAGTATAAGAGATGAAGCCATCCTGGCTTCTAAGGAGCATTATGGCTATACTCCTTCCAAGACAGATTTGTTTTTTCTTCTCTTAGTCCATGATCCTTTTATTATTCTTCTCCAAAGTCTATAATTCAAATGCATCAATTCATCTATAATCTTACTTACTCATTGTCCAATTTTCACATGCATTATGAGGCGATTGAAAATACCATTGCTTGGGTCAGGTGCACCTTAGTCCTCAAATTGATATCTTTGGTCTTTATAGGGTTCTTGTGAAGCAAATCTGCCTAATGCAATATGTCATTTGACTAGTTGACAGCTGCTTCCACGAGTGCTGATTGGGAAACCAAGCAAAACAAAGTATTGCATAACTTGCATCTTTTCTCTATTTATCATGATGCTATTTATTGTTCCAGTTGTGAGGATTTTTGTTTTCCTTACATTGAATTGCAATCCATAGTGAAGGCTGTGTCTTTGATATCCATTGGTAAGTACTTCAAGTCCTCTTTGTTTCCAGCAAATGAGGCTATATAGCTCACCAGCTGCTCCCTGTAAACCCTATACAGGGTCGCTATGGGTTGGAATTGACTCGATGGCTCCTAACAACAACAACAACATCATGAGCATAATTAAGTGTGAGAAATGAGAATGCCATTAAAAAAAAAGTTTTTATTGTGAATTGAGTGATAATTTACATGGGAGAACATTTGTTTTACACTCATAGTTCCATTGCAATGATTACAATCCCCTCCATGAAATATCATTCAACAGTATTTGCTTCAATTCCCTCTGTTTTTTGTTTGATTTTCTCTGGATGTGCACAAAAACACTAAAGAATATATAATCCTGTAAACAATCAAGAGGCACATTCTGCAAGCCTGCCTCTAGCCACCAGCACACAGCCTTTCTCATTCTAGAGTCCTCAGCTGCTCTCTCTCTCCATGTCATCTTCTCTGCCTCCGTATCTGGTGTCGCTGTTCTCTAGATGTTGTTGTTGTTGTTAAATGCCGTCGAGTCGGTTCCGACCCATAGTGACCCTGTACAGGGTTTCCAAGACTGTAAATCTTTACGGGAGCAGAAAGCCTTATCTGTCTCCCGTGAAGTGGCTGGTAGTTTTTAACTGCTGATTTTGCGGTTCGCAGCCCGATTCGGAACCACTATGCTACCTGATAGGGTCCCACATTATGCTCATTCTCTTCTCCCTTGATGGTCCTAGGGTCCTCTGCTTCTAGAATGTAAGGTTAACTACTCCCCCCTTTATGTTATAAAACTTCTATCTTTACAGTTGTGACAAATGAAATTAGCCATGAAAACAATTACTCAATACTGAATCATTAGAATCTTATCCCCATCTCCTTTCACAAGACCCATCCAGACATGATAAAAACTGAGAATATCCAATTTTGCAAGGTTATCCATACTTTGTCATGATCCACACAGTTAAAATCCTTTGCATAAACTCCCTTCCAAGACTAAGACTCAAGGGAAAAACACGAGCAGACATGTGGTCTGGCTGGTGGCCACATTGATAAGGGGAAGAGGGGAAGAAAACATCAATGAAGTTGAGATCTAAGTCCGACCACATTCAATAGACTCCTGTGAACCTGGGTGGAGACCTGGAAGGCCATCAGTACGGCAAGACCTGGGGACTCCTGGGCCCAGAGGCATTGACATGGCAACAGAGGACTAGAGCAGAGAGTGAGCGTCCAGCTGATATAAAGTGAGGGGAGACACACAAGAACACCCATACTTGCAGGAAGTACTCACTTGACCTGGCTTCAATGGCTGGATGATCAGAACTTGACTAGAAGAAGACAGAAAAAGGGGCAAAAAGAAAAAACAGTAACTTGCTACAATTTGACGAACTTTACCTATACTTATGGATACTGCAAAACCATTTGAACTGCAAGGTCAGAAGTTCAAGCTCACTAGCTCCTCCTAGGAAACCCTATACAGGGTCACTATGGGTTGGAACCGATTCGACAGCACTTCACAACAACAACAACAACATGAATGCAGTAGCTCAAAAAAAAAGAACAAATCTTTACAGCAAGGATCACTCCCACTCCTTGGAACACAGGGTTGACAGGGATGGGCAACTTAGACATTGGCTACCCAAAATATCAGAAGGATGTTTACCTGTGCTTTATTGACTACGCAAAGGCTTTCGATTGTGTGGATCATGACAAGCTATGGACAACATTGAGAAGTA
>NW_006408544.1:13271667-13273382 GCF_000296735.1 Chrysochloris asiatica
GACTCGATGGCACCTGACAACAACAACAACAACCCAAAATGGAGGGGGCTGTAAAGGCAAGAAGTGACTGCCTTACAAGCTTTCAAGAGGGAGCCTAGTTCCAGACTGGGCAGAGGTAGGTAGAATCTCCACTGAATTATTTCCAACCTGTTGGGACCGGGCTGGCCAAAGGAAATGGGGATAAGACTCTTGTGGTACAATAGTGAATAATTGCCATCAGGACTGACTGTGAGTGTAGGAAATGTAGAAGATTTTTTTTTGACAAAAGGAGGGGTGTTATTGATTTTGCAGCCCAGAACCGGAGGTTTCTGGGACCATCAAGTGAGAAGAGGGGAGAGCAGGACCCTACCCAGAGAGGCAGTGGCACCAGGATTGGAGACAGAGAGGATAACTTAGACAGATGCAGTGACTGGGGACACTCAACTCAGGGAGGGAGAGGGGCTGTGTGCTGATGGCCTGGTGGGAGGGTCTGTGGGGTATATCCTTTGGTTATTTGATGATGCATGGAGGAGGTTGTAATCATTGCAATGAAACAAAATACGATAGGACAAATGTAAAACTGATGTTCTCCCATGTAAATCCACATAATTCACAATAAAAACTTAAAAAACAAATCCTTTGCATAGTCAATAAAGCACAGATAAACATCTTCCTGGTATTCTTTGATTTCAGCCAAGATCTCTGATGTCAGCAATGACACTCTAATTCCACATACTCTTCTGAACCCCGGTTGAACCTCTGGCAGTTCTCTGTCAATGTAGTTTTGCAACTATTGTTGAATAATCATAAGCAAAATTTCATTTGCATGTGACATTAATGAAACTGTTGGATGATTTATATATTCCATTGGGTACCTCTCTTTGGAATAGGCACAAATATTGATATTTTCCAATCAGTTTTCCAGGTGTTCCAAATTTCTTGGCATAGATGGGTAAATCCCTCCAATGTTGCATACGTTTGTTCAAAGATTTCAATTTGTATTCCATTGATTCTAGGAGACTTGTTTTTCACCAATGCCTTCAGTGGATGTTGGGCTTCTTCCTTCAGTACCATCAATTCTTGATCATATGCTATCTCTTGAAATGGTTAGACATCAGTCATTCCTTTTTGATACAGTGACTCTGTGTATTCCTTCCATTGTCGTTGGATTGCTTTCTGCATTATTCAATATTTTTTGGTTTTGCTGTTAAGTACTATCGAGTTTATTCAGACTCTCCATGACCCTGTAACCCACAGAATTCTTCAATAGCACAAGCCAGGCTTGAAATGTTTTTCAGTTACTTCAGCTTAACAAATGCTGAGTGAGCTCTTCCCCTGTGGTTTTGTAACTCCAGGTATTTGTTAATTTTATTATAATACTTAATTTTATCTTCTTTAGCTGTTCTGTGAAATTTTCTGTTCAGTTCTTATAGTTTCTCTTTTCTTCCATATACTTTAGCTTTTCTACACTCATGAACTAGTTCCAGATTCTTTTCTGACATCCATTTTTGTCTTTTATTTCTTTCCAGTTTGTTTTTTTTATTTATTTATTTTAAGTGACCTTTTGCTTTCTTCATTTATTATGTTCGTAATGCCATTTCAAGCCTCAACTTTTGTTATGGAAAGATTCTCTGGGAAAATTATTGAATGATGCAGAATGCATCAAGAGAAGATGGAAGGAATACACATAGTTATTGTACCAAAAGGAAATGGTTAATGTTCAACCATTTCAAGAG
>NW_006408544.1:13274649-13277619 GCF_000296735.1 Chrysochloris asiatica
ATGTCATGCTGGGTAAGATGGAGGGGAAGAGAAAAAGAGGAAGACCCCCAATGAGATGGATCGGCCAGGTGGCATCATTGATGGCGTCAAGTGTGGCAGCGGTAGTGAGGTTGGCCCAGGATTGGACATTGTTTCATTCCGCTGTGCATGGGGTCGCTATGAGTTGGTTCCGACTCGATGGCACCTGAAAATAACCACAATGGCATTTCACAACTTTTCCAGACTTGGTCATTAGTGTCTGGTGCATCAAATTTGTTCTTTTTTAAAAAGTATTATTTTTATTGTGAATTGAGTGAAAGTTTACATAGAGAATATCAGCTTTACATTAATCCTGTTATATTTTTTGTAGTTGCAATGATTACAATCCTCCATTATTCTTCATTCAACAGAATTTGCTTCCATCCCCTCTGTTTTTGGGGGATGTACACCGAAGCACTCAGGAATATATAATCATTCAAACAACCAAAGGGTACACCCCACAAGCGTGCCCCCCCCATCCATCAGCACACTCCCTCCCTGAGTTCAGAGTGCCCAGCTGCTCCATCTCTCCACGTCAGTCTCTGCCTACATCTCTGGCATCACTGATTCTCTGGATAGGGTTCTGCACCCCACTCTTCTCCTTTGATGGTCCCATGGACCTCCGCTCCTGGACTGCAAGATCAACCACTCCCCGCCTTTTGGTACAAAACATCTACCTTTACATTTGCAACACTCACAGTCAGTCCTGACAGCAATGATTCACTATTGAACCACAAGAGTGTTAACCCCATCACCTTTCACTAGCCCTGTCCAGACAGGTTGGAAACCACTCAGTGGAGATTCTACCTTCCCCCACACACTCTGGAACTAGGTCCCCTCTTAAAACTTGTAAGCTAGACACTTCCTGCCTTTGTAGCCATCCCATACCCCATTTTGGGTAGTCAATAAGTTGCCCATCCCTGTCAACCCTGTGTACTGAGGGGGTGGGTGGGAATGATCCTTGCTGTAAAAATTTGTTCCCTCTTTTGAGCTACTAATTCAAATTTGTTCTTGAAATGGCCTCTAAATTAAGGTATGATATATTCAGAGTCATATTTTTACTCTTGTGGACTTGTTTTCATTTTCTTCAGTTTCAGCTAGAACTTGGATATGAGCAGTTAACATTCTGTTCCACAATCACTCTCTGGCCTTGTTTTGGCAGGTGATAATGAGCTTTTCCAAAGTCTCTTCCTACAGATGTAGTCAATTTGATTTCTGTGTATTCCATCTAGTGAGGTCCTTGTGTATATTGTATTTTATGCTGTTTTAAAAAGGTATTTGCAATAAATAAAATCATTATTGTTGGTGTTATTAAGTGCCCTCAAGTCAGTTCCTAACCATTAAAACCCTGTATAGAATTACTAAGGCTTTAAATCTGCAAGGAACTAGATAACCTAATTTTTCTGTGATGAAGTGGATGGCAGACTTAAACTGTGGACCTTGTGGTTTGCAGTCCAGTGCTTATTATATGGAACCACCACACTCCAGAATAAGTCACTGGTCTTGAATAATTCTATCATGTGATTCCCAGTATATTTTTATCATCAAGGCCATATTTTCAAACTACCAATGCTTACTTTTTGTTTCCAAGCTTCACAGTCTAATCATCAATAATTATCAATACATCTTGTCTGCTTTTTCATCAATTTCAGACTGAAGATGTTGCTAGAATTCTTCAATTTCAGCATCACGGGCTTTAGTGATTGGTTTGTACATTTGAATAATAGTGGCATTAACTGGCATTCTTTGTAGAAATATAGATATTATCCTATCTTGAAATATTCTTTTTGACAATGAATGTGACACCATTCCTATTGAAAGTGTTGTTCTTGGCATACTAAATCATATGATTCTTTCTGATTAAAAATGACCAACATCAGCCCATTTCAGCTCAATAAAGCCAAGATATCAATCCTTATGTGTTCCATTTCATTTTAGAAAACTCCCCCAATGTTCCTAGATTCATGCTTCGTATATTCCATATTTTGATCATTAAAGGATGTTTGCAGCAGTTTCTCCTCATTTTGAGTTGTGTCCCATCAATTAATGAAAGTACCAAAAGCTTTGTCCAATACATGTACTTACAGTCAAATCTACTTTGAGGAGACAGCTCTTCCCATGTTGTATTTATAGTGTTTTCAACCTGACGGTCTAATCTTCAGGCATTTTAATCTGACAGTTTTCTACTGCTATTTCTAAAGTTTCCACCTTCTGGCACTATATATGACAATGTTTCACTGCTATTTATAAGTTTTTCAGTGGCAAAACATTCAGCAGTAGTCCACCTCTCTTTGCTATTCTTAGTCCATAAGCTGCACTGAAACCTGTCCACCATGGATGACCCTGCTGGTATTTAAATAACCAAAGATATAGCTTCCAGCCTCACAACACTGTGCAAGTAACCACGGTACAACAAACTAATAGACAATTGATAGTAGGAAAATTGGAAGGTGTCATAAATGAAACTAAACACATAATGGTTGATATACTAGGCAATGTGTTGTTGTTAGGTGCCATTAAGTGGATACGGACTCATAGTGACCCTATGTACAAGAGAATGAAACACTTCTCGATCCTGAGCCAACGTCACTATTGTTGCCATGCTTGAGCCCATTGATGCTGCCACTTGGCCAATCCATCTCAGTGGGTATCTTCCTCTTTATCTCTGACCTTCTACCTTACCAAACATGATATCCTTATCCAACGACAATCTGTCCAAAGTATGAGAGATGAAGTTTGGCCATTCTGGGGTCCAAGTAGTACTCTGGTCACACTTCTTCCAACACAGATCTGTTGATTCTTTAGGCAGCTCATGGCACATTCAATATTCTCCTGTAACAACATAACTCAAAAGCATCAATTCTTCTATGGCCTTCCTTATTCACTATCCAGCTTCTGCATCCATATGAGGTTATTGAAAATACCATGGCTTGGGTCAGGCACACCTTAGTC
>NW_006408544.1:13279844-13292628 GCF_000296735.1 Chrysochloris asiatica
AGCACCCCTCCCCTCCACTCAAGATAGATGCCCCCAAACATAATCATCAAGTCATATAATAATCAAATACTATAAAATCAAAGACAAGGAAAGAATCTGGACAGCAGCTCAAGAAAAAAAATGAAAGTTGCCTACAAAGAGTTCCAATTAGTCTAAGTGTTTATTTCTTTGCAGAAACCATGTAGGCAAGAAGGCAATGGGAAGACATACACAAAACTCTGAAAGAAAACAAACTGCCAATCCAGAATCAGATGAGTAGCAAAACTGTGTCTCAAATATGATGAAAAGATGAGAACTTTTACGGATAAACAAAAATTAAAGGATTTTATAATAACCAGACAAACTTTGCAAAATAACAATAATGGGAATTTTTGGACTGAGAACCAACAACCTGAGACTGAATATGCCACCCAGAACTCAATCCAGATATTGCTGTTGTTGTTAAGTGCCGTTGAGTTAATTCCAACCCATAGTGACCCTGTGTAGTGTTTGTGAGGAGTGGCTGTTAAGCTTGAACCACCGACCTTGCAGTTCAAACTGATTTTGCAATCTAGCCCATTAATCCACAGAGCCACATCAGGAGTCCTCAATCCAGATACAGATGTTTCCAAAGTAAAACAAACCTATAAGACTGAAAATAGGAAATCAGAGATATCAATTTATAATGAAGACACCAACTATAAAGCAAAAAAAGGGAAAAGTGTAGTTATAGAACTTTTAAACTGTAGAGTTTTATTCTGCTGTGCATAGGGTCGTTATGAGTTGGTACTGACTCAATGGCACGTAATGACACCAACAAGTCTAGTTAATGTCAATATAAAACAAAGCATTTTAAAATGGGGAAGAAATTAACAAAATACAGGGCTAACCATAAAGAAAGTTAATACACCCTCACATCAAAACAAGAAAATGGAAAATCATAAACAATTAGTAAATATTTAAACAGCAGCAGTGAAGGAAGTACATAAAAATACACCAACAAAATGAATTCAGCATACACAATTATGTGAAACAAACCTGCAGTCCCACAAAAATTACACAACAAAATTCATGGTGGTGGTGGCTGTATTCCATGGAGTTGGTTCTGATCATAGCGACCCTGCACAATGTTTAAAGTGACCCTGCACAATGTTTAAAGCGACCCTGCACAATGTTTAAAGCGACCCTGCACAATGTTTTTGAGGCTGCAAATCTTTACGGGAGCAGAACGCCTCATCTTTCACCTGAGGAACAGCTGGTAGTTTCGAACTGCTGACCTGTGGTTCGCAGCCTGATTCGTAACCACTGCACTACCAGAGATCCTTAGTCAATTCATACCTATCAATAATTACACTGAATGTTAATGGACTAAATGCATCAGCAAACAGAATTCTTAACAGAATGGTTAAGAAACAGACAGTAACAGAATGGCTAAGAAAACAGGATCCTTCAATATGCTGTCAACTGAGATACAGCATACACACATAGACAAAAATAGACCAAAAATCAACAGATGGAGAAAAAAAAAAAAATACAACAGCCTAACAACAAACAAAAACAAGCAGGAGTGATCAAATTTCTGATAAAATAGGTTTTAAGATAAAAACCAGCATAAAGGAAAAAGGGCATTATCTCATGATTAAAGGATCAACTGAACAAGAAGACATAATCATAATGAATATGCTACCAATGAAAGAGCCTCAAAATATATAAATCAAACTCTAATAGAACTGAAGAAGTAGACAATTCTGTATTATTAATAGATTTTAATACACCACTTTCAATGAAACAACTAGACAGCATGCCAACAAAGACAAGAACGAACTGCACAACACATTTGACATCATAGACCAACACAGAGCACTCAAACCAACAATAGCACAATACATATTCTTTTCCAGTGGATAAGAATATTTCACTACAAGAGTAAAACAAGGCCCACAGACTGAAAAAACAAAACAAAACACAAATTTGCAATGACATATTAAACAAGGGACTAATCTCTAAAATTTATAGAAAACTACAATGACTTTACAAGAAAAAGACAAACAGTCCAATTAGAAAGGGGGCTGAGGAGATTAACAGACACTTCACCAAAGAAGACATTCAGGTGGCCACCAAATATATGAAGAAATGTTCACAATCATTACCCACTAGAGAAAGGCAAGTGAAATGACATCAATGAGATATCAGCTCACCCAAAAATAAATAGCAATGTTCCAAAAAAAAGGAAAAAGAAAACAGAAAATGCTGTGTAAAGTGTGGACAGACTGGGATCCTCCTTCCTTATTAGTGGGCAGTAAAATGGTATAACAACTGTGGAAAATGGAATGGAACTTGCTAAAAAAAACTAGAAACAGCAATATCATATAACCCAGGAATCTCTCTACTTGGTATCTAGACCCAAGAAATAAGAGTTATGTTATGAGTGAATACACACACACACACACAGATATGTATGCATACTCATGTTCATTATAGCACTATTCACAATAGCAAATGGATGCAGACAGCCTACATGTCCATCAGTGGAACAGGTGATTAAAAAAAAAAAGAAGCAACTTTGGTGCACACACACAATGGAATGATCTTAAGCAAAATTGTACCGGCATGTAACACTGAAGATATTGTTCAATGATTTATGTATTCCATTTGGTCACCTCTCTTTGGAATGGAAACAAATATCTTCCAAGCAGTTGGTCAGGTAGCTTTCTTCCCAATTTCTTCAGTTGGTCAGGTAGCTTTCTTCCCAATTTCTTGGCATAAGTGAGTGAGCACTTCCACTGTTGGATCTGTTTGTTAAAAGATTTCAATTTGTATTCTGTCAATTCCTGGAGCCTTTGTTTTTTTTGCCAATGCTTTCAGTGCACCTTGGACTTCTTTCCTCAGTACCATTGGTTCTCAATAATATGTTACCTCTTCAAATGCTTGAGTATTTAGCATTTCTTTTAGGATATAAAATAGTGTCACTGGACTATACCAATTGTCAAACGTTTATATACCTGTGGGTATACTTCCACTCTCCCTTCATACCTGTTCAGTCTGTGTATCTGTCCATGTATCTACTTGTGGAACACTATCGTTTCAGGGTTGTTTATACAACAGTATTTACCTCTATCCACTTTTACCCTTGCATTCCTCCCTGTGTCTTCACCTGTCTTCATTATTCTTCTTCCAACCCTTTCTTACTGTATACTGCATTCCCCATCACTGAGGATACTTATACATGGGTATTTACCTTTGTTTAAAACACACCTATGTATGTAGGTGCTCTGGTAGCATAGTGGTTACGAATCGGGCTGCGAGCCGCAAGGTTAGCAGTTCGAAACTACCAGCAGTTCCGCAGGAGAAAGATGAGGCAGTCTGCTCCCATAAAGATTTACAGCCTTGGAAACCCTGTGTAGGGTCGCTATGAGTCAGAACCGACTCCACGGCACAGAACAACAACAACAACATGTATGTGGTGGTGAATATAGAGGAGAAAATAATTAATATTCTTTAGACATTACCAAACATCTTGAGGCAATGAGTCTCTGGGACTGAGATCTCAGGATCATTGTCTCCGGGAACAGCACGATCAATTGGCATGACATATGAGGGTGGAATGGTAACAGGCATGGTACCATGGAATGGTAACAGAGAGACAGTGGGATAACTATTGTTACATGGAGGGGATTGCAAGTCTTTGAGATGTAACAAAGTCTGTAATTTGTTCAATGTAAAACCTATGCTCTGCTATATAAACCTTCACTTAATTCACATTAAGAAGTTTCAAAAAATCATAGAGACCATGACACACATTGGCTCAACACTCTGAAGAAATTTTTATTTGGAATAAAACCCAAAGTTATTTTTAAAAGATTCTATATGATGGGCTGTCTGTTCACCTGTCTAATCATCTCTTCAACTGTTCTCACTGTACATAGTCTCTTTACAACATATTTTATTTCAGGGAGACCATGATTTTAGGCTTTGCAATGGCTATTCCATTTGCATAAAATTATCTTTTTTCTAATTCATACATGGATGATTCCCCAACCTTCTTCGAGATGTGGTTCAAACTGCATGGTGGCAATGAGGCCAAATGACCACTTTCTTATTACTGCAAAATATCTTTCTCCCATTTTACTAATTCCTCTTACATGTTCTAATTTTCCAACAGCATTTACTATATTCAAACATAATATATAAATTACTTATTTACTATTATTGATGTTTACTTCTTCTCTATGTTAAGAATAAGACACCCTAGCTGTTGCTGTTGTTGGTAGGTGCCATTGAGTCGGTATCGACCCATAGCAACCCTATGCACAACAGAACGAAACATTGCCCTATCTTGGGCCAACCTCACTACTGTTGCCACACTTGAGTCCATCGATGCTGCCACTTGGCCAATCCATCTCATTGGGGGGTCTTACTCTTTTTCTCTGACCCTCCACCCTACCAAACTTGATATCCTTCTCCAGTGACTGGTCCTTCCTGACAATATGTCCGAAGTATGAGAGACAAAATTTGGCTATCTTGGCCTCTACGGAACACTCTGGCTGCACTGCTTCCAAAACAGATCTATTGGTTCTTTTGGCAGCCCATGGCACTTTTCAGTATTTTCCTCCAACACCATAACTCAAAAGCATCAATTCTTCTACAGTCTTCCTTATAACTATCCAGCTTTCGCATGCATATGAGGTTATTGAAAATACCATGGCTTGGGTCAGGCGTACCGTAGTCTTCAAGCTGATATCATTGTTCTTCAACACTTTAAGAAGGTCTTGTGCAGCAGATTTGTGTAATGCAACTATCAACACTCACGGAAGCAGCAGTGAAGAAATCTTCACTGCTGCTTCCGTGAGTGTTGATAGTTGATCCAAGAAGAATGAAGTCCTTGACAACTTCAATCTTTTCTTCATTGATAAGAATGTTGTTCATTGGTCCAGTGGTGAGGATTTTTGCTTTTTTTTGCATTGAGATGTAATCTATATAGAAGGCTGTGCTCTTTGATGTTCATCAGTAAATGTTTTAAGTCCTCTGCACTTTCAGCAAGCCAAGTTGTATCATCTGCATATTGCAGGTTGTTAATGAGTCTTCCTCCAATCCCGATACCACATTTTTCTTCATAGAACCCAATGTTTCGGATTATTTGCTCAGCATACAGGTTGAATAAGTACGGTGAAAGAATACAACCTTGTCACATACCTTTTTAAAATTTTAAAACATTCAGTGTTCCCATGTTCTGTTTGAACAACTGCCTCTTGGTCCAGGTACAGATTCCTCATGAGCACAATTATGTGTTCCGGAATACTCATAACTTCACAGTGCTGTCCATAGCTTGTCATGACAAGGCACCCTGGTAGTGTAATGGATTATGAGCTGGACACAAAGTTGGACCTACAGTTTTGTTTGTAGATTTGAATCCGCAGTTCAAATCTATAATCGTTCCATAGGAGAAAGATGTGGTAAAGATTTACAGCCTCAAAAACCCTATATAGGGTCACTATGAGTCAGATCAACTTTATGACACACAACCATCAACAAATGTTAAGAATATAAGCACAGACTCTTATTTTCATTTTCGTTCACTTCATACTTTCAGCACCTGTTATTGAGCTGGTCCCAAACTAGGTAACTGTAGAAGTAAATGTATAAGTAAAAGTTAATTCACATAGGTTAAATGACAGAGGTAAATAGTGATGTTTGCTCAACTTTGGAACAACAGGGCTCTATGATACAGGGATAGAGGCATAGTCTAAATGGGTAAAAGAGGAAAATAATGTCTGTCTTATGTATATTGGTTGCCCTTGCCTACTATTGTAAAACAGACACTTCAGTGGGATAAAAAGAAATATCAGTAAACATGATTACAGAAAGCTTGTAAGCCTATCTTCAGCCTATAACTGATTGGAATATGTAAAAGGATTTTTAGATCATGCCCAGTAAAATATGAGTCTTGCAGAGTCTTTGTAGTGTATAGGAACTTAGGTGGAATTCTGAGCCTCATGCAGAACCTTCTGAGGAGGCACATTCCCACTTGAAAGGGCATGCACACCAGCCTAGAGTGGCCAGAGGAACAGAAGATTACTTCTTAAAAGGAAGACCAGCAAGAAATGTCAAAAACAAAAATGACAGTCTCACTGGTTACTACAAGAACAAGCAAGTTGCTCGCCCAGGAATCATCAAGGCAAGCAATCAAATCGCTTCAGGACAAAACCCCGTCTAAGACTGAAATTCAAAAGTAACACACAAGCAGGTATGTAAGCTTGCTGGTGACCATGTTGGTCTACTGGTGAGTGGAAGTGGGGGAAAGCAGCAATGAAGATATGGGCTGAGTTTGATCACGTTCCAGACTCCCATCAATCTGGAGATTAGAGAAGAGGAAGGGCTGGTTGGTACAAAGTGTGGTGAGACCTAGGGACTCTTAAGCCCATGGACAAGGTCCTAAGCCACAGAAGGCTGGATCTGAGGGTGAGGCATCCAGATGATATGAAGTAAGGGGAGATGCACAAGAACACCCAAACTTGAAGATAGTACCCATTTGACCTAGTTTTGATGGTGTAATGGTCAGAAATCAACTAGAAGAAGATAAAGAAATTTGATAAAAGAAAAAAGAGTAAATTGCTACAATTAGATGAATTTGATCTATATTTATAAATGTGGTTATGGTGGTGGTTATGTGCCATGGAGTCGGTTCCGACTCAGAGCAATCCTGTACAGGGTTTCTGAGGCTGCAAATCTTTACAGGATCAGAAAGCCTCATCTTTCTCCCGTGAATAGCTGGTAGTTTCGAACTGCTGACCTTAAGATTTGCAGCCCAATTCATAACCACTACGCTACCAGAGCTCCTTATTTATGGATGTAGTAGCTCAAAATATCAACTGAGAGGGAAGGAGTCTTCACATCAAGGATCAAACCTATCCCCTCTGTACACAGGGTTGATAGGGATGGGCAACTTAGACATTGGCTACCTAAAATGGGTTGGGGGTGGATTTTAAATGTATGAAGTGGCTGGCTTACACGTTTTCAAGAGGGAGTTTAGTTTTAAGAGTATATGGGGGAAGGTAGAATACCCACTGAATAGTTTTGATCTTGTCTAGATTGGTCTGGTGGAAGGAGATGGAGATAAGATTCTTATGATTCAACAGTGAGTAACTGTTATCATAAATAATTCTGATCGTCACAACTGTAAATGTAGAAGTTTTGTAACATAAATGGGAGAGTAGTTAATCTTACAGTCCAGGAACAGAGGACCTTAGGACCATCAAGAGAAACGAGCATGAGCAGAATGTGGGACCCTATCCAGAGAACAGTGTCAAACATAACATTTGGTGAAAAATAACTTATTATAATATTTACAATACGGTAATCATAGCACCACTTGTACCAACACCCATATGTCAGCCACCATATGTGGTGGTGGCTTTTGTGTTTCTTTAAAATTAGAAAATTTACCATTTTTTATAACCCATGATGAAGAGGTTTCAATGGAGCTTCCTGATTAAGAAGAAACCTCTGTCGATCTATTTCTAAAAATTAACCAATGAAAACCTTATTTATCACAGTATAACACTCTTTGATTAATTTGCTTTAGACACATCATTGTTGCTATTGTTGTAAAGTTCCATAGAGTGGGTTCCAACTCATAGTGACCCTGTATAGGGTTTCTAAGGAGTGCCTGGTGTGTTTGAACCACAAGCCTTTTGGTTCAAAGCAATCAGTGGTCTAGTGTTTATCTTATAGCACTACACCAGAACTTCAGACATGTCATTAAGAGTGATGAATCACTGTAGGAAGGCATTGGGGATGGTGAGGTAGAGGGCCAGCAATGATGAGTGAGACTGTCAGTGAGATGGATTGGCACAATAACTCCAACAATGGGCTTAGACACTCTGGCAATCAAACAAGACCAGGCATATTTTGGACATAGGCGGAAGTCAACTCAAAGCAGCTATATGTCTATGTGGATTTCTCAAAAGAAAAGACTGTAAGAATCCCCAGTAATGGATCTTTAAACCTTGAAAACTATTCAAATTTCTGTGTGTTTGTCCACTGAAAGTAATTTTAAGAAGCTAATCAACTTAAATAGCCAATGTGAAAGTGCCTCTCATTTAAATAGCGGCACTTTTTCTTTAGATAAAGAGTTACAATTCATTGTATTTTCAAGAATAATGAGCTAATTTTTTTTTTTTTTTCCTTTTGGCTGTCTTTACTTCTTTATTCCATGAATATACAGACTTCTGTCAAAATAATCTCAGTCGAGAAATACGTAAGGTTTCTATTTTCAGAGAAGAAAATCTTTAGGCACCAATATACTTCTCTTTATTCTTTCTAAAGAGCACCCCCCTTTTTTTCAGATCTTATCTTACACAAGAGACTGTGATTTTAATCTGAAAATTATCTTAAATTACCTCAAGAGCAGACATAGAACAACAGTAACTAACATTCAGAATTAAAGTACCCACTGAGACTACCAAATTGAGATTCAGGGGGTCCTTGCATCTGGCCCTCTGCAGACTCTTTCAGTTATATGACTCTCTGAAAAAATAAACCAAAATCATGCAAGTGACTATCACTGTAATATGAAAAAATGGAGTGGAGCCTCTGGAAAGAAAGGAGAAAATAAGAACCTCTTTCTGCCAGAATACTAACAAAGGTCATATGACTTTCCCAACCTATTCATCCCCATAGTTTTAACCTCCACACAAAAGTAACTGCACTACTAGTCAGGAGGGAAAGACCCTCTCAGAAAACAAAGTGCTAACTCATATGAGACAAATTATCTCCTTTGGATATCATGTGCAGTTCTAGTTAGGACAATTTTCCAAATAATGCCTGCTGCCTTGAAGGAGATAATCTCTTTCTTCTTGGGTAAACTCTATTCTTTTTGAGAACACATTTGTGACCTTAGCTAGCCACACAAAAAAGAGACTTTTAAAACTTGTGCATTTGCTTGATCAAACAACTAGGAAGGCAAAGGGACAAAAATCAATTCAGTCATCTTACACAACTGTTAACATTGCAGCCTGTATGTTTAAATAATCATCAGCAATGCAGAGTAGTAATTAGGCTTTCCCCTGGAAAAGGTTCAAAATGTGACTATGAAAAATACTTCTTAAGAAGAACACACTCAAAAGTCAAAAACAATAGCGGCAGTCCAATTGACTACTACAAGAGCAAGCAAGTTGTTTGCCCAGGAGCCATCAAAGCAAGTGGTCAGTTCCCCTCAGGGCAAAACCCCTTTCAAGACTAAGACTCAAGGGGAATACATGAGCAGGCATGTGGTCTGTTTGGTAACCACACTGGTCACCAATAAGGAGACGTAGAAGAAAAATAGCAGTGAAGTTGTGAGCTAAGTCTGACCACATTCAACAGACTCCTAAGAACCCGGGTTGAGACCTGGTTGGTCAGCAGTATCGCAAGATCTGGGGACTCCAGGGCCCAGAGACAGTGACATGGCCACAGAGAACTAGAGCAGAGAGTGAAGTGTCTAGCTGATATGAAGTGAGGGGAGATGCACAAGAACACCCATACTTGCAGACAGTACTCACTTGATCTGGCTTCAATGGCTAGATGATCAGAACTCGACTAGAAGAAGAAGGAAGAGGAAAAAAAGAGTAATCTAATACAATTTTATGGACTTGATCTATAGTAATGGATGTAGTAGCTCAAAAGAAGGAACAAATCTTTACAGCGAGGATCATTACCAACCCCTAGGTATGCAGGGCTGACAGAGATGGGCAACTCAGACATTAGCTACCCTAAAAGGTGTGGGGCAGGCACTACAAAGGCAAGAAGTGACTGGCTTACAAGCTTTCAAGAGGGAGCCTAGTTCCAGGGGGATGTGGGGACGTAGACTCTCCACTGAGTGGTTTCTAATCTGCCTGGATGGGGCCGATGAAAGAAGATGGATATAAGATTTTTGTGGTTTATTAGTGAATAATTGCTATCAGGACTGACTGTTAGGGTTGGAAATGTAAAGGTAGATGTTCTGTAACAAAAGGAGGGTAATGATTGACTTTTTAGTCAGGAGCAGAGGTCCCTGGGACCATCAAGGGAGAGAAGCGGAGTGTGGGACCCTACCCAGAGAAGTAGTGACGTCAGAGATGGAGGCAGAGATGATGACTTGGAGATATGGAGCTTCTGAGGACTCTGGACTCAGGAAGAGGGAGGATTATGCTAGCAGCCAGAGGGCAGGCTTATGGGGTGTACCCTTTGGTTGTTTGATGATGCATGGAGGGGATTGTAATAATTGCAATGAAATGAAATATGATAGGATGAATGTAAAGCTAATGTTCTCCCATGCGAACTATCACATAATTCACAATTTTAAAAAATAAGAAGTACACACATCTGAAACCAAAAGAAACCCTGACCCAGAAATGACTATCTTCAAATTTCCAGTAATATATCAATATATTTTGGCTACTAAAAGAAATCTATCACTTTGGTCCAATCACCAAATATTTTTCTATGTAGCAGGTAGTCTGTGAGGCACTAGATGATTCAAGTTTGAGACACAAAATAATAGAAATCACAGACCCATAAAAACAGAGTCTGGGTTCGCATAATAGTTCTATTTCTTACTAGCTGTGTGATCTTGGGCTAGAAACTTTGCCTCAATATTGGGAGTTGAAAACTCAAAGAGTATCATAAGATTAAATTAGAGGATACATGCAAATGTATGAAAATAGTTTTGGGTGGGAAGAAGCAGTGAAGTTTTGCTAGATAGCTTCCAGTTGGTTCCTACTCATAGCGACCCTATGAATAATAAAAAGAAACACTGTCCGTCTGGCACCAATCTAATAAATGTTGCAATACTTGAGCCCATTGCTGCTGCCACTGTGCCAATCCACATCATTGGGGGTCTTCCTCTATTTAGCTGACCCTCCACTCTACCAAGCATCATGTCCTTCTCCAGGGACTGGTCCCTCCTAATAACACGTCCAAAATATGAAAAACAAAGTCTCGCCATTCTGGCTTATAAGAAGCATTCTGTATTTCTTCCAATATTCTTCCAGGAATATTTGTTTATTCTTATGACAGTCCATAGTACTTTCAATATTCTTCTCCAACACATTAGCGCAAATACATCAACTCTTCTAAGGTTTTCCTTATTCAACGTGCAACTTTCATATGCTTATAAGGCTATTTAACATATCATGACTTGGGACAGGAGAATCTTAATCCTCAAAATCTTTGCTTCTCAACACTTTGAAGAGGTCTCATGTTGCAGATTTGTCTAATTCAATACTTTAATACCTTAACTGCTGCTACCATGAGTGTTGATACTAGATTCAAGCAAAATGAAGTCTTTGACAACTTCAATCTTTTCTTCACTTATCATGAAGTTATTTTTTAATACAGTTGTGAAGATATTTGTTTTCCTTACATTGGGGTGCAATCCTTAATGAAGGCTGAGATCTTTGAACTTCAACAGTCTTTTTAAGTCCTCTTCATTTCCAGCAGCTAAGGTAGTGTCATCTACATATCACAAGTTGTTAATGAGTCTTCCTCCAATCCTAATGTCATGTTCTTCTTCATATAACCCAGCTTCTCAGATTGTTTGCTCAGCATACAGACTAAATAAGTATGTTGAAAGAATACAATCCTGGTGCACACCTTTCCTTATTTTAAACCATTCAGTGCTGCCTTGTTCTGTTCCAACAACTGTCTCTTAACCTATGTACAGGATCTTTATAACCACAATTATGTGTTCAGGAAAACCCTTTCTTCACAAAGCTATCCATAACCTGTCATAATCTATAGTCAAAAGCCTTTGCATAGTCAATAAAACACAAGTATAAATCTTTCTGATAGTCTCGGCTTTCTGTCAAGATCTATCTGATTATCAGCCATGAGATCCTTAGTTCCACATCCGCTTCTGAATTCAGCTTGAATTTCCAGAAGTTCTATGTTAAAAAGTGATCAATTGAGAAAAACTAACAAAGCAGCAGTTAGAATAAAAGGCAGCTCTTAAAAATTCATGAACCCTTTCCCCTGGCCAGCAGTGCGGAGACCGCATGATTCCTGGAGTGAACCAGCAGTTGTTCATAAGACCCCTGGCAGCCTTCCTCAAAAGATCTGGGAAGTTAAAAGTCCCTAAATGGGTAGACTCTGCCAAGTTGGCCAAGCATAATGAGCCTGCTCCCTACAATGAGAACTGGTTCTACAAACAAGCTACCCATGGCACCTGTAACTTCAGGGTGGTGCTGGGGTTGACGTTGACTCCATGACCAACATCTGTGAGGGACTGGCAGAGAAATGGCATTGTGCCCAGTCACTTCAGCCAAGGTTCCAAGAGTGTGGCTGGTGGGTCTTCCAAGGCCTAGAGGGGCTCAAAATGATTAAGAATGACCAAGACTGTGGCACAAACTGACAACTTAGAACAGAGAGATCTGAACAGAATTGCCAAACAGGTGGCAGCTGTCAAGAAGAAACATTAAAACAAATTATGCTGGGTTAATAAATTGCCTCATTAAGAAAAAAAAAAATCCATGGAAAAATTTCATTATCTTTTAATTCCATTATTCCACTAACTTTTTGAAGCCCTTTAGTAAAATATAGTAAGAGTTATACTCAATGGAGGCGGGACTTGATGGCAGATAGGGTAGAGGTGCAGTGAAGATCTCGGTCAGCAATACCACAGAATACAAGATGAAGTGGGTTCAGGGCAGAGCTCCAAAACTCTGAACCACATATCTAGGAATATTTTAATAGTTTGAAGGTTTATAGCTAGTGGAACTTGTAGCTGAAGTAAGAAATCTAATACTTTAGAATCTGCCAGGCTTGGCAGCCTGGAGCCGACAACTTGGGT
>NW_006408544.1:13293529-13295033 GCF_000296735.1 Chrysochloris asiatica
CTGAGACAGATGACCTAGAGGTAGACCTAGACTACATTGTGTAAGGAGGGCAGTCCTTGGAAATGTCTGACAAGGAATTCAGAAACATGATTATAAAATGTTTCAAAACATTTCACAATGGAGTTGAGAATAATAAGGAAGAAGTCGGGAAAGCGATACAGGAGCAATCAAACAAGATAGATACAGAATTGGAAATAATTGAAAACCTACAGTAAGAGGTCCAAATGATCAATAATAGACTATCAGAAATAGACAATACACTGAAAAGGAAAAGGAGTAGAACAGAAGAGATGGAAGGCAGAACTAGTGATCTGGAAGACAAATCACTCAATACCACTATAATAAAAGCATGAGCAGAAAAAAGGATAAAAAAAAAAAAATCTAAAGAATGTCTAAGATTCATGTTAGACAACATGAAGAGGAATAACTTAAGAATTATCAGCTTTCCAGAACAGGCAGAATCACACAAGTGCACAGAGGAAATGGTTGAAGAACTGCTGGAAGAAAATTTATCTAATATCCTGAAAAGTGAAAATATAAACATTCAAGAAGTTCAATGAACCCCAGGAATGATAGAGCCCAAATGAAAATCACCAAGACATATCATAATCAAGCTCAACAAAATCAAAGATAAGGGAACAATCCTGAAAGAAGCCAGGGAAAAGACAAGCATTACATACAAAGGCAAGTAACTGATTAACTTGGATCTCTCAGAAGAAACCATGCAGGCAAGAAGGCAATGGGGCAACATACATAAAACCCTGAAAGAAAAATACAGCCAACCAAGAATCCTTTATCCAGCACAGCTATCAATCAAATACGACGCTGTAATCAAAACATTCCAGGATAAACAGAAACTAAGGGATCTTTTCAAAGCCAACCCTGAGCTACAAAACATACTAATGGGAGTTCTGTGAACTGAGAACCAACAAGAACAGACAAAAAACAGAGACTGAAAAATCTACAATAACAGTGGGCAATTTTAATACACCACTTTGAAAAACAGATAGAAAAACAAGAAAGAAACTTGACAAGAAACAGAGGAACCAAACAACACAAACAGCCAACTGGAAAACATATATGTGTACAAAGAATTCAACCCAACCACAATATTATACACATTCTTTTTCAGTGCACATGGAACATTCTCCAGAATAGACCATGTGTTATTCCACAAAATAAACCTCCATAAATTTACAAATATCAATATACTACAAAGCATCTTCTCAGACCACAATGCTATCAAAGTAGAAATCAACAATAGGAAAACCAAGGAAATAAACTTTAATCCATGGGAACTGAATAAAACCATGCTGAAAAGCGACTGGGTAGTAGAAGAAATTAAAAATGAATTCACAAAGTTCCTAGGAAAAACGAAAATGGAAACACAACATACCAAAATCTTTGGGACAAATCGAAAGAGATGCTGAGAGAACAATTTAATGCAATAAATGCACACATCCAAAAAGAAGAAAAAAAATAAACACATCATCTACAACAATTA
>NW_006408544.1:13299272-13316856 GCF_000296735.1 Chrysochloris asiatica
AAGCCTTCCCTCTGCGAACAGGAACCAGACAAGGATGCCCTTTGTCACCACTCCTATTCAATATTGCGCTGGAAGTCTTAGCAAGAGCTATATGGAAAGACAGGAAAATTAAAAGTATCCAAAATTGGCAAAAAGGAAGTATAACACTCTATTTTCAGATAAAGTGTCCTAAACATAGAAACCCCAAAGACTCAGAAAAAACCTACTAGACGTCCTTGGAAGATTCAGCAAAGTGGCAGGACATAAGCTCAACATACAAAAATCAGTTGGATTCCTCTATAACAATAACGACAGCACTGAAATGGACATTAGGAAAGCAATACCATTTACAATGGCTGCCCAAAGGATGAAATATCTAGGAGTAAATGTAACCAGAGAAACCAAGGACCTATAGAAAGAAAACTGCAAAACACTACTCCAAAACAAAAAAATAAAAGAGACCTACAAAAATGGAAGAATGTTCCATGCTACTGGATAGGAAGGCTTAACATTGTGAAAAGGTCAATACTGCCCAAAGAATTTACATATATAATGCAATATGAATCCAGATTCCTATGGCATTCTTCAAAGAGATGGAAAAAACTATTTAAAACTCTATATGGAAAAGAAAGAGACTCAGGGTATGCAAAGCACTGCTTAAGAAGAAGAATAAGGTTGGAAATCTCTCACTCCTTGACTTCAAAATTTATTACATGGCTATAGTGGTCAAAACAACTTGGTACTTGTACAATGAAAGATATTTTGATCAATGGAATAGAATTGAGAATCCAGAAATTAACCCATCCACATACAGCTAACTGATTTTTGACAAAGTACCTAAATATATCACATGGAGAGGGGATAGTCTTTTCAACAAATGGGGCTGGCAAAACTGGAAAGCGATTTGCAAAACACTGGAACAAGACCTTTACAAAAGGCTTATACAAAAACCAACTCAGCATGAATTACACACCTATATGTGAATCCCAGAATTATGAAGGCAATCAATGAAAGAGTAGGGACAAATGTCAGGGCTCTAATTCAGGGCATACAGAGACTACCAAACATTTTGAAAGCTACACAAATAAAAGTAGATAAAATAGATGACTGGGACATTCTAAAACTTAAAACTTATGTGCATCAAAATACTTCACCAAAAGAGTAAAAAGGGAACTCACAGAATGTGAAAAAATCTTTTGCAACGACACATCAGGCAAGGGACTCATTTCTAAAATATATAGGACACTATAACACCTCTACAAGAAAAAGACAAATGACCCAATTAAAAAATGGGCACAGGATATGAACAGACACTTCACCAAGGAGGAGATCCGGGCAGCCAACAAACATATGAAGAAATGTTCATGATTACTAGCCATTATTGTTGTTGTTGTTGTTAGGTGCCATCCAGTTGGTACCAACTCACAGCAACCTTATGCACAGCAGGACGAAACAATGCCCGATCCTGGGCCAACCTCACTACTGTTGCCACGCTTGAGTCCATCAATGCTGCCACTTGGCCAAACCATCTGTTTGAGGGTCTTTCTCTTTTTCTCTGACCCTCCACCTTACCAAACATGATATCCTTCTCCAGCGACTGGTCCCTCTTGACAATATGTCTAAAGTATGAGTGACGAAGTTTGGCCATCTCAGGATAGGAGGAAGACTCATTAACAACCTGCGACATGCAAATGATACAACCTCGTTTGCTGAAAGTGAAGAGGACTTTAAACATTTACTAATGAAGATCAAAGAGTACACCCTTTGGTATCCATTGCATCTCAATGTACAGAAAACAAAAATCCTCACCACCGGGCCAATAAACAACATCCTTATCAATGGAGAAAAGATTAAAGTTGTGAAGGACTTCATTCTTCTCGGATCAACTATCAACATTCATGGAAGCAGCAGTCAAGAAATCAAACGACGTATTGCATTAGGCAAATCTGCTGCACAAAACTTTTTAATGTGTTGAAGAACAAAGATGTGAGCTTGAGGACTAAAGTGCGCCTGACTGAGGCCATGGTATTCTCAATAACCTCATATTCATGTGAAAGCTGGATATTAAATAAGGAAGACCGTAGAAGAATTGATGCATTTGAGTTATCATGTTGGATGAGAATATTGAAAGTGCCATGGGCTGCCAAAAGAACCCATAGACTTGTCTTGTAAGAAATGCAGCCAGAGTACTAGCTATTGTTGTTGTTGTTGTTGTTAAGTGCCGTCAAGTCAGTTCCGACTCATAGCAACCCTGTATAGGGTTTCTGAGGAACAGCTGGTGAGCTTGAACCTCCAACCTTGCCATTAGAGATAAGCAAATAAAAACAACAAAGACATATCATCTTACACCAGAAATAACAGCAAAGATCAAAGAAGTAGAGGACAATAAATGCTTGCAAGGATGTGGAGAGACTAGGATGTTCTTGCATTGCTGGTGGGATTGCAAAAAGTTCCAACCTCTCTTGAAAGCAATGTGGCGCTTCCTCAGAAGGTTGGAAATAGAAATACTTTATGGTCCAGTAATTCCTCTACTTGGTATTTACCCACAAGAAATACTAGCCATAACACGAGTATATATATGTGCATCAATGTTCATAGCAGCACTATTTATAGTAGCAAAAAGATGGAGACAGCCTAAGTGTCCATCAATTGAAGAATGGATAAACAAACTGTGGTACATACACACAGTGGAATATTATGCTACTTTGAAGAATAACAAGAAAGCTGCAAGCCACTGCATAATATGGATGAACCTTAAGGAAATTATGTTGAGTGAAATTAGTCAGTCACAAAAAGAGAAATACTGCATAGGACCACTACTGTAAAAGACTAAGAAAATGAACCCATACTAAAGGAAGGGGGTTCTTTGTTGGTTACCGGGATGCAGGGGTGTGGGGTGAGAGGGAGGGAGGGGTAAGTGGAGCACAGGACTGGGAATAGACACAGGATAATTTGGGTGCTGGGGAGAGGGACCATACACAAAAAGGAGGAGGGGAATGGAAGGGCAAGGCAGATGGGAGAACAGTTAAGCAGGTTTGCAAAGGCTAAGTGGGACAGAGGTAAATAATGATGTATGCACAACCTTGGACAACAGGTCTCTGGGAAACAGGGATTGAGGCATGGTTGGAAAGGGCAAAGGGGGTTGGGACACAATATTAAGATGCTTGGTAGTCTTTTGAATATTGGTTTCCCTTGCATACCATTATAAAATAGACACTTGAGGGGAAGAGAAAGGAATAACCAGAAATACCACCATAGAAAGCTGTAAGTCCATATTCTGCCTATAACTGATTGGAATACCTAAAATGGGGTTACAATGTGCCCAATGAAGGAGACTTCCTGTGGAGCCTCTGCATCACAAAGGAACATATAGGGAACCCTGAACCCCATCCAGAATCTTCTGAGGTGGGAAATTACCACTCAAAAGGACAAGCAGACCAGCCTGGAGGGGCAAGAACAACAGAAGATGAAACTGTGACTAAACCCTACAATGTTCAATAGATTCTTGTGAACCAGGGTGGAGACTTGGTTGGCCAGCAGTGGAGCAAGCCCTGAGCACTATTGGGTCTAGAGTCAGTGACATAACCACAGAGGACTAGGGTGGAGAGTGAAACATCCAGCTGATAAGAAGAGAGGGCATATACACAAAAACACCCACACTTGCAGATAATACCCACTTGACCTGGCTTTAGTGACTGGATGATCAGAGCTCAACTAGAAGAAGAAAGAAGAGGAAAAAAAAGGGTAATCTGATACAATTTGATGAACTTGACCCACACCTATAGATGCAGTAGCTCAAAAGAGGGAACAAATCTTTACAGCAAGGATCATTCCCACTACTCCATACAGAGTAGACAGGGATGGGCAACTTGGACATTCGCTACTCAAAATGAGGGGCTACAAAAGCAAGAAGTGACTGGCTTACAAGCTTTCAAGAGGGAGCCTAGATTCAGAGGACATGGAGGAAGGAGTAATTTAGAATCTCCATGGAGTATTATCCAATCTGTCTGGGCGGGGCTGATGAAAGGAAATGGGGATGGCTCTCATGTGGCACAATAGTGAATAATTGCTATGAGGACTGACTGTGAGTGTTGGAAATGTAAAGGTAAACATTTTATAGCAAAACAGAGTGGCTGACTTTGCAGTACAGGTGCAGAGGTCTCTGGGACCATCAAAGGAGAGAAGCAGAATGTAGTCCCCTACCCAGAGAAACAGTGATGCCAGAGATGGAGACAGAGAAGATGACATGGAGACACTGAGTGTCTGGGGACTTTAGAACCAGACAGGGAGAGGGGCTTTGTGCTGATGACCAGGGGGCAGGCTTGCAGGTTTGTTGATGATGCATGGAGGGGACTATAACCATGGCAATGAAATGATATACAATAGGATGAATGTAAAGCTAATGTTCTCTCATGTAATCTATCACATAATTCTGAATAAAACAGTTTTTTTTTTTTTTATAAAAAGAGTTATACTCAAGATAGACACAAAAAATGAAGAGAGGAGAAAAGCCTAACTCTTCTTGGGGTTGCAAAACTCACAAAAGGTTACGAAATTTGTTATTTGTGATGTGTTAAAAGGATAAACAAGTGTCTACACAATGCTGAATGAGAGAAGAAAGAAAGAACATAATGTAAAAAGGGCATTGAACAATGAGACAGGACGACAGGGTCAATAAATTATCGGAATATGCCATGGGTCCAATAACAAAAGGAAGAGTGCCATGATATTAAGATAAAAACATACTGTGGGTTACAAAATGGGGAACCCCTGGAGGATCTTAAGCAAAAGAGTGAAATAACATATATTATTTGAAAAAGATTCCTCTAGTTGCAATATGAAAGACAGAATAAGAGACTTGGAGAAAATTAATGATCGGGGCAGTAATGATACTTAGCAAGAATTGATGTAAACAGAGGATGGGATGGGTTACAGAGGTAAAATCTGTAAGAGTTTATTAAAACATAAAATTATCCACATGATAATTTTATTTGAACACTTGATTAACTTTCATGGCAAACCAGTAACACATATGAAACATACCACTGTACCTTGAGCAAAGAACAATGTTCAATAAATTTGTGACTTTACCATCAACACGGAAAATGAAGGAAAGGTTGGATAATGGTTTAGCAGATTTGAATTAGATAACTTTGAACCAGAGATTAATTTCCTAAGCAGCAATTAAAGCTTAAGTTTCAAGGTTCTTGAACAGGCCCTCATGACAGATGAGAGGTGTACAGGGCTAGGTATGAGCAGAAGAAAGAAGTCTAAGCTACAATGAAGTCATTTATGAAAAGCAAGGCTACAAATGTTTTATCAAATAGATGCAATATTGGAATTGTTCATTCATCTGTGCTAAGATGTCTGGAGGCCAATTATCTGGCCAATTGACTGGAGAAGATCCATATTTGTTCCCATTCCTAAAAAAGATGTTCCAACAGAATCAGAATAATATCATTATTATCACACATAAGAAATATTTGGTGAAAGTAAAACACTGTTACACAGCAGTAACTCAAGCCAGACGTATAAGAGGATGTGGAACAAGGAATATCATTGTCGAAGTCAAATTAATCTTAGAAAACAGGAAACACAAGAAAGACTGTAACTTCTTGACTATGAAAAGATATGTAACTGTGTAGATCATAACAAATTATAGACAACAAAGCAAGTAATTTGAGAAGCTGGACTATATGAAAATGAACACAGCACTGAAGGCAGACTCATTACCAACTTGTAATATACAGATGATACAGTCTTGCTTGCTGAAAGCAAAGAGGACTTAAAGCACTTACTGTATGGATTGCATCTCAACTAAAGAAAACACAAATTCAATTGAATCAAGATGCAATATCATGATGAATGGACAAAATATTGAAATTGTCAAGGATTTCATTTTAGTTGGATCCAGCATCAACATTCAAGAAATCAAACTACATATTGCATTAGACAAATCTGCCGCAAAAGGTCTCTTTAAAGTGCTGAAGGGCAAAGATGTCACTTTGAGGACTAAGGTGTGCTTCACCCATGCCATGGTATTTTCAAATGTCTTATATGTATGTGAAAGCTAGGCAATGAGTAAGGAAGGTCATAGAATTGATGCATTTGAATTATGATGTTGGAGAAGAATATTGAAAGCTCCATGGACTGCCAGAAGAACAAACAAATCTGCCTTGTAAGAAGTACAGCCAGAATACTCCATACTTAGAAGTTGGAATGATGAACATCTCACATAATTTGTGTATTATATAAGAAGGGACCAGATACTGGAAAAGGACACCATGCTTGATAGAGGGTCAGCATAAAGGAGGAAGACCCTTAACAAGAGCGGCTGCAACTCTGCGGTCACTCAAACATAGCTCTGATTGCGAGGGTGGCATAGGACCGGGTAGCATTTCGTTTTGTTATACACAGTGTCACAATTCATCAGAACTGACTCAAAGGTACTTAACAACAATACATATGGGTGAAGAGGGGAAGCAATGTTGCATTTTGACGAAACATTGGTGATAAACAGCCTAAAATGATTTCAGCAGAAAGGAACGTGAATCCCCAAGGTGCCAGTGATTCTTTTGTAATCTCTTTTCTTTCCCTGAAAATATAATTGTTTATTCATAATTTTATATGTGTTTTATTAAAAAGGACCTTGTGAAGTTATACAAGCTTCAAGTCCAAAAGAAAAACAAAAAACAAAAGAAAAAAAAACAACCCTGTGACAGGTATTTTGCTTCCAGCTCTGGGCTTCTATAGTATTAAGAAAAGAAGAGACCTATAGTCCCAGAATACTGGAGTTGAGTACATATTTTCATTTTGTTCTACAAGAATTGATTCTCCAAGTAAAACAAACATGGTGATTTCCTTGAAATATACTAGGTACTATTAACCATCAATCAAACACTGAATAATGTTAAATAATTAATGTATTGAACCTCATCACATGATGATGAATAAAAATAGGAATTTGAAAGGTGGATGACATTTTCAAAGTCATTCTTCAAAGAATAAAAATGCTTTCTGGAACACTTTGATACGTGGATCTACTATTGACTTGAATGTCAATCAGAAGATCTAGTTGTAGCTCTGCACCTATCATTGATTACCTTTGTGACCTTGGGTAATAATAATAGGATTACTATCTATTCTAATTCTGAGGATTCTTGCATTTATCATTTCTTTTGTTTTTTAAATTAATCTCTCAGTTTATAGCAATAAACTCTTACATGGTCATCTACTTCTAGTTTCTATTCCCACAAATTCCCACTTTTTAACTGTCTAATTTTTACAGAGCTACCTTTGATGGTTTTCACATCACCTAAAGCTTCTATAATATCGCCCCTGGATATCCATGTAACTTCATCTATCATTAAATAAATCTTCCCTTTTCTTATGCATGAGAAAGATGAGGCTTTCTGCTCCCATAAAGATTTACAGCCTCGAAAATCCTATACATTGTCACCATGCATCAGAACCGACTCCAAGGCACACCACAACTACCACCACCACCCCTTTTCTTATATGCAGCTTGTGGCACTCTGAATTAAAGCGCTGGATTGCCAAGTCAGCTTAAACAACAAGGTCAGTGATTCAAGCTCACCACCTGACCCTCAGAAACCTCATTCAGGGTTGCTATGGGTTGGAACCTACTCAATGGCACTTAACAGCAACAACAACACTTATTTTATACCTTGACTCATTTGTTCAAGTGACTCTCATAACTTGGTGTTCTCTTCCCATCTATTTCTAGTCATCAAAGCCTCAGAGCTTTGCTCAGCCACCACTTATTCCAAAATGGTTTTCCAAAATTTACCCTTCTCCAACATCTTCTCCTAGGACTTTATTCCTCAGTTATGATGTCCATTATACGGTAAAGTGACTTAAGAAATCTATTTGTGAATTAGACAGACGTCATGACATTAAGACTGTGTTCAACCACTCACTAAGCTGTGTAAACTTGTGGAAATTACTTTACCTCTGTGAAATTCAGCTTTGTTACATAATAGACCATATGCACATGAATTCTTCTATATGCATGTAAAGTGGCAGAAACTCCATTAAGAGGAAACAGTATAACTTACTCAGGCTGCTAAGTCAAAATCACATTGTCAATTATGTTTGACAGAGAAGTCGGAAATTGTCAGTCACTGGTGCAAGGACAAAGTAGAAATGAGAGGTTGTTGCTGCTACTAGCTGCACTGGAGTTGAGGTCCTCAACACAGTGTGACTCCCATGTGCAACAGAAAAAATGTGCTGCTCAGTATTGTTACAATCCATGATTTGTGGCAGACTGGATCACTGTGATCCATTGTGTTTTCACTGGATTATTTTTTTAAAATAGATCACGAGCCCTTTCTTCCTAGTCTGTGTTAGTCTGGATGTCAAGACCCTTGCCCAACTGGTAAGGCAATGTTTAGTTTGTCATTTGGCTTTTTTCTTTGTGACATTAGTATTCTCAGTAAGTAACTCAAGAAAGGAAGAGGATTGGATGGTATAATTCAAGAATCAAACCTAGACCTTAAACAGTGTGAGTCACTCTCCTTTTCTCTTCTTCTAGTGAAAAGTGTTCAAGAACTATGTCCTGAAAGTAAGTAAAATTATATATGAAATTTCTTGATATGCTTGTTAGTAAAGAAAATGAAAAACTCCTGTCTGTCTTGAAACATGCACTCAAAAATAGTTACTGATTATATAAACTCGTGTCAATACATAATCCTATGTGCCTAGTTAGTCACAGTTTCTATGCTTTTATATAGAAGGTAAACATTAAGCATGATGAGTGTTATGAAGAACATATATACCCACGGTATCATGGAAGCATACAATAGAAGAATCTAATCTGGTTTATGGGATGGAAATGGGGTACTCTGGTTACTCCAAATCCTATAGTAAGGAAATAAGAAGAAATATTTGCTTCTATTATTTCCTAGTAAAGTAACATTTTATCATGATTTCACAATACAATTAATTCCAGCATGCAAAGCTCTGGTGTATGTGACACTCTAGGCAAATTGCTAGTTAGTTCACCTTCAAGTCCTGATGCATCTATATTAATATGTGTACATTTCTGAATTGGTCTTCATAATGCCATACCATTTGGTAGAGCTGTTTAAGCATACAAGTATCTAAAAAGGATTCACTTCATCATTATCAAAACAGTTGTTGCTTTGTTTTTTTGTTTCCCCCCAAAATCTGTGCTATGAAGATCAGCTAACAGCAAAATAATGATCTGCAATCAACTACTCCCAATTTCCATGGATTAAAATGCATCATATCAATTCTCAAATCAATACATTTGCAGATTGGAGTTTTTCTGACCTAGGTTGGGCTGGGCAACTCTGCTTTCAGCTGCAAATAAGCTTGATTTGACTGTAGGCTAAGGTTGTATCAAGGTTATGTCCCACACATCTCTCACTTGCTTGTGTCAAATCAAAAGCATGTTATTGTTGTTAAATGCCACAGTCAATTCCAACTCATACAGATAACTGTATAGGATTAGGGTTTCTGAGGCATGGTTGGTGGCTTTGAATCACCAACTTTGTGGTCAGTAGTCTTGTACTTATCACACAACTCCACAATCAAGTCAAATTACAAAAGTATATCTAAGACTCCTGTAAACCTGGGTGTAGACCTGGTTGACCAGCAGTGTGACAAGACCTGGGGTTTCCAGTGCCCAGTGTCAGTGACATAGCCACAGAGGACTAGAGTGGAGAGTGAAGCATCCAGCTGATAAAAAAAGAGGGCATATGCACAAGAACACCCACACTTGCAGATAATACCCACTTAACCTGGCTTCAATGGCTGGATGATCAGAGTCCAACTAGAAGAAGAAAATAGAGGAAAAAAAGAGCAATTGGATACAATTAGATGAACTTGACCTACACCTATGGATGCAGTAGCTCAAAAGAGGGAACAAATCTTTGCATTGAGGATCATTACCACCCCCTTGATACACAGGGTAGACAGGGATGGGTAACTTGGACACTGGTTACCCAAAATGGGGGGAGGGGGTTTACAAAGGCAAGAAGTGACTGGCTTACAAGCTTTCAAGAAGGAGCCTAGATCCAGAGAGTGCAGAGGAGGGTAGAATCTATCTGGGCAGGGCTGATGAAAGGAGATAGGGATAGCACTCATGTGGCACAAAAGTGAATAATTGCTATCAGGACTGACTGTGAGGGTTGGAAATGTAAAGGTAGATGTTTTATAGCAAAAGGAGGGGAGTGACTGACTTTGCAGTTCAGGAGCGGTGGCCCCTGGGACCATCAATGGAGAAGAGCAGAGTGTGGGTCCCTACCCAGAGAAACAGTGACACCAGAGATGGAGGCAGAGATGATGATGTGAAGAGATGTAATGGCTGGGGACTTTAGACTCAGAGAGGAAGAGGGGCTGGGTGCTGACGATCAGGGGGCAGGCTTGCAGGGTACACTCTTTGGATGGTTGATGATGCATGGAGGGGATTGTAACCATGGCAATGAAATGATATATGATAAGATGAATGTAAAGCTAATGTTCTTTCATGTAAAATATCACATAATTCACAATAAAACTTAAATATATATATATATGAAATCTATTGAGTCATACTAGCATTCCATTAACCACAGAAAGTCACAAGACCAAGCCCCAAATCAAAGATGTTGGAAATTAAATGCTACTGGTGGGGTGCCATAGGATAAGCACTTGATCTCTAGGTCAGTTTGAGTGTAAGGTCAGCGGTTCAAACTCACCAGCTGCCCCTTGGAAACCCTATACAAGGTCATTACAAGTCAGAACCAATTTGGCGGCACATAACAACAATCAGGGTCACCACTCATCTGTCAGTTTGTTCTAATGTGGTGGCTTGTGTGTAGCTGTGCTGCTGGAAGTTATTCCACCTGTATTGTTAACACAATCAGGGATTCCATGGTAGACAGGTTTCAGTGGAGCTTCCAGCCTAAGGCTAGGAATAAAGAGAGGTAGACAAGTTCTGAAAGGTTACCCATTGACAACCTTATGAATAGCAGCAGAACATTCAGACAGAACTAGAAGAAGAGGTCCTTGGGTTGAAGGCACTCAGAATACATACAATTTGGGAAAAGCTGTCTCCTAAAAGTAGAGTTGACCTAACGACAAAATGGAGCAAAGCTTTCTGGGCCTTAACTTTCTGATGGAGCACAGTGCAAAATGAAAAGAAACAGCTGCAAATATCCCTTAATAATCTTAATATGGAATGTATGAAGTTTGAACCTATGTACATTGGAAGTCATAAAAAATGATTTGGAATGTTGAGTTTGAGGTAACCATAGATCATTTAATATCATAATAAATGGAGAAAAGACAAGTGGTCAAACACTCCATTTTTGCTTGGATCCATAATCAACATTCATGGAAGCAACAGTCAAGAAATCAAACAACATATCACATTAGGCAAATCTACTGCAAAAGACTTCTGTAAAGTATTAAAAAGCAAAGATTCCGTTTGAAGATTAAGGTCCGCCTGACCCAAGCCATGGTACTTTCAATTGCATCCTGGTGGTGGTGTATATGTGCCATGGAGTCGGTTCCGACTCAAGGTGACCCTGTATAGGGTTTCCGAGTCTGTAAATCTTTACAAGAGCAGAAAGCTTTATCTTTCTCCCTCGGAACCACTGGTAGTTTTGAACTGCTGACCGTGAGGTTAGCAGCCCAACTCATAACCACTACACTACCAGAGCTCCTTAATAAGCATGTTAAAATTGGTCAATGAATAAAGAAGACCATAGAAGAATTGATGCATTTGAGTTATGAAGAAGAATATTAAAAGTACCGTGGACTCCCAGAAGAACAAATAAAACTGTCTTGGAAAAAGTATAGCTAGAATGCTCCTTAGAAGCAAGATGGTAAGACCTTGCCATTTGTACTTTGGACATATTTCCAGGAGGGACCAATCACTGGAGAAAGACATCATATTTGGAAAAGCAGAGTCAGTGAAACGGAGGAAGACGTCTAACAAGATGGATTGACACAGGAGTATGTGAAGTTATTTTGGCAGACACCCAAGTCAATGGGAGATTTAAAAAATATCTCTAGAAATTCATGTGTTCAACATTATTATTTTAAAACAGAAACATTCTACAATTAAGGCACATACAATATACCATGTATTTACTAAATCCCAGAGATCTACTGTCCTGACTTCTGGTTCAGTAACAGAAACTAATAAATCACTGAAACCTTCTTACTTTTTCAGTCTCAGAAGTACTGCTCATTAACAGAAAATTTGGTTAAATCGATCTTGGAAGTCAATTGTCCAGATAGTCAAATGTAGTTTGCAAGTGTCTTTCAAAAACTCCAAATATTTGACAATACAGTTTCAATAAGTCAACTGAGACAGTCTTACATAATTCTTAAGGTTAAATAATGTTTCTTTAAACTCGTCATTTTGTTGTTCATATGCATATTTACAGCAACAGAAAAAAAAGTGTTGAAACTGCAGTTTCGCATAACTACTGAAATCAAAGCTGCCAACTATCTTGATGCAATCATAAATAATGAAGTTATGGATTTTAGTAGCCCAAAAGTAATTTTCAACTTGCATTAAATGTTCCCCTTCCCTCTGTATTATGAAAGTACTGTACTTTACCTCTCCTATACTATACATTTAGTCTTCATAAAATATTCAGACATGTTGATGCCAATGTCTATTAACAGTATCTGTTACCAGAAGAAGAAAAATCCATTTTATAAAATGATAGAGAGATTATCCAGCATAACTATAATTATCAGAAAAAAGGCACAGAAAGAAAATAAAAAGATGTTAAGCAATTTGAAGATCTTCTTAAGCTACATACTGTGTTTTTCTACTGAGGATTTTTAAGATGAGAAATAGACCTTGAGGGTCTTAGACAAGCCTGCGGCTATGAAAAAAAAAAGGAGAAAAAAAAAGGTCAAACATTCAGTTAAAAAGCACAGCTATCTTCAGAACAACAACTTATCAGCCAGCTTGCAGCACCTCCTTATTTATCGCTATTGGTCCCAGAGGAAGTGCACTTGAGTGTGGGCCATGATTACTTTGTAATGAGTTTGCCAGCAATGATACAGGAAACAAATTTGTAACAATGTGCCATTCCCTGCTCAGAAACTTTAGCAGAGACTGGTTTTTGTTTTTTTTAATGGGGAAGAATGGAACCAGAGTGGGAGGCACACAAGACAGGGAGAAGAACCTAAAGAGAAGAAAGCAAGCCTAACAATAAAGACTTACAGTCAATTCTTCTTTTAATAACAAACCAAACAGGCCCTAAGGAAAACTGAAGCAGCTTTGATGGCACATGGGTTAAAGTACTTGGCTGCTAACCACTGAAATTTCAACAGTTTGATGCCACCAGTCAATCCATGAGAGAAAGATGAGGCAGTTGGCTTCTTTAAAGATGTGCGGCCATACGGGGCAGTTATACTCTGTCCTACAGAGTTGCTGCGTCAGAAAAGACTGCACAGCGATGAGCCTGTTTGGGTTTGGAGGAAGACTGAGTTGCAAGCATAGTGAGGAAGGTTCAGTGATTATACTGCCAGTTCAGTAGCCTGGTTGTTTTTGTTACGTGCCATTGAGTGGTGCCGATCCATAGGGACCCTGTATAGGGTTTTCAAGAAACAGCTGGTGAGCTTGAATCGTCAATATTTCTGTTCAAACCAACTTCGCAGTTCACAGTGCATTAACCCATAGCGCCACACCAGGGGTCCCCAACCGCGACCACCCAACTTCCCTCCCCCCACCCACACACAGAGTTTGTAACATTCTGGTTTAAGAAGTTGGCTTTCCACTCTCAAATTAAGCCCATTTAAGAAAATAAAAAAATTTTAAAAAGCCTTGTACCTGTTACAGATTAGTAACCAAAGGTCAAATGCTTTCCCTAACATGCCTTGAATGATGTGTACACTCATAAGAGCCTAAGCTATTTCTCTCCATACAGAAAAGTATGAACTATGATGGACAGATGAAAGGGTAAAGAATTAAATCTTAACTAAGATTTGTCAATAAACCTATTGTAGGAGATACATGTGAATAGAAGTAACAAAGGCAATCTTTGTCTTTTAAAGAGGTAGGTTTTCAAAAAGAGAATTACACAAAGTACTCCCGTGTTTTTGTAAATACACTGCCAGGTTTTCAAATACTATTTTTCATACAAACAATAAAATTCTTGACAAGTAAGCAACAGAAAATCACTAAAACACCTGCAGCTGCATTTTAATCTATACAAATTCTTTTAAACAAAAACAGTCAAAGAACAGGCTGGCCTAGCAAAATTATTTCACCATTTAGGCCTTGAGCCCGAAACAATTAAGAAACAAAATTCATATTTCCATTAAAATTTTTTGACAAATGTTAAGATTTTTTATTATTGAAAAATGTGAGTGACTGGTAGGCTAAGTAGTGTATGTATATGTATGTGTGTGTATATTATGGTGAGGGGTAGAGATGTTGTGTAAGAAGACCTAGGTTCAAACTCCAGTTCAGTAAGCAGCAAGGTAGATTTGATAGGAATATGAAAGGAAAAAGAGAAAGTCCCATCCTACAATAAACAGATAATGAAGACCTGAACTAAGACAATAGTGGTGGTGGTGGTCATTATGTGCTGTGGCGTCGGTTCTGATTCATAGTGACCCTGCCTAGGGTTTCCAAGGCTATAAATCTTTATGGGAGCAGAACGCCTCATCTTTCTCCTGTGGAACAGCTAGTAGTTTCAAACTGCTGACCTTGATATTAGCGGCCTGACTGGTAACCACTAAGCTACCACACAGTTCCTTAAGACAGTAGAAGTAAGGATGAAAAAGTGGTAGACACCTTTGTAGACATAATTAATGGAATTTATTAATGAATGAAAGTGATCATGCTATATAGCTTCCGTTTGTCTCTCCAGATGTACTCTTCATCTTGTTTTTTTTTTTTGCGGCCTACATCAGTGGGTTCCCATATGCTACAGCTCTGGTTCAGTTTGGTTAATGAAAGACACAGCAGAAAATGAAGATAGGAATTAATAAAGTTGGAAAAGTCATTACCTTGGCTGTCTGCTAGCTTGCTAAAAACTTGTTAGTGGAGGTAGGGCTTGATGGCAGATTAAGGAGATGTGCAGTGCAAAGCTCTGCAAGCAACAACACAGAATACTAGATGAAGCAAGTTCAAGGGATGGTCCCAGAACTTGGAACTACATATAAAGGAATATTTAGAAAGTTTGAAGATTTACACCAAGTAGACTTTGTAGCACAGGCAAGAAAAGCTGTTTTCTGATACGCCGCTCCTAGCCAGCTCCAGGAGCAGCCATCTTGGGCATAAGGGAGCATGAGAAGGGCCAGAAAAGCACTACAACTACAGACTTCTGATGATCATCGGAGATAAAGGTGTGCACTTCCTTTATTTATTTATTTATTTTTGCCTTTCTCTGTTCTTTGGTGTTTTACTGTCTGCGCACCTCCACTCTGGTGACTACAGGGGTGCCTGAGCGAGTGGAAACTCCCCACCCACCTTCCACGAGTTCTGCAACCCAAGCACACAGATCTGCCCAACAGATATTTCTGGTTCCAGAATCGTGAAAGTGGGAGGAGTCATCAGGCTCTGCTTAAAACAGAATGGTCTCCCAGAACAGCCGAAGCCAACCGAAAAAAGGGCATTAGGAAGACATACTCATATTTTGCTATATTTCCCCCCTTGTTTTCTTTTATGCTATTATAGACTGCAGTACCAAATCTGTTTTTATTATTGTTTTCTGTTGTTGTTTTGTTTTTTGCCATCTCCAACCTTTTACATACTGGGGGCTCTTGCTCTCCCTACATTACCCAAGAAGACATAGCAACTGTGGTCATACAGCCAAGTTGCAATAACAGCCTGTAAATCCCACCACACAGGAAACAGCCAATACCAGCGTAGTGGTTATGAATCGGGCTGCGAACCTTAAGGTCAGCAGTTCAAAACTACCAGCTGCTTCGCGGGAGAAAGATGAGGCTTTCTACTCCCGTCAAAATTTACAGCCTTGGAAACCCTGTATAGGGTCACTAGGGGTTGGAATTTGCTCAACAGCACTTAACAACAACAACAACATACACCAGATAGACAGACAACACCTGCTATAGTTACTCTGAGTTGAAGAGTAAGAAAAGTGAAAAGAGAAGCCAATCTCCAGATCACATCAACCTGAAGGCAACCAGAAACCTCAATAAAATATCAACATACATTAATTTAATTACTGAAAAGCTGATTTTTGAAGATGTCCAAGAAACAATCAAGCATTGCAGCACATGTCCACAAACAGCATACAGTAACTGACACAAATGTAGCTTCCCACTGGAAGGAGGGCAGGCCTTGGAAATGTTTGAGAAGGAAGTCAGGAAAATGATTTTGAAGTGCATCCAAAATATCCAAAAGGGTTTGAGAAAAATAAAGAATAATTCAGGAAAGTGCTGTGCAATAATCAAATAAGATAGATATAGCATTGGAAACAATTCCAAACCTGCAAAAAGAGATACAAATAATTAATAATAAAATATCAAAAATGAGCAACACACTGAATGGGGAAACAAGTAGAACTGATAAGATGGAAACCAGAAACAGTGAGCTGAAAGACAAATCTCTCAATACTGTTAAAATAGAAGAGCAAGCAGAAAAAGGATAAAGAAATCTGAACAAACTCTAAGATACATGTTGGGCAATATGATGAGATGTAACTTAGGAATCACATGAGTCCACAGTTGAAGGAAACAACTGAAGAGCTGCTGGAGGAAAATTTCCCTAATATTCTGAAAAGCAAAAATGATAAGCATTCAAGAAGGTCAGCAAACCCCAGAAAGTATAGACTCCAAAACAACATCAACAAGACATAGTAATCAAGCTCTCCAAATTAAAGGTAAGGGGAGAATCCTGAAAGCAGGTAGGGAAAATAAAAATGTTATTCACAAAGGCAATCAAATCAGATTAAGCTCTGATCTCTCAGCAGAAATGAAAAAGGCAAGAAGGAAATGGGAAGACATATATAAAACCCTAAAAGAAATAAAAGAAAAAAAAACACCATTCGTCTGTCAGTTTGTTGTACTATGGTGGCTTGGGAGTTTGTTATACTGTAGTGACTTGGGAGTTGCTGTGATTCTGGAAGCTATGTCACTGTTTTTTAAATACCAGCAGGGTAACCCATGCTGCACTGGTTTCAGATGAGCTTCCAGACAAAGACAGACTAGGAAGAAGGAGAGATGAACTACTTCTAAATATTTAGTCACTAAAAACATTATGAATACAGGAGACACACTATCAGATATAGTGCCAGAAAATGAGCCCCTCTGTTCAGAAGGTACTCAAAATGTGACTGGGGAAGAGCTATCTCCCTTAAACAGACTTGACCATGATGACGTGAATGGAGTAAAGTTCGGGGGAGAAAAGCACATGGGACCTTCATTTACTGAAAGGGCACAACTCAAAATGAAGCAAAACAGCTGTAAACATTCATTGAAAATCGAAACATGGAATGTACGAAGTATGAATCTGGGAAAATTGGAAGTTGTTAAAAATGAAATGGAACTCATCAATATCGATATCTTAGGTATTAGTGAGCTGAAATGGACTGGTATTGGCCATTTTGAATCTGACAACCACATGGTTTACTATGCAAGG
>NW_006408544.1:13318201-13320028 GCF_000296735.1 Chrysochloris asiatica
AAAGAGATCAGTATTTGTGACCATTCCAAAGAGAGGTGACCCAACAGAATGCAAAAATTGACAGACAATATCTTTGATATTCCATGTAAGTAAAGTTATACTATAAGGCAGTATAGAAATGGCTGCAAGCATACACTGACAGAGAACTTCCAGAGGTTCAAGCCGGATTCAGAAGAGTCCATGAACAGGGGATATATATCATTGATGATGTCTGATGTATCTTGGCTGAAAGCAGAGAATGTCAGAAAGATGTTTACCTGTATTTTATTGACTATGCAAAGTCTTTCGATTGTGTGGATCACGACAAGCTATGCACAACATTTCAAAGTATGAGAACTCTGGAACACTTAATTGTGCTCATGAGGAATCTGTACCTGGTCCAAGAGGCAATTGTTTCAACAGAACATGGGAACACTGGATGGTTTAAAATTAAGAAAGTTGTGTGACAGGGTTGTATGCTTTCACCATACTTATTCAACATGCATGCTGGGCAAATAACCCAAGAAACTGGGTTATATGAAGCAAAACGTGGCATCAGGATTGGAGGAAGACTCATTAACAACCTGTGATATGCAGATGATACAACCTTGCCTGCTGAAAGTGAAGGGGACTTGCAATATTTCCTGATGAAGTTCAAAGAGCACAGCCTTCAGTATGGATTGCATCTCAATGTAAAGAGAACAAAAATCCTCACCACTGGACCAATAAACAACATTCTTATCAACGGAAAACAGACTGAAGTTGTCAAGGACTTCATTTTTCTTGAATCAACTATCAACATTCATTGAAACAGGAGTCAAGAAATCAAACAACATAATGGATTAGGAAAATCTGCTGCACAAGACATTCTTAAAGTGTTGAAGAACAAAGATGTCAGCTTGAAGACTAAGATGTGCCTGACTCAATCCATGGTATTTTCAATAACCTCATATGCATTAGAAAGCTGAACAGTGAATAAGGAAGACCATAGAAGAATTGATGTTTTTGGGTTATGGTATTGGAGGAAAATATTGAAAGTGTCATGGGTTGCCAAAAGAACCAAGAGATCTATGTTGGAAGAAATGTAGCCAGAGTGCTCCTTGGAGGCCAGAATGGCCAAACTTTATCTCACGTACTTCAGACATATAGTCAGGAGGGACCAGCTGTTTGAGAAGGAAATCATGTTAGTAAGGTGGAGGGTCAGAGAGAAAGAGGAAGACCCCCAGGGTGATGGATTGGCAAAGTGGAAGCATCAATGGGCTCAAGCGAGGCAACAATAGTGAGGTTGGCCAAGAATCAGGCAGTTTTTCATTTGTTACTGACTCGATGGCACCTAACAACAACAAACAACAAAAGAAAAAACCTGCCAACCCAAAATCATCTATATAGCAAAGAGGTCAATCAAATACGACAGTGATAAAAAACATTCCAGGATAAAAAAAGGTAAGGGATTTTTCCAAAGCCAACACAGCACTTTGAAACATCCTAAAGGGACTTCTGTAGACTGAGAGCCAATAAGAACAGACAACAACGAGAGACTGACATTCGTGGCAGCACCAACTGGAACTCAATAATCAGATGGAAGAGCCAGAATAGAAGAAAACTATGAAAACAAATTCAGAGGATTTGGGAGGTCAGTTTATGTTCAAAACAATTACAAGGCAAAAGAAGGTAAAAAACATAGGAACTGACATCCAGATGGTGACAAGATCAGTTAGATTACAGGACAAAATAGACTGGTTTAAATAAAGGAAAAAGTTCATGGAAAATACTTCACAATATACTAAGAAAATGAAAATAAATCCAAGAAGAACATGGAAACATTAAAACTATGAAGAAACTGACAAG
>NW_006408544.1:13320538-13322037 GCF_000296735.1 Chrysochloris asiatica
ATTTGAAGAAAGAAATGCCAAATATACAATAATAGAGGGAGATTTTAATACACCATTTTAAAGAAAACATAGAAAAACCAGAAAAAAATTCAGCAGAGACACAGAGGTACTAAAGAACACAATTAGCCAACTTGACCTCTTAGATGTATATAGAACATTCAACCCAACAACTGCACAATACACATTCTTTTTGGTGCACATGGAACATTCTTCGAAATAGACCACGTGTTAACTCACAAAAGAAGTCTCCATACATTTACAAACATCAAAATACAACAAAGCATCTTCTCAGATCACAATGCTATAAAATTAGAAATCAAAACTAGGAAGACCAAGAAAATAAAGTCAAATACATGGAAATTGAATAACACCATGCTCAAAGCTACTAAGTAGCAGAAGAAATAAACGGGAATTCATATAGTTCTTAGAAACAAATGAGAACGAAAAACACAACATACCAAAATCATTGTGACATGGCAAAGGCAGTGCTGAAAGGACAACTTACTGCAAAAAAGAAGAAAGAACCAAAATGAACACATTAACACAATATCTCCAACAACTAGAAACAGACCAGCAAAATAAACCTACAGCCAACAGAAGAAAAGAAATAATAAACATTAGAGCAGAAATAAATGAGATAGAAAACAGAAAAACTATAGGAACTATCAAGAGGACAAGGAGATGGTTCTATGAAACAATAAAACTGACAAAACCACTGTTTAATCTAACAAAAGAAAAAACGGAAAATAAACAAATAACACATATGAGAAACACATGGGTGCTGTCACAACAGAACAAATAGAAATAAAAAGGGTAACAGAATATCATAAAGAGTTGTACTCCAACAAATTTGAAAATCTAGAGGAGATGAATGCATTTTTAGAAAAACACAACCTACCTAAACTTACACAGAGTGAGGTACAAAACCTGAACAGATGTATAACAAAAGAAGAAATTGATCAGGCCATCAAAAAACTCCCAATCAAAAAAAGTCCAAGTCCAGATGTCTTCACTAGGGAGTTTTATCAAACATTCAGGGAAGAACTATCGCCAATTCTACTCAGATTATTCCAGAACATAGAAGAGGTTGGAAAACTTCCTAATACATTTTATGAAGCTAGCATCACTCTCATACAAAACCAGGGAAGTAGATCATTAAGAAAGAAAATTATAGACCAACATCTGTCATGAACATAGATGTAAACATTTCAACAAAATCCTAGCCAATAAAATTTAAAAAAAAATTAAAAAAATAAATAAATCATGACTATGTAGAATTCACATCAGGAATGCACGGATGGTTAAATATTAGAAAAACCATCAATGTAATATACTATATGAATAATAAAAAAGAAAAGAACAACAAGATCATATTGATTGATACAGAAAAGTCATTCGACAAAATCCAACATCCATTCCTGATAAAAACACTCAACAATGTATCGAAGGAAATTCCTCAAAATAATTAAGAGTATATATACAAAACCAGCAGCCAACAT
>NW_006408544.1:13327078-13327779 GCF_000296735.1 Chrysochloris asiatica
CCACAATAGGCTCTTCTCCCTTGATGGTGCCAGGGTGCTCTGCTCCTGGACTGCAAGATCAGCCACTCCCCTCGTTTTGTTACAAAATGTCTACCTTTACATTTCCAACACTCACAATCAGTCCTGATAGCAATTATTCACTATTGAATCATGAGAGTCTTAGCCCCATCTCCTTTGACCAGCCCTGTCCAGACAGGTTGGAAACCACTCTTGAAGAGTCTACCTTCCCACACACCCTCTGAAACTAGGCTCCCTCTTGAAAGCTTGTAATCCCATCACTTCAAGCCTTTGTAGCCTCCCCCCCCCACACACACACACACCATTTTGGATAGCCAGTGTCTAAGTTGCCCATCCCTGTCAACCCTATGTACCGAGGAAGTGGAGACGATCCTCACTGTAAAGACTCGTTCCCTCTATTGAGCTACCACATCCACAAGCCTAGGTCAAGTTCATCAAATTGTAGTGAATTACTCTGTTTAAACTCTTCTTTCTTTCTCTAGTCAAATTCTGTTCATCCAGCCTTTGAAGCCAGTTCAATTGGGTACTATTTGCAAATATATTCTTGTGCATCTCCCCTCACTTCATATTGGCCAGACCCTTCACTCTTCGCTCTAGTTCACTGTGGCCATGTCCCTGCCCCTGGGTCCAGAAGTCCCCAAGTCTCGCCATACTGCTGGCCAACCAGGTCTCAACCCAGGATG
>NW_006408544.1:13330084-13331474 GCF_000296735.1 Chrysochloris asiatica
AAGGGAATTTGCCCTGAGGGGACCTGACCACTTGCCTTAAAGGCTCCCAAGTGAACAACTTGCTTGTTCTTGTAGCAGTCAATCAGACTGCCATTATTGTTATTTATTTTTCCAGCTGGTCTTTCTTTCAAGAAGTGTCTTCTGTTTCTTCTAGCTGGTCCAGGCTGATCTGCTTGTCCTGTCAGTGGAAATTTCCCACCTCAAAATGTCTGGATTCCACCTATGGTCTTATTTAATGCAAAGGCTCAGCAGGAAGCCTACTTCACTGGGCAAGTTCTAGCCCCATTTTAGGTATTCCAATAAGTTATAGGCTGAAGACAGACTTACAAACTTTCTATGGTGACGTTTCTGGCTATTCCTTTCTCTCCCCCTCAAGTGTCTATTTTACAATAGTAAGTAAGGGAAACCAAGATTCAAAAGACAGCCAAGCATCTTAACATTATTTTCCCTCTTTTACCCATTCAAACCATGCCTTAATCCCTATATCTCAGGGCCCTGTTGTTCCAAGGTTATGCATGCATCATTATTTACCTGTGCCCCACTTAGCACATGCAAACCTGCCTAACTGTTCTCCTATTCACCTTGTTCTCCCATTCCCCTCCCCATTCTAGTGTATTGCACCCCACAGCAGCCAATTATCTTGTGACTATTCCCTACCCTGTGCTCCACCTTCCCTTTCCTCTCCTCACTCCACCCAATACACCCTGATAACCAACAAGTACTATCACCCCCCACCCAAACCTTTTCATGTGGTCAAAATAGCTTGGTACTGGTACAATGAAAGATAAATTGCTCAATGGAACAGAATCAAGTATCCAAAAATTAACCCATCCACATACAGTGAATTGATTTTTGACAAAGTGCCTAAATATATCACATGGGCAGGTGATAATCTTTTTAACAGATGGTGCTGGCAGAACTGGAAAGCAATATGCAAAAGACTGAAACAAGACCTTAACCTCACACTTTATACAAAAACCAATTCAGCATGGATTAATGACCTAACAGTGAATCCCAGAATTATAAAGGCCATCAATGAAAAAATAGTGACAAATGTAAGGCCTCTAATACAAGTATATTTTATTCCATCCTTTAACTTTTAATTTGATTTTGTCTTTGTGTGTAAGATATATCTCTTGGAGGCAACATATTGAAGGATCTTGTTTTCGTATCCATTCTGCCACTCTCTGTCTCTTCACTGGTGCATTTAATCCATTGACAGTCAGTATAATTATTGATGTTGTTTTGTTGTTGTCAGGTGCCACCAAGTCGGAACTGACTCATAGCGACCCCATGCACAGCAGAACAAAACAATGGCCGATCCTGGGCCAACCTCACCACCGCTGCCACACTTGATGCCATCAATGATGGCACCTGGCCAATCCATCTC
>NW_006408544.1:13332989-13334709 GCF_000296735.1 Chrysochloris asiatica
ATCTTTCAATATTGATAGGTATGAATTAATTGCTGTCATCATGTTAATTTCTGTGGTGCTGCTCATTCCTGTGTTCTGTATGCCTTCTTGTGCTGCTTTTATGGTATTTCTTGTCAGTTTCTTCTTAGTTTCAATGTCTCCCTATTCTGGTTGGATCTCCATTTTCATGGTAAATTGTGAAGTATTAAATTTCTTTGAGATTACCCTAGAGTCTATTAATTTCTCCCTGCATTTAAGACAGTCTATTGTATCCTGCAATCTACCTGACATCTTTACCACCTGGATCTCTGTTACTGTTTTTCCCTTCTTTGACATTGCTCATATTTTGATTTTTGATTGGCCTCACGGGTCCTCTGAATTCACTGTAATTTTGTTCTGTTCAGAACTCTGCTGTTGACTTAATTCTGGATGGTGTTGCCGCATCTGTCAATCCCTGATTGTTGTCTGTTATTGTTGGCTTTCATTTCAAATAGCTCCCTTTAGGATGTTTTGAAGCACTGGATTGGCTTTGACAAAATCTCTTAGCTTCTGTATATTCTGGAATGTTTTGATTACACCATCATATTTGATTAACAGTTTTGCTGGATAGACAATTCTTGATTGGCAGGTTTTTTTTGTTTTTTGTTTTTTTCATTTAGGGTTTTATATATGTCTCCCCATTGCCTTCTTGCATGCATGATTTCTGCTGAGAAGCCAGAGCTTAATCTGATTTACTTGCCTTTGTATGTAACACTATTCTTTTCCCTCTCTGCTTATAGGACTAAATCCTTGTCTTTTATTTTGGAGAGCTTGATTATGATATGTCTTGGTGATTTTCTTTTGAAGTCTATCCTTCCTCGGGTTCCTTCAGCTTCTTGGATGTTTATCTTCTCATCCTTTAAGATGTTAGGGAAGTTTTCTTCCAGAAGATCCTCAACTATCTCCTCTGTGGACTTCTGTGATTCATCCTGTTCCAGAATGTCATTAATTCCTAAGTTATTCTTCTTCATGTTATCTAGCATGAATCTTAGACTCTCTTCTTAATCTTCATCCTTTTTTTCTGCTTGCTTTTCTATCTTAGCAGTATTGAGAGATTTGTCTCCTAGGTCACTGGTTCTGTCTCCCATCTCTTGAATTCTACTTCTTTGCCCTTTCAGTGTGTTGTCCATTTCTGATATTTTATTAATCATCTGGACCTCTTTTTACAGATTTTTAATTGTTTCCAAATGCTATACCTATCTTGTTTGATTGCTCCTGTAGCGTTTCCTGACTTCTTCTTCTTTTTGCTCCACCACTCTGTGAAGCATTTGAATTTGTCTCCATATTAGCCATCTGAATTCTTTCTCAAACAAATCCAAAGCCTGCTCTTGTTTTAGTAGGGAGTCTTTGTTGGCCTCCCCTCATTTGTTTCAGTTATTCTTTTCTGTTTGGGGACTTGTGCTGAGATCTTTTGTTGTTTTTTCTTAGACATTTTAAGTAGTTAGATGGGTTTTTAATGATTAAATGAATATTGCTGTGTTGTTAAACTTACCAAGTGTATCCTGGTGGATGTGATCCAGAGAGAGGCCTCCCTTTTCACATGTAATGTCTAGCAGCTGGTATTGGCTCCTGTCCAGATGGTGGGATATTTTGAGTATGTTTGTAGCTTGACTATGTGGACATGATTGTTGTCTCTTGTTAGGTAAGGTAGAGGGAGAAAGCTCCCACCCCCAGAAAAAAAATGAAACCAAAAGGACCAAAA
>NW_006408544.1:13335949-13338048 GCF_000296735.1 Chrysochloris asiatica
AAAAAAAAAAAAAGAAAACTAAGATAAACTCACAGATCCACATCTAGAAAAATCATAATCAAACTGCCAAAAGACAAAAAAAATCAAAGACATAAAGATAAGAGAAGTTATCTGACACTTAAGAGGAAACCTCAGTTAATATTAACACCTAACTTCCATCATAAATCATGGAGGTGAGAAGACAGTGGAATAATGTATACAAGTTGCTGAAAGAAACAGATTTTCAATGAATTCTATATCCAGCTGAACTTTCATTCAAAACTGAAGATGATAATAAGTATCAAGAATTTTTTTAAAAAAGAAATTTGTTTATAAAAAAATTTAGTCTGAGCAATACTGAAGGCAGTGCTTCAGACAAAAATGAGAGGACGTCACACAGTAACTTGAATCCAAAATATGGAAAAAGGACCACTGGTAAAAGTATATACAGATAGAAAACAAGTGTGTATAAGCTTTTTGATGTAACATTTTTTATCTGATTTCAAAGATAACTGAATAAATCAATAATTATGTATATTGATGGGCATACAGTGAATAAAGATACACATTTTATGACAATTATGGTAACAAATAAGATGAAGTAACCAAACAGATAAGGAGAAATGCTTTTATTTAATGTTTAAACTTAGCTCTGGTAGCATAGTGGCTACGAATTGGGCTGCGAATCACAAACCCTGCAGTTCAAAACTACCAGCTGTTCCATGGGAGAAAGATGAGGTGTTCTGCTCCCGTAAAGATTTACAACCTCAGAAACCCTGTACAGGGTAGCTATGAGTCGGAACTGACTCCACGGCACTTAACAACAACAACAACATCAATATTAATTTGAGATGTTGTTGTTGTTGTTAAGTGCTGTTGAGTCAGCTCCGACTCAAGATTACTCTGCACAGGATTTCTGAGGAGTGGCTGGTTGAGTGCTTACCCTATGGTACCACACCAGGATGCTTAATTTGAGATATATTGTTATAAATTAGCAGGTTAATTTCAATTCCCAGATAAGTTACTGAGAAAACAACTCAAAATTATATAGTAAAAGAAATTACAAGGGAATTAATATGGCACAGTAGAAAGTATCTAGGAATGTAACAGCAATGGAGGAAGAGGAGAAAAATAAGATAAGGAAACAAATAGCAAACTAGCAGGCATATATCCCACTTTGCCATCAATTAAATTAAATGCCAAAAAATTAAACACTTTAGTTAAAAGGCAATGATGGATAAAAAAGCATATGCAGTCTACAAGAATCATTATTAATTTCAAAAATAACAAGAGATTGACAGTACAAGAATAAAAAGAGGAATGCCATGTAAACTAACCAAATGAGAGCAAGAATGACTACACTATTATTATCAGACAATACAAACTTTAAGACAAAAAAATGTCATTAGTGACAAAAAGAATAGTTTATAATGTTAAAATGTTCAATCCATCTGGAAGATATAAAGATTAAAAACAAGTAAAATGTATCACAAATTACAAGAACTGAAGAAAAAAATGGACAATTCAATAATAGAAAACGATCTCAACACTGGACAGAATAAGTCAATAGATCAAAAGGAAATGGAAAGCTTGAGCAACACTATGAATGGCCTACAACTAAAGAGCAGTAAAATGTGCATTCTACTCAAATTCACATGGAACATTCTATAACAATATAAAAATACATTATTTGGAGAAGAAAAGACCAAAAAAATGAAATTTTACAAAATATAATGTCTGAAATAAATAAGAATGAAATAAAATCTTAACAAAGACAAATCTGAATAATTCATAAATGTGTGAAAACTCCATTACCCCATAAGAACCAAAGGGACAAAGAACCAATCACAAGGAAAGTTAGGAAATATTTGGAGTTAAATAAAAATCAAAACACAAATTCAAATCATGGAATTCAATAAAAGCAGTGTATAAAAGGAAATGTATAGAAGCAAATGACTGTCTTAAAAAATAAAGTTATCAATACAAATAACTTTCATCTAAACAAAACACAAAAAGACCAAACTAAACTAAAAGCAAGCAAAAGGATAGACATAATAAAATTGGAGAGTAAATAAATGAAATAAAGAATAAAAACACAACAATCAACAATTAAAAAAAAA
>NW_006408544.1:13338461-13343813 GCF_000296735.1 Chrysochloris asiatica
CCATGACACTTTCAATATTTTCCTCCAACACCGTAACTCAAAAGCATCAATTCAGAAAATGTAATTATTTAGGAGGGAAAATTACAGTTTCTCTAAAATTGAGGGAAAAGAATTGTATGCCAACAAATTAGATAACTAAGCTGTAATAGACAAATGCCTAGAAGACAAAAATAACAAACTTGAGAAGGAATAGAAAATATGAATAGACCTATAAGGTGAGACTGAATAGTTATTCGAAATTTCCACAAAGAAGAGTCCACGGCAAGAAGATTTCTCTAGTGAATTTTACCAAGCATTTCAAGAAGAAAACAAAATGAAAAACACCAAGCTTTCACAAACACTTGAAAAAAATAAGGAAGGAAACACTTTTCAACTCATTCTCTGATTGCAAAACTGATGTTGTTAGGTACCATCAAATCAGCTCTGATTCATATGTAACAGAACAAAACACTGCCTGGTCCTGCACCATCCACAGATAGTTCTTATGCTTTAGTCCATTGCTGTAGTCATTGTATCAACCCATCCCACTGAGGGTCTTCCTCTCTTTAGCTGACCTTCTATACTTTACCCAAGTATGTTGACCTTCTCTAGGATCTGGCCCCTGCTGATAACATGTCCAAGCCATGCCTTTTTCTAATAAGCATTCTGACAATACTTCTTCTAACAGATTTATTTGTTCCCCTGGCAGTCCATGGTATATTCAATATTCTTCAACACCATAATTCAAAGGCATGGATTCTTCTTCAGTCTTACTTATTCACTGTTCAGCTTTCAAATGAATATGAGACCATTAGAAATATCAAGGTTTGGGTCAGGTGCACTTTAGTCTTCGCACCAACACCCTTGTTTTTTAATACTTCAAAGACACTTTTGCAGTAAATTTGTCCGATTCGATAATACATCCTTTGATTTCATTGATAGTGACATAGCTTATCATCCAATTGTGAGGATTTTTGTGTTGAGATATCAATCTTCATCAGTAGATGAAGTCCTCATTGTTTTCAGCAAGCAAAATTTTGTCATCTACATATTACAAACTGTTAACAAACCTTCACTCCAGTCCTGATGCTGTGTTCTTCATATACTCTAGCTTCTAAGATTATGTACTTTGCATACTGATTGGATAAGTAAGGTGAAAGGATGCATCCCAGACTCTCACCTCACCTGTTTTAAACTATAAGGTAGCCCCTTTGTTCTGTTCAAATTGATCTGTGTGTATAGTTTTTATGTGAGAACAGGTAAAGTACTCTGGAATTCCTATCCTTTCAAAGTTATCTGTAATTTGTTATTATCCACACAGTCAAATGCCTTGAATAGTCAATGAATCATCAATAAATATATTTCTAGTAGCTTCTTCTTGTAGCCAAGACCCATCTGATATCAGCAATAATATTCCTCGTTCCACGTTCCCTTCTGAAACCAGCTTTAATTTCTTGGAGTTACTTATCCATATAATGCTGCAACCCTTTTTGAATTATCTTCAGAAAAAAAATTTACTTGTATGTAATCTGAATGATATTATTCAATAATTTCCTCATGCTATTAGATCACCTTTCTTTGAAACAAACACAAATATGGGTATCTTCCAGGCAGTTGGTCAGGTAGCTGCCTTCCAAATGTTTGGAATAGGCAAATGAGCATCTCCAGTGCTGCATTCGTTTGCTGAAACATGTCAATCAGTATGTCATCAATTTCTGGTGGCTTATTCTTCATCAATGCCTTCAGTGTAGCTTGGCATTCTTTCAGTACCAACGGTTCTTGATCATATGCTGCCTTCTGAAGTGTTCGAACATTGATCAATAGTTTTTGTTGTTGTTGTTGTTGTTGTTACAGTGATCTGTATTCCTTTCATCTTCCTTTGCTGCTTCCTATGTTTTATTTTGCCAATAAAATCCTTCAACATTACAACTTGAGGCTTGAATTTTTTTCTTCGGTTCAGCTTTAGAAATGCTATGTGTGTTCTTCCCTTTTGGTTTTCGAACTCCAGGTCTTTGTACATTTCATTATAATCATTAGAGTATGTTTTCTCAAACTCTTTAACTTCACAATTTCTTACATTCACTTTGCTATTGTTCTTATTAAGTGATGTCAAGTCCATTTTGATTCATTGCAACCCAGTATAGGGTTTCTGAGGAGTGGCTAGTAGGTTTGACCGCTAACAATGCAGGTAACAGTACAGGGCTTATCCTACACCTCCACACCACGACTCCACATTCATTTTGTTGTGGTTGTTAAGTGTCTTCGAGTGGATTACTACTCATAGAAACCCTGTATAAGGTTTCAGGGAAGCAACTGGTAGGTTTGAGCTGTTAACTTCGTGGTTCACATCCAGTGCTGATCCCATAGTGATGACACCTGGGGTCCATTCATTTGAGCTATTCTATGTTAAAAAGCAAGTTTCTGGCTTCCTTTTTCTCTCCTGTTTTTTCAATAAACTTTGCTTTCTTCTTGTATGATGCCCTTGATGCCATCCCATAAGGTATGCAAAAAAAAAAAAAAAAAAAATCTATTCTTGGTAGGGTCTCTAAATTCAGGTGGCTATTCTCAAGATGGCATTTTGGCTCTTGTGGACTTGTTTTAATTTTCTTCAGCTTCAACCTGAGCCCCTGGCCTTGTCTTGACTGATGATATTGAGCTTGTCCATCATATCTTTCCACAGATGTAGGAAATTTGATCCCTGTTTATTCTTATTTATTCTATCCAGTGAGGTCAATGTGTATAGTCAAGGTTTATGCTACTGAAAAAAAAAAGTTATTTGCAATGAAAAGGTCATTTATCTTGCAAAATTCTATTGATCACTGACATTGGTTCTATCACCAAAAACATATTTTCCAATTGCTGATTCTTCTTTGTTTCCAATTGTTGCGTTCCAATCACCAATATTTATCAATAAATCTTGCTTCCATGTTTGATCAATTTCAGACTGTGAGGTTGTTGTTTTCTTTACATTTCTTTACACTGAGGTGCAATCCATACTAAAGGCTGCAGTTTTAAATCTTCATCAGTAAGTATTTTCCAGTCCTTTTCACTTCCAGCAAGCAAGGTCTTGTCATCTGTATGTTGCAGGTGGTTAAAGAGTCTTCCTCCAATCTGGCTGCCATGTTCTTCATATAATCCAGTTTCTCAAATTATTTGCTCAGCATACCAATTGAATAAGAACAGTGAAAGGATACAACCCTGGCACACCACTTTTTAAAATTTTTATTTTAAAAAAATGCAGTGCTCCCTTGTTTTCTTTGAATGACTGTCTGTTGATCTACACACAGTTTCATGAGTACAATTAAGTTCTGGAATATCAATTTTCAAAAGTATATCTGTATTTTGTTATTACCCACAGAGTCAAATGCTTTTCATAGTCAATAAAGCTTCTCTGCTTTTAGCCAAGATCCATCTGATGTCAGCAATGATATCCCTAGTTCCACATCCTCTTCTGAATCCAACTTTAATTTCTGGCAGCTCCCTGTAAATGTACTGCAACAAATATTTTTAAATTATTTTCAGCAAAATTTTACTTACATGTATGTGACATTAATGGTATAGTTCAATAACTTTTGCATTCCATTGGGTTACTTTCTTTGGAAATAGTACAAATATGGATCTCTTCCAATCAGTTGGCCAGGTAGCTATCTTCCAAATGCCTTGGCGTTGTCAAGAGAGCCCCTTAAGCACTGAATCAGTTTTTGAAACATTTCAATTTGTATTCAACAATTACGGGAGATTTCTTTTTGACAACACCCTCAGTTCAGTAAGGATTTCTTCCTTCAATACTGTTGATTCTTCATCGTATGCTAACTCTTGAAATGACTGCTAATCAAACAATTGTTTCTGTCACAGTGACTTTTTGTATTTCTTCCATCTTCATTTGATGCTTCTAGCATCATTCAATATTTTGCCTATAGAATCCTTCAATATTGCAAGTCGACACTTGATTTTTTTTCATCAGTTCCACCGGCTTGAGAAATGCCGAGAATGTGCTTTCCTTTTAGTTTTCAAGTTCTAGGTTTATACACCTTTCACTATAATATTTGACTTTGTCTTCTAAAGCTGCCTTTGAAATTTTCTCTTCAGCTCTTTTATTTCCTCATTTATTCAAGATTCTTTAGCTTCTTTACATGCAAGAGTAAACTTGTGTCTCTTCTGACATCCACTTTTGTCTTTTATCTCTTTCCTGTCTTTTTAATGACCTTTTATTTTTTTTCTGTATGATGTTCTAGATGTTGTCTCACAACTCTTTTGGTCTTTGATCATTATTGTCTAATTGATCAAATCTCTTCTTGAGATGGTCTCTAATTCACATGATATATACCTTTATTTTTTATTTTTTTTAAAGTTTTTATTGTGAATTGAGTGATAGCTTACATGACAGAAGATCAGTTTTACACTAATCCTATTGTATTCATTTCATTGCAGTGATTATAATCATATTCATTTTATTGCAATGATTACAATCCCCCGCATGCTTCATCATTCAACAGTATTTGCTTCTATTCCCTCTGTTTTTTTTGTTTTTTTTTGTATGTGCACCAAAACACTCAGGGATATACAATCATTCAAACAGCCTAAGGGCACATCCTGAAAGCCTGCCCTGAAGACATCAGCACACATCCCCTTCTACCTCCATGAGTCTAGTGTCCTTAGCTGCTCCATCTCTCTATGTCATCATTTCTGCTTCCATCTCTGGCATCGCCACTTCTCTAGATAGGATCCCACATTCTTCTCCCTTGATGGCCCCCGGGTTCTCCACTCTGGGACTGTAAAGATCAACCACTCACCCCTTTTGCTACAAAACTTCTAACTTTACACTTGTGACAATCAAAATTAGTCATGATAACAACTACTCACTATTGAATCATGAGAGTCTTTTACCCACCTCCTTTCACCAGATCTATCTAGGCAGGATAAAAATCACTCAGTGGAGATTCTACCTTCTCCCACACACTCTGAATCTAAACTCGCTCTTGAAAACTTGTAAGCCAGTTACTTCATGCCGTTACAGTCCCCCCATTTTAGGTAGCCAGTATCTAAGTTGCCCATCCCTATCAACCCTGTGTACAGAGAGGATGGGAACGATCCTTGCTGTAAAGAGTCTTTCCCTCTTGGTATTTTAAGCTACTACATCCACAAATATAGGTCAAGTTCCATCAGATTGTAGCCATTTACACTTGTTTTCCTTCTTCTAGTTGGGTTCTGAAAATCCAGCCATAAGCTAGGTCCAATGGACACTATCAGCAAGTTTGAGTACCCTTTTGCATATCTCCTGACTTCATCAACTGGATGTTTCACTCTCAGCTCTAGCCCTCAATGGCCATGTCACTGTCCATGGGCTCAGGAGTCCCCAGGTCTCATCGTACT
>NW_006408544.1:13348283-13356716 GCF_000296735.1 Chrysochloris asiatica
TTTTCCCAATAGCTACATTGTTAATTTTTATAGCATCTTTCAATGATTAGTCTAATATTTTTCTCAAACATTTCTAAAGCTATCTCTGTTATGCATTGTTAAACATAAAGTTTTAATATACATCTTTGTTTATTATGGTAAACAATAGAAAAACCCTAGATAAACAAGATACATAAAAACTTGATGTATAACAATGCATAACAGAGATAGCTTCAGAAAGGTTTGGGAAAATAACAGCTTACTCAATGAAAGAAGCTGTAAAAATTAACAACATACCTGTTGGGGAAAGTAGATCCCTACACCGCATTTCATTATTACTGTTGTTGCTGTGACATGTCATTGAGTTGGTTCCAACTCAAAACAACCCTATATAGGGTTTCCGAGAAGCGTCTGGTGGATTTGAACTGCCAACATTGTAGTTAGAGTCTAATGCCAACCCTACAGTGCCAGATATCACATCATACATTTAAAAAAAAAAATCCATATGAATTAAAGCCTCAAATAGGAAGCCCTAGTTGTGCAGTGGTTAAAACTTCATTAGCTAACCAAAAGTCTGGAGGCTTTTACTTACCAGCCACTCCACGACAGAAAGATGTGGTAGTTGGCTTCTGTAAAGATTTCCAGCCTTAGAAAACCTAAATCAGTTCTATTCTGTCCCACTGGGTTGCTGTGAGTTGGAATCGACTCACCAGCAGAGGGTAAAGAGAAAAATACACAAAGACAGCTTTAAATACTTTGGAAAGAAATGTAAAAGAATATCTTGATTTTGGAGTAGGAATAGATTTATTTAAAAAACATGCAAAGCATAAACCCTAGAGAAAGGCTTAATAAATCTGTCTATATTCCCATTTATCATGTTTTGCTCAATAAAGGACACTACTATAGACAAACATTTTGCAATGTATAAAATACAAGAATTAATATCCATAATATCTAAAGAACACCTCAAATCCATAAAATAAATCTAAAAAACCAATTTTCAAAATGCATAGTAGAAATAAGCAGGAAGTGCACATGAGAGAAAATCTGAAGGACCAATAAATATATAAAAGCCCATTAGGAAACTACAATTGAATACCATTTCAAATCCATCAGACTGGCAAAAATGTAAATGTATTACAATAGTAAGTACAAAAATGTAGAAAACTGGGAAATCTCATACATGGCTGTTAAAATGTATAGACTACAAAGACATACAAGAGCAATTCAACAGTAAACTGAAGATGGTCCTGTCATTGATTTCATAAATAGCATATATTCCATAGGCAAATATCAGCACATGTATACAAGGAGAAATGTTCAATAATTATTGCAGTGTTTTTTAAATAATGAAAAAGTACCCATTAATGGAAGAATCAATAAAATATGGTACGTTGATATAAAAGGCGCTTTGGCAGAATAGTGGTTATGAGTCAGGCTGCTAACCTCAGGGTCTGCAGTTCGAAATTACTAGCTGTGCCATGGGAAAAAGATGAGCTTTTCTACTCCCATAAAGATTTACAGCCTGCAAACTCGGTTTGAAACACAAGGTTGCAGGTTCAAGCTAACCAGCCACCTCTTGGAACCCCTCTACAGGGTCGGAAAACACATGACAGCACTTAACAGCAACAACAACAAGACCCTATACAGGGTCCCTATGAGTCAGAACTGACTCCACAGCCTATAACCACCACCACCACCACCACCTTATTTATATAAAATATATTCATTGAATGCTGTACAGCAGTTGAAATTCCCTTAATTTACAGTATCTACATAGAAACTTAAGCATAGTTTAAGAACAAAAATAAATTGAAGAAAGAGATATACAAAATGAAGATACAGGGTGGGGGAGAGGAGAATGAGGGGTTACTGTTTAATGGTATAAAGTTTTTGTTTGGGATAATGAAAAGTTCAATAGCTAGATTGAACAGTCCCTGGAGAAGGATATCATGCTTAGTAAAGTGGAAGATCAGCAAAAAGAGGAAGATTGTCAAAGAGATACAATGACAACAATGGGCTCAAACATAACAACTGTGAGGATGGCACAGGACCAGGCAGTGTTTCATTCTGCTGTGAATGGGGGTCACTATGAGTTGGAACAACAACATAGAAAAAAATGAAAAATCAGGTATGTGCAAACAGAATCATAACATACCAAAACTAGAATAGCACAGTCTGTACCCCCATTTTATTAATGGTAAACTAATGCTCTGAAGGGGAAAGAGCTTTTAGCCCAAACCTTAGGTTTCTAGTATTACCACCTCAAGGTATACTCAAATGTAAACTAACCTTCTTAAAATGCCCTCTTTCTAAAAACAGCAACAAAATGTTTTATAGATCCAGATTTACTAAGATAAAGCTGAAAGAATTCACTCCAGAACAAAACCTGCTATACATGCAAGCCTCCCTTACTCTCTTTAAAAAAAAATAATAAAAGGCTTTGAAAATCCACGGACTTTTACAGAACAATTGTTGTTGTTAAGTGCCATGGAGTCAATTTTGACTCAGTGACTCAGTATAGGGTTTCTGAGGAGTGGATGGTCGGTTTGAACTACTGACAATTCGGTTAGCATTCCAGTGCTTATCCTACAGCACCACATGAGTACAATTAGTGTACCTTAATATATTTAAATTTTTTAAAAAATAATATGTAGTTCCGGGATCCAGGATTGAGTGTAGACTGAAACAAAATAATCTAACTGCCTTATAAATGTAAAAATTCACTAAAATGAAAAAGAGAGGAAGTGATACAGATCAAGTAATTTTGGAAATTAAGTGGAAAGTGTACAACTAAAGAAAAAAGAAATGACACATAAGCACTGCATTCTTTGTAAAATTATCTCCCAGGGGAATAGGGTTGTTAATTCTTAAACGGCTATAGATCTATGTTGTTGTTAACTGCTGTTGAGTCCATTCCAACTCATAGAGACTCTATGTATGATTTCCAAGGAGTAACTGGTGGGTTTGAACTGCTGACCTTGTGGTACACAGTCCAGTGCTGATCCTACAGTGCCATGTCAGGAGTGCAGATATATACTGGTGTAAACTAACATAAGGAGGTTGTTGGCAAATGATAGTAAATAGGTGTGACTTATAGGAGGAAGATACACATAAGTTTGGAAGGCTAGAATAAACCACATAATATTGAATTTGAGGGGAAGACATCAGTACAAACTCAAGTAGGTGGAGCATACTGTCCATTCTTAGATGTGTGATGTGTATGGTGATTGCCTTCTAAAAAGTATAGTATGGAAAGAGGAAATGGAGAAATGTGGCAAACATACCTCAGCCACATGACTAAAGTTAACACAATATTGATAATATAATATGCATACCCTTGGATACCCTTGCTCAGATCAACCATCAACACTCATTGAAGCAGCAGCCAAGAAATTAAAGGATGTATTAGGCAAATCTTCTGTACAAGACCTCTTAAAAGTGTTGAAGATCAAAGACATCAGTTTGAGGAATAAAGTGCGCCTGACCCAATCATGGTATTGTCAATAACCACATATGCATGTGAAAGTTGGACAGTGAATAATGAAGACCAAAGAATAATTGATGCATTTGCATTGTGGTGTTGGAGGAGAACAATAAAAGTACTGGACTGCCAAAAGAACAAACCAATCTGTGTTGAAAGAAGTACAGCTAGACTGTTCCTCAGAAGCCAGGATGGCCAGACTTCATCTTCCATACTTTGGACATATTATCATGAGGGATCAGTCCCTGGAGAAGGATATCATGTTTGGAAAAGAAGAGGGTGGTAGAAAAAGAGAAAGACCCCTCAACAAGATGGGCTGGCACAGTGGCAGCAGTGATGGGCTCAAATGTAGCAAGGATTGTGAGGTTGGTGCAGGACCAGGCAATGTGTCGTTCTATTTTACATAAGGTCACTATGAGATGGTACCAACTCAATGGTAACTAACAAGAAAAATATTGCATGACCCTTGTTATAGAAAATTTGGCTTTTTTAAAATCTCTCTCTGCTCTTCTTCCCAAAATCCATAGCCTGAATCTAGTCATGAGAAAAATATCAGAACTTAAACTTAGGAGACTGTAAAAATAACTAACTGGCAAGTACTGCTTAAAACTTTCAAGCTAATCAAAAATAATTAAAGTCTGTTGTTGTTGTTGTTATGTGCCATCGAGTCGGGTCCGACCCATAGCGACCCTGTATCGGGTTTCCGAGGGTGTAAATTAAAGTCTGAGACACTATCAAATGTATAGTTGCCTAAAAATACATGATAGTGAAACTACAAATGTGGTATCCTGGATGGGATTATTGTACAGAAAAAGGACTTGGAGTAAAAATTAATAAAATCTGAATAAAAATTTGTACTTTATAATAATATATCATAGCAGGTTCACTAGTTGAGACAAACATACTATGATGATGTAAAATACTAGCTGTACATGAAATGAGGTATGGGTACACAATAAGGAACTCTATTTTAGCTTGAAAAGTTCTCTGTAACTCTAAAATAATGGGAATAAAAAATTTATTTTGAAACGGAAAACAGAGCGGGCTTAATGACGGATAAGGGAAATGTGCGGTTCAAACCTCCAGCAGCAATAATACAGAATATCTGATGAAGCAGGTTCAGGGGACAGTTACAGAACTCTGAGCAATGTATAAATGAGTATTTAGAAAGTTTGAAGGCTTACAGCCAGTGGTATTTGCAGTAGAAGCAAGAAATCAGGTGTTTATTTCTGATCAGCAAGCCTCAGAGGCTCCCAGAGTGGCCGTCTTTGGCAAAACAAAGCAGAGAAAGGATCGGAGCCACCATGGATGCCAGACTAATCCTCAGAGATACAGGTGTGAACATTCTTTTGTTTTTGGCTCTTTTCATTGGTCTCTTGCTGTCTGTGCACCTCCATTCTGGTAACTAAAGAGGGTGCCTGAGCAATTGGACATCCCAGAGAGTTCTACGAGGCAAGAGGGCAGATCTGCTCAGCAGAATTTAAAGAGAAAGGTCCCGCTTAAAACCAAACAGGAGCACAAAATGGCCACAGCCAGCCCTGAACTGTTAATCACTAGGAAAAAAGCCTAAACAGGGTGTGTGGAGTAGGAGACAGCCAGGATAATAAGGAAATAGGCTGAAAATTAAATCCTGAGTTATGTCAAAATGATGATCAGTGACATTTTGAAATTTCTGAGGTGACCTTGATGGCAACAAGCTGAGTGAGGAACATAAAAGTCATATTCATATTTTGCTACAGATTTTTTCTTTCCTTTTCTCCTTGCTGCGATTATAGACTATAGCATCCAATTTATTTTGGGTTTTTTTTGTTGTTTACAGTTGCTGTTTTGCTTTTTGGTCCCCTCTTTACCATTAGGAGGCTCTTTCTCTCCCTACCTTACCCAAGAAGAGACAGCAATTGTGGCCATATTGTCAACATAAACTCTATATAATCCCACCATGCAGACAAGAGCTACTACCAGCTGCTATATGCCAGGTAGGCAATAAAGACCTACTACAATTACTCTGAACTGAGTAATAAGAAGAGTAAAAAGGGAAGCCCATCTGCTGATCACAACTACCTGGAGGCAATCAGAAAGAAAATAAAACATCAACATATAGTCATCTAATTATTGAGGTCACAACTAACTATTGAATATGCCCAAGAAACAGATGACCATATTGGCACATGTCCAGAAAAAAAGGCAGAATGACTGGGGTAGATGATTTCCTAATCATCTAGGAGATAGATCTAGACATCACACTGGAAGGAGAGCAGGCTTTGGAAATGCCTGAGAAGGAATTCAGGAAAATGATAATGAGGTGCCTCCAAATGATCTACAGAGAGGTTGAGAAAAATAAGGAAAAAGTTAGGAAAGCACTACAGGAACAATTAAATAAGATAGATACAGCATTGGGAACAATTCAAAACCTGTAAAAAGAGGTCCAAATGACGAATAATAAAATATCAGAAATGGACAAGACAATGAAAGGGGAAAAATACACCAAGATAATTGCAATAAAAAATGAGTAAGAGTGGCAATATTATTCTGTGATGAAATAAACTTTAAGGCAAAAACCAGCATAATTGAAAAGATGAACATTATCTCATAATTAAAGGGATAATTGAACAAGATCACATAACCATAATAAATATGTATGCTCTCAATGAAAGAGTTCCAAAACGTATAAAGCAAATTCTAATAGATTGAAAAAAGAAACAGACAAATCTACAAAAATAGTGGGATGTTTTAATACACCACTTTCAAAAAGGGATAGAACAACCAGAAAGAAACTTGAAAAAGACACAGAAGAACTAAACAAAACAATCAGCCAACTTGAACTCATAGATGTGTACAGAGCATTCAACCCAACAATAGCACAATACACATTATTTTCCAGCGAAAATGGAATGTTCTCCAGAATAGACCATGTCTTAGGCCACAAAACAAGCCTCCATAGATTTACAAACATCAAAATATTACAAAGTATCTTCTCAGACCACAATGCTATAAATTTAAAAATCAACAATAGGAAATTAAGTCAAATACATGAAAAATTGAATAATACCCTGCTTCCAAGCTACTAGGTAGAAGAAGAAATAAAACGGGATTTGACAAAGTTCCAAGAAACAAATGAGAATGAAAATAACATACCATTCAGTATCTGTGGGACAAGGCAAAAGTTGTCCTGAGAGGAAAATGTGTTGTAATAAAAGCACACCATCATTTCATCAAAAAATTCCAGTAGACGTGCAGTGAGGAGCTCAGTCACCAACAACACAGAATACCAGGCCAAGCAGGCTCGGGATGGTGCTAGAACTGTGAACTACATATAAAGGAATATTTAGAAGATTGGAAGGCTTACAGCTAGGGAAATTTGTAGGAGATTCAAGAAATCCATTGCTTTCTAATTCAAGATGCTCAGCTATTCCCAGAGCCACCATGTGGGGAGAGAACGAGTGAGGGAAGGATCAGAAAAGCCATGAACGCCTGACAGAATCGAGGAGATACAGGTGTGGACATTCATTTTTATGGTATCTGTCCATTGTTCATTGGTCTATTGCTGACTGCGCACCTCCATTTTGGTAACTAGAGGGGATACCTGAGAGAATGGATACCCCACCCTCACCCCTAGAGGGTTCTACTACTCATGCGCACAGATCTCCTCAAAATTTAAAGTAACTCTTTCAACATAAAACCAAATGGTACGGTGGTGGCTTGTGAGTTTCTGTGATACTGAGGGCTGTGCCACCAGTATTTTAAATAACCAGCAGGGTCACCATGGTGAACAGGTTTCAGATGAGCTTCTAGACAAAGACAGACTAGGAAGAAAGATTGACAAACTACTTCCGAATCTTTAGTCATTGAAAACCTTATGAATAGCAGAGAAACACTATCAGATATAGTGCCAGAAAATGAGCCCTTCAGGTTGGAAGGCACTCAATATATGACTGAGGAAGAGATGCCTCCTCAAAGTAGAGTTGACGTGAATGGAGTTAAGCTCATGGGAGAAAATCCCACAGAATCTTCATTTGCTGATGGGGCACAACTCAAAATGAAGAGAAACAGCTGTAAACACCCATAGAAAAATGGAACATGTAATGTACAAAGTATGAATCTTGGAATATTGGAAGTTGTCAAAAATGGAATAGAACACATAAACATTGATATCTTATGCATCAGTGAGCTGAAATGGACTGACTGGTAATGGCCACTTTGAATCTGACAACCACATGGTTTTTACTATGCCGGGAATGACAATTTGAAAAGGAATGGTGTTGAATTCAGCATCAAAAAGAACATATCCAGTTCAGTCATGAGGTACAATGCTGTATGTGATAGGATAATATCCATGCGCCTACAGGGAAGCCCAGTTAATACCACTATTATTCAAATTTATGCACCAAACACTAAAGCCATTGAGGATGAAATAGAAGAATTCTACCAACTTCTTCAATCTGAAATTGATCAAACATACAATCAAGATGTATTGCTCATTATTGGTGATTGGAATGCAAAGGTCGGGAGCAAGAAGGAAGGACCAGTAGTTGAAAAACATGGCCTTGGTGATAGAAATGCTAGAGAATGCATGATAGAATTCTGCAAAACCAATGATTTGTTCATTTCAAATACTTTCTTTAGACAGCATAACAGATGACTATACACATGGACCTCGCCTGATGGAATACATAGAAATCAAATTGACTACATCTGTGGAAAGAGAAGACGGAAAAACTCCATATCATCAGTGAAAACAAGGCCAGGGGCAGACTGTGGAACAGACCATCAATTACGCATATGCACATTCACACTGAAGCTGAAGAAAATAAAAACAAGCCCACAAGACCCAAAATATGACCTCGGCTATATCCCCTCTGAATTTAGAGATCATCTGAAGAACAGATTTGATACATTAAACACTAAAGACCGAAGACCAGAAGAGTTGTGGGATGATATCAAGAACATCATACGTGAAGAAAGCAAAAAGT
>NW_006408544.1:13358529-13360921 GCF_000296735.1 Chrysochloris asiatica
GCTGGGCCAGGATTGGGCATTGATTCATTCTGCTGTGCATAAGGTCACTATGAGTCAGTGCTGACTTGATGGCACATAACAACTACAACCAAAAAGAAGAAAGAACTCAAATCAACACATTAACATAACATCTACAATGACTAGAAACAGTCCAGCCAAGTAAACCTAGTCAACAGATGAAAGGAAATAATAAAGATTAGAGTAGAAATAAATGAGATACACACATTAACATAACATCTACAATGACTAGAAACAGTCCAGCAAAGTAAATCTAGTCAACAGATGAAAGGAAATAATAAAGATTAGAGCAGAAATAAATGAGATACAAAACAGAAAAACAATAGAAAAAAATCAACTGAAAAGAAGCTGGTTCTTTGAAAGAATTAATAAGATCGACAAACCATTGGCAAACCCAACAAAAGAAAAGAGGGAAAATACACAAATAACATGCATAAGAAACTACATGGGTTATGTCTCAACAGAACGAATAGATATAAAAAAGGATAATAACAGATCATTATAAAGAGTTGTACTCCAAAAAAACTTGAACATCTAGAAGAAATGGATACATTTTTAGAAAAGTACAACCTACCTTAACTTACACAGAGAGAAGTAGGAAACTTGAACAGAGGAAGAAATTGACCATTATCATCAAAAAATTCACATCCAAAAAAGTCTAAGTCCAGAAGAATAGAAAAGGATGCAAAATTTCCTAATACCTTCTATGAAGCAAGCATAAACCCCTCATATCAAAAGGAGGGAAGGACATCATTAAGAAAGAAAATTACAGAACAATATCCCTCATGAACATAGATGTAAAAATTATCAACAAAATCCTAGCCAAAATAATTCAACAAAAATCAAAAATATAATACATCATGGCCAAGTGGGATTCATATCAGGGATGTAAGAATGGTTCAACAATAGAAAACAATAAATGCAATCCACCATATAAATAAGAAAAAAGAAAAGAACCATATGGTCATATCGATTGATACAGAAAAGGCATTTGACAAAATCCAACATCCATTCCTGATAAAAACACTCAACAAAGTAGAAATTGAAAGGAAATCCCTCAACATAATTAAGAGCATATATACAATGCCAACAGCCTACATTACTCTCAATGGAGAGAAACTGAAAGCCTATACTTCGTGAACAGGAACCAGACAAGGATGACCTTTAGCACCACTCCTATCCAATATTGTTTTGGAAATCTTAGCCAGAACTATAAGGCAAGATAGGGAAATTAAAGCATCCTAATTGGAAAAGAGGAAGTGAAACTCTGTCTATTTGAAGATTATATGATCCTATACATAGAAAACCCCAAAGACTCAGCAAAAAAAAAATCTACTAGAGCTCGTTGGAAGTGGGAAGGTACAAGATCAACATACAAAAATCAGTTGGATTTCTGTATACTAATAATGACTGAAAGGAAATTAGGAAAGCAATACCATTTACAGTAGTCACCCAAAGGATGAAATGTTTAGGAATAAATTTAACCAGGGAAACAAACGACCTATACAAAGAAAACTACAAAACACTGCTGAAATAAACCAAAGGAGACTTAAAAGTGGAAGAATATACCATGCTCCTGGATAAGAAAACTTAACATTGTGAAACTGCCAATACGACCCAAAGCAATCTATTCATATAACCCAATCCCAATTCAGATTTCAATGAAATTCTTTAGAGAGATGGAAAATATGATTACAAACTTTATATGGAAAGGAAAGAGACCCAGGATAAGCAAAGCACTGCTGAAGAAGAACAAAGTTGGAAGTCTCACACTCCTGGATTTCAAAATTCCTATTTGGCTACAGTGGTCAAAACAGCTGGGTACTAATAGAATGAAATATACATAGATCAATGGAACAGAACCCCTCTTCTAAGACTGAAACTCAAAGTGACCACAAGCTTGCTAGAGAACATGTTGGTATATTTGTGAATAGAAGAGTGGGAAATACAGTAATGAAGAAATAGGTTGAGTTCAAACATGTTCCATAGACTCCCATTGACCTGAAAATGAAAGAAAAAGGAAGGGCTGGTTGGTCCAAAGTGTGGTGTGAGACCTGGGTACTCCTAAGCCCATGTTCAAGGACATAGCCATGGAGGGCTAGAGCTGATAGTGAAGAATCCAGCTGATGTGAAGGTGAGATGCAAAAGAATGCTTTTACTTGTGCATCTCCCCTTACTTGCAGATAGTACCCATTTGACCAAGCCTCAATGGTTTGATAATCAGAACTCAACTAGAGGAAGATTTTTTTTTTTTTTAATTTTATAAAGGAAACAGGTGTAAATTGCTACAATTTGATGAGCTTGACATACAGTTATGGATGTAAGAGCTCAAAATACCAACTGAGAGGAAAGGAGTCTTCACATCAATCATCAA
>NW_006408544.1:13362246-13366560 GCF_000296735.1 Chrysochloris asiatica
TCAAGGAACACAGCCTTCGGTATGGATTGCATCTCAATGTCAAGAAAACAAAAATCCTCACCACTGGACCAATAAACAACATTCTGGCAGCACAGCGGTTACGAATTAGGCTGCTAACCTCAGGGTCAGCAGTTCGAAACTACCAGCTGTACCGCAGGAGAAAGACGAGGCTTTGTGCTCCCATAAAGATTTACAGCCTCGGAAACCCCGTACAGGGTCGCTATGAGTCAGAACCGATTCCACGGCACATAACAACAACAACAATATAAAAGGCAAAGTAACTATTTAAATCCTTGCTCTGGCTCGTAACTAGCAATTTTTGGATTCAAAATTCTTCATATTTAAAATGAAAATATGTAACTAGATCTCAGTTCTAAAATTTTGTGTATCTATCTTACTGCAAAAAATACCTTTTCTTCATATGGTTTCATCAGTATTCCACCATGAATTAGGAAGTCCTATAATCATAGAATGTGTTAACTACCTATTCATCTAATTGCAAAAGAGGTCAGATTCAAAACCTAGTATAGATAAAGAAGAAAAGAAACAGAAATTCTTATGTATTGTTAATCAGAGTACAAACCAGTACCATTTTTAATGGCAGTAGGCATAAAAATATGAAAACAACCATATCTTTTGACTTAACAACCCAACTTCTAGAAATTCACCAAAAGAGACAATACACAAGGGTCAGTGCACACAAAAAATGTTCATTATCATATCATTTCTATTCATGATAAATTATAAATAACAACAAAGAAAGATCAGTCACTATCTAGTCACCATGTAGAAGGATGTACACCAAAATGTGATTTGAGTATCAGTTTTTGAGTCATTTTTTATTTTGAAATTTCTAAAAACATTATATAAATTTTCCCCAAAACAAAAGAAAAACATTTGATAGAGGTGGTAATATGGTGTGGAGTTGTTTCTGACTCATAGTGACCCTGTATAGGTTTTCAAAGAATGGAAATCTTTCTGAGAGCAGAAAGCCTCATTTTCCTCCCATGGAGGAGCTGGTAGATTCAAACGGGTGACCTTGCAGTTAGCAGCCCAACTGGTAACCACTATGCTACCAGAGCTCTTTGAAAACATATATATTTTCCAAAAAACAAAAGGAAATTTTATGATAGGTCATACTATATTGTAATTAAATATTGGCTGTTTTATTTATACTTGAATTATGATTCGCATATATGCATATTACCCACAAAAAAATATTCTCCTCGAAGGCAGAGGTTGTCAAATTCACCACTACATTATAGACTTTCCATGTTTCAGAGTCTTAACACATCATTGTTGTTGTTGTTAAGTGCCGTTGAGTCGGTTCTGACCCATAGCAGCTGTAGGAATTCAGTAAAAATTGCTGAATGAGTAAAATGAATGAATGAACAAATAAATGAAGAATTAAGTTTTACAATAATCTACACTGTACTGAGATATCTTCAATGTTCTTAGATCTCATTGAATCAGCTTCAACTAATAGCAGTCCTATGTAGGATGGCACTGCTCAGTCCTGTGCCATCTACACAAGTGTTGCTATTCTTGAGCCTGTTTCAGCCACTGTGTCAATTCATCTCTTTAGGGTCTTCCTTTTTCATGTACCCTTTACTTTTCCAAGCATGATATTCTCCAGGGACTGATCGCTTCTGATAACAAGCATAAAGTAGGTGAGACAAAGGCTCACCGTCCATGCTTCCAAAGAGATTTTGATATTAAATCACACATAGCCCCTTCCTCTGTTTGAATGACTGTCTCTTGCTCTATATACATGTATGCATGAGCACAGTTAAGTGTTCTAGAACTTTATTCTTCTCAATGTTACCCATAATTTGCTATTATCCACAGATTCAAATGGTCTTGCACAGTCAATAAAACACAGGTAAATATCTTTCTGATATTCACTACTTTCAGTCAAGATCCATCTGACATCAGCAATGATTTTCCTTTTCCTAATTCTTCTGAAACTAGTATAAATTTCTGGCAGTTTCCTGTTGACATTATGGCTGCAACCCACTTTGAATTAACTTCTTCTGCAAGGTTCTTTCAATTATTTTACTTGTGTGTCATATTAATGATATTGCTTGATAATTTCTGCAGTCTGTTGAAATATCTTTCTTTGGAATGGGTACAAATATGGATCTCTGCAAGTCAATTGTCCAGGTAGTTGAGTTCCAAAATTTTTGACACAGATGAGTGAGAGATTCTACTATTGTATCCATTAGCCGAAATATCTCAATTGGCATCCCCTCAATTCCTGAAGCCTTGTTTTACACAAAGGCCTTCAGTGAAGCTTCGAATCTTCCTTCAATACCATCAGTTCTATCTCATATGCAGCCTCCTGAAACAATCAATCCTCAAGTTATTTTCAGTATAGTAACTCTGTATATTCCTTCCATTTTCTTTTCATGCTTCCTGCATGGTTCAATATTTATCTTATAGAATCCTTCAAAATTGAAACTCAAGGCTTGAATTTGTTTTCAGTTCTTTTAGCTTGAGAAATGCCCTGTTAACTCTTCCCATTTGGTTTTCTAATTTCAGGTCTTTGGACATTCCATCATAATACTGTGTTTTCTTGAGTCACCTTTTGGACTCTTATGTTTAGCTCTTTTATTCATCATTTCTTTTATTTGTTTAAGCTATGCAAGAGCAAGTTTCTGAGCCTCTTATAGCATCTATTTTGGTCTTTTCTTTTCTTTTTTTTCCTGTCTTTTTAATGACTTCCTGCATTCTTCATGTATGACGTCCCTGATGTCATCCTGCAACTTGTCTGGTTATTAGTGCTCAGAGCATCAAATCTGATTTTGAGATGGTCTCTAAATTCAGTTATGGTACTCTCAAGGTCATACTTTGGCTTTCATTAACTTGTTTTAATTTTCATCAACTTCAACTTGCATTTGAGCAATTCATGGTCTATTCCAAAGTTGGGCTGTGGCCTTGTTTTGACTAATGATCTTGAACTTCTCATTATCTTCCCATGGAGGTTGCCATCCAGTGAGCAGTCATCATTTATGCTGTCAAATATTTTATATATATATAATCTTGTAATGAATAAGCAAAATTCTATCATGCGCTATCCTGCATAATTTTTATCACCAAGGCCATATTTTCCAAATACTGATCTTTCTTCTTTATTTCGCACTTTTGCATTCCAATCATCAGTATCTATCAATGCATCTTAATCGAATGTTTTATCAATTTCACACTGCAGAAGTTGGTAAAAATCTTCAGTTCCTTCATCTTTTACATTAGTGGTTGATTCATACATTTAAACAATATTCATATTAGCTGGTCATTCTTGTAGGCTTATGGATAATATTCTACTATTGACAGCATTGTACTTCAGAATAGATCTTGAAATGCTCTTTTTGACAATGGATGCAACTATCAATCTTCTTCAATTTGTCTTCCTGACACAAGAAACCATGTGATTATCCTAATCAAAAGGGCCACTACCAGTTCATCCGTTCACTAATGCCTAAGATATGTTTTTAAATGCATTCAATTTCGTTTTTGACAACTTGCAATTTCCCTAGATTCATATTTCACATATTCCATGTTCCAATGATTAAATAAAGGTTTGCAGTATTTTCTTTTCATTTTGAGTCATGCCACATCACCAAATGAAGATCCTCAAAGATTTACTTCATCAAGTTATTAAGGTCAATTGTACTTCGAGGCTGTAGCTCTTACCCAGTCACATTTTGAGTGCCTTTCAGTCTGAGGATCTTTATCTTCCAACATTATACTAGAAAATGTTCTGCTGTTATTCATAATGTTTTCAATGATCAGTTTTTTTGAAGTAAATTAACAGGTCCATCTTTCTATTCTGAAAGTGCCACTGAAACCTGTGCACCATGACTGACCTTGCTAGTATTTGAAATCTCTATGGCCTAGTTTTTCAGCATCACAGCAAAACACAAGCTACCACAGTTCAACAGACACACTGGAGGTAATGAGTAATGTTACCAATGCAATATTATGAAGGGCAAAAAGCTAAGAGATATTATATTACAGTGAAAAGAGTGTGAGATTTGGAGTCAGCGAGATCTGTCTTCACAACCCATTTTGTCCCTTATTAGACATAACTTTTACAATATGCATCTATATTATTGGCAATATACATATTAGAGAGGCTTTCAAAAAGAAAAAAAATGGAAATATAATTGAAATGGAAATATAATGAAGTTTTCCATGAACTTTTTGAAGCCCCCAAGTGTGGGTTAATGCACCAGACTGCAAAGCCATTCAAACTGCAAGGTCAGTGGTTCAAGCTCACCAGCTGCTCCTCGGAAACCCTATACAGGGTCAAAG
>NW_006408544.1:13367225-13368954 GCF_000296735.1 Chrysochloris asiatica
TTCAGACTTCTTTTTGTTCCCAAACTCAAAGAACATTTAAAAGGAACACAATTTGAACTCCTTGAGGATGTCAAAACAGTTCGACATGGTGTAAATCGAAGAACACAGAATCATTTGGGAAAGAGTTAGAGAGATGGAAACAACATCTTCTGAAGTATATAGAACTAAAGAGAGGATATGTTGAGAAACAACAGCTTCACATTTTGAGATTTATTTAATAGATGTGCCTATGATTTTGTAGCAATACTTTTTAACTTATCATTGTACATCAGTAGGGCCAATCCTAGATGACCCAGGGCTACCATCTTCACTTATCATCTTAATCATAAAACAAGGAGTGTCACATTGGGAGGAGGAGAACACTCTCCATGCACAAGCTCCAATGCAATGGCACAGATAAGTTTCCCCTACAGGAGAGTAAGTCATAAGAACAAAGAGCACTGAAGCTCTCCTTAAGAGGACTTTGTTTGGAACAAAGTATACAGAAGTTCCAGCTTAATAACACTAAAAACAATTGATTCCTTGATGGTGCACAGTTAGGAGGCACCCATGAGTGCTTTAGGATACTATAAGCAATATGCAAAATGGTAGATAAGTTAGTAGTTTAACACAGAAAACCAAGTACTGGAACAGATAAGAGCCACCCTCCTAGGTTGAAGAAAGTCCAAATACTGGCAACACCCTGTCCTAGCAAAAGGGACTGACTTTATTTGGAACAGGCACTTTATGTCCCAGAGCACTGTCAAAAAATACATCATATAGCAAAAAGTGACTAAAGGGAAATATGGTCCATTCAACAATAATAAGCAGACATTTCAACACTCCACTTTAAGTTACAAATACAATTAGGCAGAAGAGCAAGGACAGAGAAACTTTAAACAATGTCATAAGTCAAGTAACCTAAAACACATCTCCAGAACACTACCCCCAGCAAAACTAGAATGCATATTCTTCTGAGGAGCATACTGAATAATCTTTAGGGAGAGACTTTATGTTAGGCCGTAACAAACCTTTCGATATATATATATTTAATTCCTACTGTGAATTGAGTGAAGGTTTATAGACAAGTTCATCAGTTTTACAATCAATAAATAATATACTTGTTTCATCTCAATAATTATAATCCTCTCCAAGGAACAACAGTCATCCTCTTCTGCTCTGTGGCTCCTGTGGTTTCTGTGTCCCTTCTACCCACTTTCCCACCCCTTCTTGCCATTGTCTTTAGGTACATGTTGCCCCTTTGATTTTGAATGACTGACCATTCCATGATTCATAGTTCAGTATATCTTACCAGTGTGTTGTTCCCCTATATACCTATCTATTTGGCTATAAGTTGTTCCCCTATATATCTATATACCACTTAGCTGAAAGAGGTTGTGTTTCTTTCCATTCTGTAAGGTGGTTGAGGGCCAGTCTTAGGTTCCTCCAGTCTCTTTATGATCAGTAAACCTAATCTTTATTTTTTTCTTTTTCCTTTTTTAATCATTTTGAATTGTGTTCCACACATTATGCCTCTCTATCCAGGACATTCTAATGATATCCCAGTCAGGACAGTTTGTAGTAGCAGTTGGGCACAATCTAGTTCTTCTGGTCTTAGGATCGTAGAGACTGATGTTCAAATGTCCCATTAGTCCATCAGACAAATTAGTTCAAAGTATCTTTGACTCTCCTCACTTTTCTTTGTTCTGCACACAGAGAGAGCAATAGCTAGCTGCTCCTTAGACAGCCA
>NW_006408544.1:13369054-13376408 GCF_000296735.1 Chrysochloris asiatica
CCCAGGCTTAACTACTCATTGCCTCAAGATGTTTGTTAATATCTAGTTTTCATCATTTTGCCAGCTGAATGCAGTACCACATTCACAGTGGTATTTGCCAGAAAATTAAGTACTAATGTATCAATTTACTCTATCACATTTTTTAGGTCTGTGGGACATACATGTATGTGTATGTTGTTGTTGTTATGTGCCGTGGAGTCAGAACCGACTCATAGTGACCCTGTACAGGGTTTCTGAGGCTGTAAATCTTTATGGGAGCACAAAGCTTCCTCTTTCTCCTGCGGAACAGCTGGTAGTTTCGAACTGCTGACCCTGACGTTTACAGCCCGATTCGTAACCACTACGCTACCAGAGCTCCTTATATAAGAGTATACGTACATATATATGGTTGGTAGGTATGTGCCATGGAATCAGTTCCGACGCATAGTGACCCTGTACAGGTTTCTGAGGCTGTAAATCTTGTGGGAGCAGAAAGCCTCTTCTTTCTCCCATAGAACAGCTGACAGATTCAAACTGCTGATGTTGTGGTTAGCATCTCAACTCGCAAAACACTACACTAGTGGAGCTCCTTATACATATACATATACATATACATATACATACACATACACATACACATACACATATACATATACATATACATATACATATACATATACATATACATATACATGCATACACACACAAATACACATATACACACATTCTACTCTTCTTCCCATGATCATTCAGCATATGTCTCTTTCCATGAATCTACCCGGTTATGAGTCAGGCTGTTAACCTCAAGGTCAGCAGTTCAAAACTATCAGCTGTCATGAAGGAGAAGGATGATGCTTTCTGCTCCCATAAAGATTTACAGCCTCGGAAATCCTATACAAGGTTGCTATGAGTAGAAGTTCAAATTCACCAGCCACTCCTCAGAAACTCTATACAGGGCATTTAACAACAACAACAACCCTATAATCAGTGAACTACTTACTCTCCCTTCCCTCTCACCCCTGGCAATCATCAAAGAATGTTTCATTTCTCTCTTTCAAATTCATATGTTTGTAGGAAATCTATACATATGTGTCTCACTCTTTCTTCCTTACTTATTCAGCCTATGTCTCAATCCATGTATCTGTGTCCACGACACTGTTGTTCCAGCATTGTTCATATATCACTATTTGCATCTTTCCCCTCCCTATGTCTCCAGGCATCTTCACTATTCTACCACCCTCCCACTTATTGCATACTGCCCTCCTACTTTCTGCATATTGCCCTCCCAGTCATCCAAGCTACCTGCTAGCCTGTGAGTCACTCTCCACTCCCTTCCACCACTGATAACATCAAAGAATATTTCTTTTATTCTGGAAACCTTTTAAAATAATGGCTTTATATATTATTTATCCTTTTGTGACAGACTAATTTCACTTAGCATAATGTCCTCCAGGTTCATCCAAGTTATGAGGTGTTTTCCAAATTCATCATTCTTCGCCAATGTTGCTGAGAAATCAGAAAACCAATTAGTCTTATTGGTTTTCCTTTGAGGGTAACATTTTGTTTTTCCCAAGCTGCTTTCAGGATTATTTCCCTGTCCTTGTTTCTGGAGTTTGATTATGACATGCCGTAGTGATTTTCCTTTAGGGTCTATCCTGCCTAGGGTTTGTTCAGTTTCTTGAATGCTTATCTTCATGTCCTTTATGATGTTAGTGAAATAATCTTCCAGCAGCTCTTTGAGTATCTTTTCTGTGGTTTTCTTTATCTCTTCTTGTTCTGGAATTCTAGTCACCCATAGGTTATGTCTCGTCATGTTGTCCTATGACTTTTTTTTTTTTTTTTAAGTTGTTTTTCTAACTAATTAGTATTGAGAGATTAATCTTCTAGTTCATGAATTCTGACTGCCATTGATTCAAATCTACTCCTTTGCCCTTTCAGGGTATTGCTTATTTCCAATATCTTAGTATGAATCTTTTAGATTTCTGTTTGCAAGTTTTGTACTCTTTCCATCCTTGTATCTCTTTTGTTTGATTGTTCCTTTAGTGCTTTTCTAAATTCTTCCTTGCTTTCCTCAACCTTTACACCAATAGTTGGAGGTACCTAAATATTGTTCTCCTGACTTATTTTTCAGGTAGTTCCATATCTCTTTTTCCTCAAAATTATTTTCTAGCTTTGCCTGTTGTTTGAGCTTCTCTGTCTTGTTTTTTTGTTTGTTTGTTTGTTTTTATGTGAGTGGGGATTTTCTGTGTATTTCAAGGCATTGTGGTGTTATTACAGTTGTATTAAGTTGATGAATGTATGTTGGTGTATTATTGTGCACTCCGACTTCCTTCTGGTAGTTGAGATGAACTTCTGCACCATTCTCTGGTATTTGTGAAGTTCAATTCTGGGTGAATTTAAATGACACTGGTTGTTGTCATTGGTCAAGTGTATAGCAGCTGGTATTGACTCTGGTCCAGTTGGTGGATTTCGCTTCCTGAAAGAAAAGCGGTGGGACTGCAGAGGGTATGGTTGTGGTTGGGCTGCATGGCCGCAGTTGCTACCTTGCGTCAGGTGAGGAAGGAAGAGAAAACATTCCATAAGAGAGAAGGAGTACAAAGATATGAAGATAAAATTAAAAATGGAAAACCCAGAAAATAACCATATAAAAGCAATTAAACTGGGCAAAAACAGGAAAATGAAGTATAATTTTGCAGTGCCACCTAATGGAATCTTGATTACAGTCAGCTGAAATTTTTCAAGATGATTCCACTTGGCCTCTCTGACTTATTGTCAGTTTTTTTGTTTTTTTTTTTCCTTTCCCCTTTTTTTCAACCCCACAAGTCCATTTGGCTGCTTTTCCTAGTGAGAGCTAGCCCAGTGCTGGCCATGACAGATTTCGAGCAACTCCTGCTGGTGCAAATTTTTCCTGTTGTAATCTCCCTTTCAATTATACAGACAAACATGTGGTCCACACAGAACCTTCTCTGGGGTATCTACTCATTCAGGTTTTGCCTCTGATGAAGAAATGAGTAGAAAGAGAAAAAAACAATCACACCTTTGTCTCTGTGAATCACAAGAAGCAATTGGAATGTTTTCTTGTCTCTCACTCTTGATACATTTTAAATATGTAAAATAATAAGAAACACGTTTTCTCAACACAATGGAATCAAATTAAATATTTGTTATTGTTGTTAAGTACAGTCAAGTCAAACTATTAACACACAGGAAGTTTGAGGAAACACATAAGTAGATGAAAATTAAACAACAAACTCCTAAATAATCAATGACTCAAAGAAGGACTCACAAGACAAACTAGAACATGGTTTTACTTCAACAAAAACAAAATCCAACTACCAAAACTTAAGGGATGCAGCTAAAGCAATGTTTAGCGGGAAATTCATAGCTATAAGTTATTATATTGAAAAAGAAAGATACGTAATCAATAAATTAAACTCTCACCATTAAAAATTTAAAAAGGAAAGCAAAGTAAATCCAAAACAGGTTGAAGGAAGAAAATAATAAAGGTTAGAGCAAAAATAAGGGAAATATAGACTGAAGAAACAATCAATAAATTAGCAAAGCCATAAACTGATTTTTTTTTAAAAAGATCAACAAAAGTAATTAAACTTTAGCTAAATTAACCAAAGAGTGAGAAAAAATACACTAATTAATAAAATAGGAGTAAAAGAAAGGTTATCATTTAAAATATTACAAATGAAAGATTCTAAGAACCTACAAACACCTCTATAGCAAAAAAAAAATAGATAACACAGATGAAAGGAACACATTCTTAAATATGTACATACTCTCAAAATTAACTTAGTAATTCAAACGACATCTAAATATAACTATAATTTGAAAGGAGACTGGATTACTATTTTTAAATTTCCCACATAGGAAAGTCCACACCCAAATTGTTTTAATGGTGTATTTTACCCAATAGCTGAAACCGGAATAATATAAATTCATTCACAAATTCATTCAGATAACAGATGAGGAAAGAACACTTCTCAATTTCATTCTATTAAATCAGAAATGATCTGACACGAAAACTAGAAAAACACATCACAAGGGGAAAAAAAGATACAGACTATTTGTTGTCTCTTATGGAAAATCTGTAATAACATAATTTCAAAGCACATGGAAAATGATAGGGAGAAAGTAAGTCTTGTCATTCAGAGGTACTTCCTCCAACACTTGTTTGTTCTCCTAGCAGGCCATATAATATTCAATATTCTTTGTCAACACTATCATTCACATGTATCAATTCATCTTTACTCATCCTTATCTATAATCCATCTTTTGCATGCATATGAGGTGATTAAAAATATCACGGCTTGGTTCAGGCACACCTTAGTCCTCAAAATGACATCTTTGCTTTATAACACCTTAAGGAGGTCTTTTGCAGCAAATTTGCTTAATGCAATCTGTTGATTGATTACATGACTGCTGCTTCAACAGACACTTGAGTACTGACACAAGTAAAATCAAAGTCTTGAAAACTTCAGGACTTTCTCTGTTTATCATTATGTTCCTTACTGGTCCAGTTGTGAGCATTTTAGTTTTATTTGTGTTGAAATATAATCCATACTGAAGGCTGCAGTCTTTAGCCCTTGTAAGCAAGTGCTTCAAGTCCTCTTTGCTTTGATGAAGCAAAGTAATAATATCTGCATGTCACAATTCACATATGTAGTATCTGCATATTTGCATATAAGTCTTCCTCCACCAATGATGCTGCCATCTTCATATAGTCCATCTTCTTTGATTATTTGTTGAGCATACTGATTGATTAAGAATGGTGAAAAGATACAATCCTGACACATGCAGTATCCCCTTGTTCTGTTCAAATAACTGTCTCTTGGTGTATGTAAATGTCATATATGAGAACAATTAAGTGTTCTGGAATTACCATTCATCCCAATGTTACCCACAATTAACTACAATTCATTGATGTGAATTCCTTTTCATTGTAAATAAAACACAGGTAAGCAATATTCTGGTATTCTCTGCTTTCAGTCAAAATCTATCTAGTATCAGCAATGATATCTTATATTTCACATACTCTTTTGAACCTGGTCTGTTTTTCTAGCAGTTGCTTGTTAATGTACTGCTGCAACCCTTTTTCTTAAATTATTTTAAGCAAATTTTTACTTGCATATAATTATTATGGTGTGGTATAATTGTTGTTATTGTGGTTATATGCCATCGAGTTGGTTCTGACTCATAGCAACCCTGTGAAGGGTTTCTGAGGAATGACTGTCAGCATTTAGGTTAGTAGTCCAGAGTTTGAACTATCAGTGTTTAGGTTAGTAATCCAGTGTTTATTCTACTTGTGCACACTGTAGAGAGGTAACTCAATGTAGTAAGGAAATCATCCAACAATATCATTAATATCACATCCAAGTAAAATTTTGCTGATGATGGTTCAAAATGACTGCAACATTACATGGCTGCCAGAAACTCAAACCAGATTCAGAAGATGATGTGGAACTAGAGATATCAATGCTAGATGTCAAATGGATTGTGGCTGAAAGCAGAGAATACCACAAAGATGCTTGCCTGTGCTTCATTGACTATGAAAAGGCTTTTGACTGTGTGAATCATGACAAATTATGGACAATATTGACAAGAATGGGCATTCCAGAACAATTGACTATGCTCCTGAGGAGGCTGTACATAGAGCCAAGAGGCAGTCATTCAAATAGAACAAAGGAATATTGAATGGTTTAAAATCAGAAATATGTGCACCAGGGTTGTATTCTTTCACCTTGATTATTTAATAAATCTGCATGCTGAGTAAATAAATAATCTGAGAAACTGTATTATGTGCAGAAGAGCATGGCATCAGGATTGGAGAAAGACTCATTAACAGCCTGCAGTATGCAGACAATAGAACTTTGTTGAAAGTGAAGAGGAGTTAAAATACGCACTGGTGATGATCAAAGACCCAGACTTCAGTATAGATTGGACCTCAATATAAAGGAAAAAAAATCTTCACAACTGAACCAATAAATAACATCATGATAAATGGAGAAACATTGAAATTGTCAAAGAATTCATTTTGCTTGGATCCACAATCAACACTCATGGAAACAGCAGTCAAGAAATCAAATGACATATTGCCTTGGGCAATCAGCTGCATAAGAACTCTTTAAAGTGTTTAAGAACAATAATGCCAGTTTCAGGACTAAGGTGTGCCTGGCCTAAGCCATGGTATTTTAGATAGCCTCTGATGCATGTAAAAGTTAGACAATGAATAAGGAAGACCATACAAGAAATGAGGTATTTGAGTTATTGTGTTGGAGAAGAATACTGAATGTATCATGAACTGCCTTGCCTTTTATGGCCTAGTCTCAGAAGGTATACATCTTCATTTTTGCTACAGTCTAATAATTAGAATTGAACCACTAAGCAAAGCCCACAAGGAATATCAAAGAATCTACAGACATTTTTGTAAAATCATCACTGTTTACCATCTTGGGATACATTATTGATATTACTGCCACAGGCATATAGTCATACTCAAAGGAATCAACTCAACAGCACGTAATAACAAATCCAAGACCCCCCCAAATCTCATCACATTACAACAGTGGTTTCCAACAAGGGGTGATTTTGTCTACCAGAGTACATCTAACAATGTCTAGAGACATTTTGATTGTCACATGTGTGGAAGAGGGAGACTTCTGGCATCTAGTAGGTAGAGAGAGGCTAAAGATGCTGAAAACATCCTATAAAGCATAATGGAGGTCACACATACAATGAAGAATTAATCCATCCATATGTCAAACAGCACCAAGGTTGAGAAACACTACTTTTCACAATACAGAATTATGTCAAAATCTAAGATGTCTGCGAGTTAATCAGGTCCTTGGATATAGTTCTCTAATTACAGTACATTCAGTACCTCTATATCAGAATGGCTGTTGAGTAAAGACACAAGCTATATTTCCAACTTATGATGGTGGGACAAGTATACAATCAGTGCTAGAGATGCTCTTATTCAAATGGAAATTAGGAAATGAAAGGCACACAGAAGTCACTGATCCATAGATGTTCTAAAACCCAGCCAGGCACAAGTTGTTAGTTACTTTGATTAAGATTCAAAGTCTTTTGAATTAAGATTCAAAAGCTCTTTGCTCAACACCAAGGATCCTGGTTCTCTGGTTCTGCCCTCTAACTCCTTCTTTTTCATGAACTATGTTGTTGTCAGGTGCCATAGAGTCAGAACCGACTCATAGTGACCCCGTGCACAGCAGAACGAAACAATGTCCGATCCTGGGCCAACCTCACTACCGCCGCCACACTTGACGCCATCAATGATGTTACCTGGCTGATCCATCTAGTTGGGGTCTTCCTCTTTTTCTCTGACCCTCCACCTTACCCAGCATGA
>NW_006408544.1:13376681-13377341 GCF_000296735.1 Chrysochloris asiatica
ACTTTGCAGTCTTATGCATTAGCTCACAGCACCACAACAGGACAATAGGATTACATTAAAAACTTTTTATATCTCTAGTTAATATTATTGAGGTCAATTACTAGAAGAGTCCTGGTATGGCACTGTAGAATAAGCACTTGACTGCAAAGTCAGTTTGAACCATAAGGTTACAGTTGAAACTCACTGAAGCAGAAATTTTGTTCTTTTGGAGGACTAAACAAAGGATTTTATAGTCACATTCTATGTTTCATCCATAGGTCAGGATTTTCTGAAAATGTCCTATATTTGATTTTTATCTAGAATGATTAATTTTAGATCTTCTTGTCATCTGAAAATGCTAGAATATTGAAAATTATCAAGTCCTGCTCCTTAATTTTTTTAGATCCTTCCTTTAGTTTATCCTTCTTCTGCTCCACTTTATTATAAGCACCAAGGAGAAACTACGGGCGCATCTTCAACATTCACCTAGAAATTTCCTTACCTCTATCACTCAGTACCTCAGTACATTTTCTACTTTCCACTTTACTATAGTGGGTGTTATTACATTTCTTATCACTACATGACAAATACTCCTTTTCTTCCAGCTTATAAAGAGATTTTTCTTATTTTCCTTTAAGCTTTCACCTGAAACCTACTCAAATGTCATCAAGTTTTTTTTTT
>NW_006408544.1:13385907-13387010 GCF_000296735.1 Chrysochloris asiatica
TTTTCATAAACCATCTAGACAAACAAGGTGCACTGTGGTTCTTGGCGAAAAACATTCAGTAGTACAATACCCATGAGCCAGTCAAGGGCAAATCATAAAAAGAGGTCTTTCTTGATAATGTGCAAGGTTTGAGTAATTCATACATGGTGAGTTAATGCTTTCCTGCACAAGTCCCCATTTAGAGAGGTTTGGAAAACACATTAGGCTTTCCACAGCTTTCCCCATACAAAGTGTATAACTAAGTCTGTATAGAATCAAAGTAACTAGCCTTGTATACTAGCTCAAAATCATCTATTCAGAGTAGGAAAACAGAATGTCTCTATAGCGTTCCATTGATGATAATCACTTTATAATAAATAACTACAAGATACACAAAGAAACACAAAATGAAAAAAAAAATGTAGTCAATAGAGAATGACACTCAGAAGTGTCTAATTTTGATTTTAACAACAAGAGACACATTTCAAATATGTTCAAATATATAAAAGGACACTTAAAAGCCTTAAAGAAAGATGAGATCTTAATGAGTGAACAGAATGGAAATCTTAGAATTGAATTTCTTATGTATATGAAATTGTCAAACTAAAAGTTATACTATTAGAAAGAAAAAAATATCATTGAATGGGCTTAACAGCATACTGGAAATATCAGAATATAGACATTAAAAAAATAATAATCTAAAGAACAGAGAATCAGGTAATCAAAAAACTCCCAACCAAAAGAAGTCCAGGCCCAGATGGCTTCACTGGTGAGTTCTACTAAATATTTAGGGAAGAGCTGTCACCAATTCTACTCAAATTATTCCTGAATATAGAGGAGGAAGAAAAACTTCCTAATACATATTATAAAGCAAGCATAACCCTCATACCAAAACCAAGGAAGGACGTCACTAAAAAAGAGAAAATTATACACCAATATCCCCCATGAACACAGATGCAAAAATTCTCAACAAAATCCTAGCCAACAGAATCCAGCAACACATCAAAAAGATAATACAACATGATCAAGTGGGATTCATATCAGGAATGCAAGGATGGGTCAACATTAGAAAAACGATCAACGTTATCCACCATATAAATAAGAAAAAAGAAAAGAAGCATATG
>NW_006408544.1:13388771-13390072 GCF_000296735.1 Chrysochloris asiatica
TGTGGAGAGACTGGGACGCTCCTGCATTGCTGGTGGGACTGCAAAATGGTCCAACCTCAATATGGTCCAACTTCAATATGGTCCAAAGCAATATGGCGTTTCCTCAGAAGGTGTGAATAGAAATACCTTATGATCCAGCAATTACTCTACTTGGTATTTACTATTATATCCTTTACTTGGAATTTACATTTCCTCTACTGTGGTTATTGGGTAACCACAAGAAATATGACCCATAACACAAGTAGATATATGCGCACCAATGTTCATAGCAGTACTATTTACAATAGCAAAAAGATGGAGACAACCTAGGTGCCTACCAACAGAATGGATAAACAAATTGTGGTACATACACACAATGGAATACTATGCTACCTTGAAGAATAACAAAGAAGCTGCAATCTACCTCATAACATGGATGAAACTTAAGGACACTATGTTGAGTGAACATTAGTTAGTCAGAAAATGAAAAAAACTGCATGTGACCACTACTGTAAAAGACTAAGAAAAAGAACTCATACCTAAGGGGGTGGGGTGGTTCTTTGCTAGTTACTAGGATGTGGGGGGTGGGTTGAGGGGAGGTAAGGGAAGGTGGAGCACAGGGCAGGGAATAGACACAGGATAGTTTGGGTGCCAGGGAGGGGGGCAATATACAAGAAGGGAGAGGGAAATGGAAGAACAAAGTAGACTAGAAAACAATTAGGCAGATTTGCATAAGCTAAGTGGGTTGGAGGTAAATAATGATGTATGCACGACCTTGGAACAGCAAGGCTCTGGGATACAGCGATTGAGACACGGTTGGATTGGGGAAAAGGGGAGAAATAATGTTAAGATGCTTGGCTGTCTTTTGAATCTTGGTTTCCCTGGCATACCATTATAAACTAGACATTTGAAGGGGAGAGAAAGGAATAGCCATAAATATCACCATAGAAAGCTTGTACGACCATCTTCTGCCTATAACCAATTGTTGTTGTTGTTGTAGTGTGAAGTGCCATTGAGTAAGTTCCGACCCATAGTGACTCTATATAGGGTTTCTGAGGAGACACTGGTGAGCTTGAACCACCAATCTTGCAGTTCAAATGGCTTTGCAGTCTAGCATATTAGCCCACAGCACCACACCAGTACCTAAAATGGAGCTACAACATGCCAAGTGAAGGAGGTTTCCTGCTGAACTGCATCCAGAATCTTCTGAGGTGGGAAATTTCACTTGAAAGGAAAAGCAGACCAGCCTGGAGCAGCTAGAAAAACAGAAGATACTTCTTGAAAGAAAGACCAACAGGAAAAATACAAAACAATATAGGCAG
>NW_006408544.1:13390317-13393769 GCF_000296735.1 Chrysochloris asiatica
CAGTGACATAGCCACAGAGGACTAGAGTGGAGAGTGAAGCATCCAGATGATAAGAAGAGAGGACATATGCACAAGAACACCCACACTTGCAGATAAGACCCACTTGACCTGGCTTCAATGACTGGATGATCAGAGCTCAACTAGAAAAAGAAAGAAGAGCAATCTGATTCAATTTGATGAACTTGACCTACACCTATGGATGCAATAGCTCAAAAGTAGGAACAAATCTTTACAGCAAGGATCATTCCCACCCCCTCCATACACAGAGTAGACAGGGATGGGCAACTTGGACATTGGCTACCCAAAGTGGGCGGGTGGGGGAGGGACTACAAAGGCAAGAAGTGACTGGCTTACAAGCTTTCAAGAGGGAACCTAGATCCAGAGGGTGTGGAGGAAGGTAGAATCTCCACTGAGTAGTATCCCATCTGTCCAGGTGGGGCCGATGAAAAGAGATGGGGATAGGTCTTTTGTGATACAATAGTGAATAATTGTTATCAGGACTGATTGTGAGGGTTGGAAATGTAAAGGCAGATGTTTTGCAGCAAAAGGAGGGGAGTGATTAACTTTTCAGTCCAGGAGCGGAAGTCCCTGGGACCATCAAGGGAGAAGAGCAGAGAGCGAGACCCTACCCAGAGAAGCAGCGACGCCAGAGATGGAGGCAGAGAGGATGATTTGGAGAGATGGAGCGGCTAGGGACTTTAGACCCAAAGAGGGAGAGGGGCTGTGTGCTGAGGACCGGGGGGCTGGTTTACAGGTTGGTTGGTTGATGATGCATGGAGGGGTTTGTAACCATAGCAATGAAACAATATATGATAGGATGAATATAAAGCTAAGGTTCTTCTATGTAAACTATCACATAATTCATAATCAAACATTAAAAAAAAGGACAGAGAAAATTGAAATTGAAGAGAAATTAATTAAACACCAGGAACTCATGGGAAAATAGTAAATGTGAAATAGGAGTTCGAGAAACAAAAGAATGTGAAAATAGGACAAAAGTAATATTTAAAGAAATAGTGCATTAAGATTTTCCTAATTTTATGAAAACGATTTATTGATATAAAATAGCCAGTAAATAACAAGCAGAATTTAAAAAGAAAAAAATTGCCATAAGCAGATCTTAGTCAAACCAGATAAAGGCAAAGATTTTCCAAAACATTGAAAGAAGCCAGAGAAAAGACACATTGTATATGAATACGAATTGCTTTATCATCAGAAATAATAGATATTAGAATACAATGGAATGACATTTTTGAAGTGTTTAAAGAAGACAAACAAAAATAACTATGTCAACCTAGATTTTATGCCAAGTGAAAGTATTCTTTTAAAAAAGGGTGAAATGAAGTAATTTCAAATAAACAAAACCTGAGATAATTCAATGCAAGTAGAACTAGACTACTTGTTAAGTGCTGTAAAGGTGCCAACTCATAGTGATGCTGTATAGGATTGGCAAGGCTGTAAAATTTTGCAAAAGCAGAAAGGCTCATCTTTCTCCCTCAGAGCAGCTGGTGGTCTTGAACAGCTGACCTTGTGGTTTTTAGTTCTGAGTTTTTATTAGCCTGAAAACATCCTTTACTATTTCTCATAGTGCATATCAGTGAGCAAGGTGGTTTTAGAGGATAAGCACTGGACTGCAAACCAAAATGTTGTCACTTCAAGCCCACCAGCTGGGAAGGTTTCTGCTCCCACAAAAAGTTACAGCCATGGAAATGCTACACACTGGATCACTCTGGGTCAGAATTGACTTCATGTAACAACAACAAACAAAAAGGAAATTCAGATAAAAACCTGGACCTACAGGAAAAAATGAGAACCCAAGGAGCTCTGGTAGTGTAGTGGTTATGAATCGGGCTATGAACCACAAGGTCAGCAGTTCAAAACTACCAAATGTTCCACGGGAGAAAGAGGAGGCTTTCTGCTCCCATAAAGATTTCCAGCCTCAGAAACTCTGTACAGGGTCGCTATGAGTCGGAATCGACTCGATGGCACATAACAACAACAATAACAACTGGTAGGTAATTTGCTCATATAAAATATTACGTTTTACGGGTTTTTCTTTTTAATTAAATTTATCATTTTTTAAAAGCCAAGTTATTGATTTATAGCTTGGGAATTTATAATGTACAAAGACAATACATGACAGCGATACCAGACGGAGGGAGGATAGAGAGATAAATAGAATTGGACAATTAGGAGTTTTTTGCAGTTTTGGAAAGAGTTAACTATGGGAAGAGTTAACTATGAAGTATCAAGTGTGAAGTGAGAAGGAGGAAGTGTGATGTACGAAGTATTACGTATAAAATAGTACAAGACTGACTTTAAATAGGCTTTTGTAAGTTGTTGTTGTTGTTAAGTGCTGGCAAGTTCTGACCCATAGTAACCCTATACAGGGTTTCCAAGGAATGGCTGGTGAGTTTGAACTACCAACCTTGTGGTTAAAACTGACTTTGCAGTTTAGTACATTAACCCACAGAGCCACAGGAGGTATACATATACACATATATGTATGTGTGTGTGTGTGTATATATATATGTCATCAGTTATTAGACAATCACTAAAATATATATTTCCATAGAAGCCAATTGGAGAAAATAAAATGGAATAACAATATATATATTTAAAATAATTACTGTGAAATTAAAGAGAATTTCTGTCTTACAGGATTTCATTGTAAAAGCATCGAAATAGCCTCCTTATTCATTCTACTAATGTCCTAGAAATAAGAACGTATCAGTTTCCCACCTAAATCTCTTTCAGGTTTCCCATCACACAGTAGTGATGTAGTTGTGGTGCCGTCGAGTTGGTTCCGACATATAACAACCCTATCCATAACAGAATGAAACACTGTCTGGTCCTGCGTCACCCTCGCAATTGTTAAACTTGAGCCCATTGTTGTTGCCACTGAGCAAATCCATCTAGTTGGGGGTCTTTCTCTGTTTCGCTGACCTTCCCAATTTACCAAGCACAGAGTCCTTCTCCAGGCACTGGCCACTCCTGATAATATGTCCAACATCCTAGCTCCTAAGGAGCATCCTGGCTGAACTTCTTGAGCACAAATAAAAAATACAAACCCCTTAATAGGGTCTATGAGATGCGGTGGTTGTATCTGAGGTGTGTTAGCCAGCAATCAAACCCATGTCTCATGTATAAAAAGCAAGAATTCTCCCAGTGAATTACCACTGCTCTCTAACAGCAAGAAGGAGATGCTACATGATGTAGCCCCTGGCACTCTGTCACCTCCTATGGGTTCTTCTTTTTTGAATTTCTAGAAAACAACTATTCCGGCCTCAAGAACTTTTTCTCTAGTCCTGCCTTTTCAAGGCTACTTCCTTATCATCAGGTCTCAGTTTATATTGCAAAAGACTGTCTTAAGTACCCTAAAAGTTTAGAGAAAAATCTGTCACTGAATTCACTTTGTTCCCTTCATTGTTGTTGTCAGGTGCCATCGAGTC
>NW_006408544.1:13394649-13397717 GCF_000296735.1 Chrysochloris asiatica
GCCTTTAGAGTAGAAAGCACATCTTCGTCTTTACAAGGTGTTTCAAAAGTTTGTCAAAAAGTGAATTTAAGAGGTAATGGAATTTTTCCAAGAACTTTTGAAAGCCCCATTATATACTCAGTACCTAACACTGTGAATAAAACAAGGGGTATACTCAATAAATATGCATTGAATGAATCATATATGCAAATACCTATGAAATAAAAGGCTCAGTCAATTTAATCTTTATCAAATTACTACAAATCATGCTGATAATACTTGCAAGCCCTAGTGTATCATAAATATAGTCCCTGAGAAAGGTTAATCACACTTCTTTCTTATAAGTATGGTTGTATCACAACTCAAAATGACAAGAGCATTTTTAAGAGGATCCTCACTAGTTTCAGAGCATCCATGTCTATAGATTGGCAGCAGCATTTACATTTATAATAGGAAAAAAAAAATGAGGTGAGATAATAGTTTGCTGATAGAGAGTAAAACCACAGTAAAAAACCAGCAATGATAGAAGATTTACAGTCCATAAGTAATGGCAACTAAGGAAATAAAAATGATGAATATGCCAAAAAAGCAGACGTAAAATATAGATGATATAGAAGAACAGGAGCATGTAAACTTTAAAATGCAGAAAAATTGTAGTTTCTGTATATAAACAGATAGAACAGTTACAGTTTTCTAATTGTTATGAATCAGTCGGATGTTATGGAAATAAGTAAAAATCAGTTAAAGAACGGGAGATTGCCAGATCCAATAGAAAACAAGATATCTGACCTTCATTCAAAGGTAAGTCAACAAATAGTGCTACAAGAGATTCAGTTCATACATGCAAGGGTTTATTTTCAAACAAAACATATCTATCTAAACACCTATATGTGATCAGTGAAGAGCTGCAGACAACTTATTTCAGTAGCATGTATATTTTACCTTTGGAATCCTGGTGTGGATAAAGTCCTGGTGTATGATAAAGCACACAGACAGCAAAATCTAGTTCAACCCCACCAGCCACTCCTCAAAAATGATATACAGGGTCTGTATGAATCAGAACCAGCTCAAGGGCACGTAATAGTAGCAACAATGTTTTATGTTTGCTACAAATAGATACAAGAGTGTGGTGGAACGTTGTTACTGGTAAGTACTGTCACGTAGATTCCAACTCATAGGAACCCTGTATAGGGTTTCCAAAGTGCTGTTTGGGCAAGGTGTAATTTGAAGAGTGCAGAATTCTTTAGGGAATGGTTAGAGAGTTAGAAACAGCCTTCAGACATGTATAGACCTAGAGGGAGAGTATGTCAAGAAACAACATTTTCACATTTGGATATATGTGTTTAGTAAAGGTTTCTATACTTTGTAGGAATATTTTTTGCCTACCTGTAAGTATTTGTTTGAAAAATATATTATTTCTTTCTTTTCTTACCCCCTTGCCTTTATCATACTTCATCTGATCTATTAAAACATTCTCATCACTGGTTTCTAAGATGAAAGCCCTTGTTTTAAGTGTCACTGAGTCAGTTGAACCTCATAGTAACACTCCTGTGTCATTATCATAGTTGTGGCTACATCTGAACCCACTGTTGCTGACACCATGTCAATCTATCTTGTTGGGGGTCTTTCTTTCTTTCAATGATGCTCTACTTTTCCAAGCATGATGACCTTGTACAGGGATGGTCTCTCCTGACAATATGTTTAAGGTGCAAGAGATAAAGTTTCACCATCCGTACTTCTAAGGAGCATTCTGACTATACTTCTCCCCAGGCCACACTTTTTCTGTTCTTCTGGCAATCCATGGTGCTTTCTATATTCTTCACCAACACCATAATTCAAATGCAACAAATCTTCTATGGTCTTCCTTATTCCTTGTGAAATGATGAAAGCCCTATACCACCACAAATAGCCAACCAATTTCCAAATTATCTCAAGGACAATCTTTCTAGAAAAGGGAAGAGGAATTTGGTACAAATAAAATAAATACAGGCATAGAACAGATTTGAGCTCCAAGTCCCATAAATGTGGGAAAATTTCACATTTGTTTAATAAAAACAATAACTCTCATTTAATAGGGTTATATTAAGGTTAAACTATACTCATTTTGAAATAAAGTATGAAAAGAAACACCTGTAAACATTCATTAATAATCAGAACATAGAATGAAGTATGAATCTAGAAAAATTAGAAACTGTCAAAAATGAAATGGAATTCATAAACATCAGTGTCTTAGGCATTAGTGAGCTGAAATGGACTGGCAATTGGCTATTTTGAATCTGACAACCACATGGTTTACTATGCCGGGAATGACAAATTGAAGAGGAATGCTGTTGCATTCATCGTCAAAAAGAACATATCAAAATCAGTCATGAGGTACAACGCTGTCTGTGATAGAATAATATCCATGAGCCTACAGGGAAGACCAATTAATACCACTATTATTCAAATTTACGCACCAACCACTAAAGGCACTGAGGATGAAATATTACCAACTTCTTCAATCTGAAACTAGAATTCTACCAACTTCTTCAATCTGAAACTGATCAAATATGCAATCAAGATGTATTGATCATTACTGGTGATTGGAATGTAAAGGATGGGAACAAAGAGGAAGGATCAGCAGTTGGAAAATATGGCCTTGGTGTTAGAAATGATGCTGGAGATCTCATGATAGAATTCTGCAAAATCAGTGATTTATTCATTACAAATACCTTCTTTATACAGCAAAAGAAACGATTATATACATGGACCTCACCAGATGGACTACACAGAAATCAAACTGACTACATTTGCAGAAGGAGATAATGGAAAAGCTCTGTATCATCAGTCAAAACAAGGCCAGGGGCAGATTGTGGAACAGACCATCAATTGCTCATATGCAAATACAAACTGAAGCTGAAGAAAATGATAACATGCCTACAAGAGCTAAAATATGACCTTGAATATTTCCCACCTGAATTTAGAGATCATCTGAAGAACAGACTTGATACATTGAACACTAAAGACTGAAGACCAGAAGAGTTGTGGGATGACATCAATAACATCATACACAAAGAAGACAAAAATTCATTAACACAAAAGAAGGAAAA
>NW_006408544.1:13398862-13402013 GCF_000296735.1 Chrysochloris asiatica
TCAATGAGATGGATTGGCCAAGTGGCAGCATCAATGGGCTCAAACATTGCAATAATGGTGAGGTTGGCCCAGGACCTGGCAGTGTTTCGCTCTGTTGTACAAAGGGCTGCTATGAGTCGGCACAGACTCAATGGCACCTGACAACAACAACATACTCATTTTATATGACAATACTAAGAAAGTATTGCATTTATAAAAGCCTTTAACAAAAATGGTGCTCTGCTATTATTTTTTTTCATGAATATCATTGAACAATGTTGTTGTTGTTATGTGCTGTGGAGTCGGTTCTGACTCACAGTGACCCTGTACAGGGTTTCCAAGGCTGTACATCTTTTCAGGAGGCAGCAGAAAGCTTTATCTTTTCCCGCGGAATAGCTGGTAGCTTCAAACTGCTGACCTTGTGGTTCGCCGCCCGATTCGTAACCACTAAGCTCCTTCATTGAACAATGGAAGTCTGTTATTCTCTATACCCTTATTTTTATTCCAATGACACATTATAATCTTAAATTGAGTTTATAAATTCTCTCTCCCCATAAGAATATCTTTGCTATAAGAACATGTGAACTTTGTCACTTTTGCCATACCCAGAGTCAAGAACACTCTTGACTGGCATAGAACACTCTGGCATAGAACAGGTGCTCAATATCTGACTTAAAATTATTCAGTTAATCCTTGCCAATTTGCAGGAATAAGTATAAAATGGTTAGCACAACACTGAATACACTCCATCAATTGACACCAAATCACTTCCCAGGTTCTCCAACCATTCCCCTCTATGCCTCTTGTCTTTAGACACACCAATACATGCACTTGTTTTCTCAAAGGCAGTATGATCTGTTGAAGTATTCCAAGAGAAATGATACTGTCTGAACTAGAATGATGGTAGGCAGAATGGTGATAAGCTTGAAAGGTGAAATCAAAGGAAATTGTACATGGAATAAACATTACAGGTGAGTGAAAGGTAGGAGTAAAGGCTGACTCTCAGATTTCTTCCTTGACAAACTGTGAATAGTAAATTCCCTTCACAGTGATGAGAGTGACTAAGCTGGGGAAATGGCACAAAGGGAAAAAATATCTAGAATTCCATTTTTAATCTCAGTGTTGTTAAGCTGTCTCTGAGACAGCAAGTGAAGAGATAAAGGAGATAAAGCAGACAACTGAGCATGCAAATTTGGAATTAAGAAAGAAGTCCTACACAAAAAATGTAAACTTAGAAATGTTGCTTTAGGATAAGCACTGGACTGTTAACCACAGGTCAGTAGTTCAAATCCATCAGTTGCTCCTCAGAAACCGCATTGCTGTGAGTCAGGACTGACTCAGTGGCACTTAACCCCAACGACAAGGAGAGAGAAAACAGAACAAAGCCCAAAACTATGATCTGAGGGACTCTAACTATTAGGAATTTGACAGAGGAAGATGATTCAATTAAAAATTTTAGACTAAAAAGAAACAGCCTACCTGACAAAACAAAAAATAGGAGAATGAGTTATAACAGAGTGAAAAGAAGGCTAATGCAAAGGACAGAGGAGGAGTTAATAATGTTGAAAGTTACTGAGAGCAACTACTTTGAAGTTATGTGTTTTAGATTTAGTTATGTGGATGTCAATAATGTCTGAAAAAACAATTTCAATGGATTGATAGGAGTAGAAAACAGACTGAAATTGAATAGAAATAAGTAAGTCTGAAGTGTTTAAAAAGTTCTGCTCCCGCACAAGCACATACAAGTTAGATAAAAGGGCTTGGTTGTTTGGTTGGTTATATGCCTTGGAGTCAGTTTTGACTCATAGCATCCTGTATAGGGTTTCTGTTGCTGTAAATGTTTATGTGGGCAGAAAGCCTTATCTTTCTCCTGATGACCAGCTGGTAGTTTTGAACTTCTGACCTTCAGATTAACAGCCCAACTCTGTGCTACCAGAGGTCCTTAAAGGGGTATTCCCCACTAAAATAAGACTGTTGTTCATCAAAAAACGTAATCAATAAAGTGAAAAATACAACCTACACATTGTGAGAAACTCTTTAGGAACCAATTATCTGATGATCAGCACTTAATATCTAAAATTTATAAAGAACACTTACAATTTGATAATAAAACGACAATGCAATTTAAAATGTCACATTTTGGTGTAGTATCAAAAGACATGTATACACCATTACCTAAAATGGTATTAAATTCTTCTTTTTTTCTCTTTAACCCAAAAATATACCCTGAAGTCTTAAAAGCAAACCATATAAGCTTAACTAGAATGTCTTTCTGAGCATTTTGCTCTTTTAAGAACTGTATGGGATCAAACTGACAATCGGAATTAAAAAGATTAAGTAGAAACCTATGGAGTAGTTAAGTTCATCAATGGGAGAGGAACAACTCAGAAAAGGAGTGTGAGAGTGGCTGTATAACTTAAAGAATAATCAATGTTATTAAATGTACATGTAGAAAGTTGGTGTACGTTTTACTGTAATTTTTTTCAACCAAATAAAATTGTTTTAAGTTTTCTTAAAAAAAAAAACAAGTAAGCAAAGGAATTGAATAGTTACTTCACCTAAGAAGAAATACAAGTGGTCAAGTGGTCAAAAAAACACATGAAAAGATTCTCAAGATGGATAATAACAGGCATTGGCCAAGAAGTGTAAAGTTAGAATTCTTATTCATTGAAGGTAGAATTGTAAAATAATGAAGTCCCTATGGAAAAGAGTTTGATGGTTCCTCCAAAAATTAAACATAGAACCACACTATGTTATTGTTGTCCTTCAGTGCTTCCAAGTCACTTCCTACTCATAGTGACCTTGTTTAGGGTTTTTAGGAATGCCTGGTGGATTTGAGTCACGATCTTAAGGCTAGCATGCCAGTGCTTATTCTACAGTGCCACATCAAGATCCAGCAATTCTACTCCAAAGTTATACTATAGAGACACAAAAGTAGGGAAAAGAACAGACATGTGCACAACTATGTTCATTGCAATGCTATTGACAATAGCAAAAAGGTAGAAACAGCTTAAGTGCTGTAATAATATATTAACAGGGAATGGCTAGAGTTTCAAGCCAGATTCAGACAAGGATGTGGAACAAGGGATATCTCTGCTGACATCTTTACTGAAAGCAGAGAACACCAGAAAGACATTTACCTGTGCTTTATTTACAAAGCAAAGGTTTTCAA
>NW_006408544.1:13402763-13403711 GCF_000296735.1 Chrysochloris asiatica
TCTCTCATACTTCAGATACGTTGTCAGAAAGGACAATTCCCTGGGGAAAGACATGCTTGGTAAACTGGAGGATCACCAAAACAAGAAGACAACCCCTGTGGAGATGGATTGATACAGTGGCAGCAGCAACAGGCTCCGGTATAACAATAATTGTGAGGATAGTACCAGACTGGACAGTGTTTCATTCTGTTATGCACAGGTTTGATGTGAGTTGGAACTGACTCAATGGGACGTCACAATAACAAAAATGTTCTCCAGGTTCATTCATCTTATGATGTGTAAAACAACAACCACTTCCTACAGATGTTTTGCAGATACATCATTATTCTTCAATGTTGCATAGTATTCCATTGTGTGTATGTACCAAAGTTTGTTTAAGCATTCTTCTGTTGATGAGAATTTATACTGTTTCCACCTTTCTGATATTGTGAATAGTGTTGCATTGAACATGGGTATGCATATATCTATTTATATAATGGCTCCTATTGCTTGATGATAACATTGACTTCTAAGGGGATCTCCTTAGAAGATCCTCCTTGTCCATTTAATTAAAGGCAGAGAGCACAGAGATCAGCTCAGAAGGTTATGGCAAATATTTTCAGAGATTCCAAAGGAGTTATTTTGATAGCTTTTCTTGAAGGGTACAGCATGATCATACGGAGTTATGAGGTAGAAGCTTTCAGAAAACTGAAAATTACATTAGTGAGGAAAAAGCCAGCAATGTTGAGTCAAGGATATTTTTTTCCACCAGAAGGCAACTGACAATTCCTCTAAGGTAGCAAGGGCTGTGCTACAAGAATTTTTGGGGAAATACATGACCAAATACTTACCCGATTTACCCTATGTTGCTGTTAGTGCCATCGAATCAGTTCCAACCCATAAGGACCCTATATAGGAGGAGTGGCTGGTGAGTTTGAACTGTCAACTTTGGGATTCAAACCGACTTTG
>NW_006408544.1:13404561-13406324 GCF_000296735.1 Chrysochloris asiatica
CACCTTAGTCCTCAAGCTGACATCTTTGCTCTTCAACACTTTAAAAAGGTCTTGTGCAGCAGATTTGCCTAATGCAATACATCATTTGATTTCTTATTGTATAGAATGTTTTTATTTCTAAGTTTCCCCCATAGTACAAACTTTCACACTAATTTACTTGAAGTTGAATATACTCACATTTCATCTCTGTGTCATCCCACAGAGAGAATAGAAAGACGGAAATAACTTTGTGCAAGGTACTTCAGCTTACACAGGCAAATTCTATTACTATAATAGTCAAATCACATCAGTGTAAAAACACAATGATCTTCATTTTATGGGAGAAAATGATTTTTCAGAGAGAGAGTAATGACCCAAGTTCACATAGTAGTTATGTTAGAGTGCTAAATCCTAATTCTGACTTTTCCCCTAATTACTTTAATGTGGAATCCTAGTAAATTCTTCCACATCTGAAAAATACTTATGATTGGTTCTAGCCATTTTATTGTTTTATTGCCTTCAAGAAAGAGCTACAGTCTCTACCACACAATGCTACCAATATACTAGCATCATTACTGGAGAATACTATTGTACACACTATTGGATAAACACAGGATTTCTAACCAGTAGTCAAACACATCAGCCTCTCCTTAGAAACCCTATACAGGGTCATTATGATTCAGAACCAACTCAATAGTACTTACCAACAAAATAACAACAAAGATATTATAAATCAAGGAAATTTCACAATAATACCAATTACAATACTTTGCATTTCAATTATTTAGTTATATACTTGTACCTCTCTAACGTCTAGTAAAAATATTGAGCTTAAAAAACATTTAACCACGTTTACATATTCATGCACCTAGCATAATGCATGAGTCATAACAGAGATTAAACAAATATTTAGTAAAATGAATGTTGAATCAAATAATAGAGATTCAACAAATATTTGGTAAAATGAATGTTGAATGAAATAAAAGCTTTAAAAACTTCAATGAGGATATCTTCTATTTTTTCAGGAACAAAAATATTAATCAACTCATGGTCATGTTAAGATCCAGAAATACATGCTAAAAGTTTAATATAATTCAGCAAATATTTGCTGGAAACTTGTTTTGTGTTAGGCATTGTGCTAGAAATGGAAAGGTAATAGAAATAAATTACAAAAAAATTGTAAGTCAAAACCCCTGTGTTTAAGTTTTTACATACAAAAAATAAAAATAGAGAAAAAAGGAGTAATAAAATACAATACATTGAGAAGAAGAAAGGCACTGAAGTAAACGCAATATTTACTTTTACTTGAATGATAAAATCAGACAGTCATAAACTCTTTCGAAAATAAGCATTGTGCAGAGATTTTAAAATATAGAGTATGATCTTAAAGTATATGAGAATTTTCATTATTAAATTTAAATCTTTTAAGTTTTCCTTAAAAATATACAGTAAGACATTGACAAACATCTAGAAATACATTTGTACCTAGATAGGAAACTAAATATAAAGTGGTCATGCTTCAAAAATTAATGCATAGTTTAGTTTAATTTAATCCCCATAAGAAACTCAATTGCTTGCTTTTTATAAATGGTTTAAAATTTTTATCTGAAAAAGTAAATGAGTAACAAAGGTGTAAAATTTCTATAAATGAAGGCAAATTGAGTGGTGTCCTATATATTCCTGGAGCATATCTGCAGATATATTCTAGAATTCAGGTACAGAATAAGGATTTTCAGTTAGTAGACTAGATATTTCTGATTAGAAGGCTGAAGAACCAAACTGAA
>NW_006408544.1:13410074-13413128 GCF_000296735.1 Chrysochloris asiatica
CTTTCCACCATGGGTGACCCTGCTGGTTATTTAAAACACCGGTGGCATAGCCCTCAGAATCACAGCAACTCAAACCACCACAGCACGACAGACAGACGAGTGGTGGCCGTACAGTAGAATAATGTAATGTCCAGTCTGTGCTATCCTCACAATTGTTGCCATTTTTGAGCTTATTGGTGCAGTCACTGTGTTAATAAATCACATGGAGGTCTTCCTTTTTTATGCTGACCCTCACTTTATCAAGCATGATGTCTTTGATAGAGTCCAGCCCAAATCATAACCATTATGCTACCTGCACTTCTCAAAATATAATAATAAAACAAAAATATATCAACCTAAGAAAACTACTACTGACCACAAAGATAAGTTAGGCTTGAAAAATAATCATAGGGGCAAATGTCATGAAGTCATGATTCACAGAAGCAGAAAGCAAATGTCCACAAACATGGGAGGGAAAAAAGGTTGCATGTTTGTAGAAGCTTAAACTGGTACAATCTTTCTGGAAAAGATTCAGATGTTTTGACACTGTAATTCCTTCCACTTTTAAGTATGGTATCCTCAGGAAATAATGAGTAATGAAGACAAGCATTTATGTACAAAGATGTCAGGTGCAGCATTATCTATAATATCAACGCTAGTCTCAAAATATTCAATAGGGAAACTGCTAAATAACTCTTAATGAATGAATAATATTTTGTCATATGGACTATTAAACCTATCTGTTTCAACATTTAATGACTTTAAAAACTGTTCATGGTGTAATGGAAAGTTAAAAGCACAAAAATCATATTCACTCTGACCTATAAATAATTTCAACTAGATTATTTTAAATTACATGTTTCTGGGTTTTTTATAAAAGGAAAGGAAATGGATAGGTCAAAACAAACTTCAAGGTAGAAGAATTGTGGTTTTAAAATAGCAGATTATTTTGTTTCATCATACACTTTCCATACTTGATATAATTCCTTGTTGTTGTAGTTAACTGTTACTGGGTCGGTTCCGACCCATAGTAAGCCTGTATAGGGTTTCCGAGTCTAGTGAGCTTGAACCAACAACCTAGTGGTTCAAACTGACTTTGCAGTCCCTTGCATTAACCCACAGTAGCACACCAGGAGTCCATAAATAAGTTTAAATCAGTATTTTAATATTTAAAAGTAACTTGTAAAATGTAAAACATTTGCTTGGCATTGCATTATGTTCTTATTAGGAATGTGTTGTTAGGTGTTCTCGAGTTGATTATGACTCATTGTGACACTAAACGTAACAGAATAAAACACTGTTCAAACCTGTAACATCCTCATAATTATTCTAATATTTGAGCCCATTGGTGCTGTCACTGTGTTAATCCAACTTGTTGTGAGGTAGGGAGGGGTCATCCTCTTTTTTTTGATGACCGGTCACTTTTCCAAGCATGATTTCCTTCTTCAAGGGGTGGATGCTTCCTGATAACATATTCAAAGAACCAGAAACAAAGTCTCGCCATCCTTACTTGTAAAGAACATTCTGGCTGTACTTTTTCCAAGATAGATTTGTTTGTTCTTATAGCAGTCCATGGTACTTTCAACATTCTTCACGAATGCCATAATTCAAACACATCAAATTTTCTGCAGTCTTGTCCAATTTTCATGTGCATATGATGTGGCTGAAAATACCATGGCTTGAGTCAGGCTCACTTTAGTCCTCAAAGGGACCTCTTTAGCTCTTTAACACTTAGGAATAGAATAATCATATTACAATGTTCTTTCAGAAATCAGAATGTAGTACATCATCTAAAGGTGACACATAATCTCGAGCAAAAAGGTTATCAATTTTCCCATTTATAAAATAAGAATATTTTATAGATGAATAAGAATAAAAAAGTAAATCCTGCCAATCCCATAATAATATTCTAAAAGTGAATGATACATCAATATCCTGAGTTTTGGGGAAGAAAATCTCCTAAGTGATCGTACCAAAAAGTTGCACAAAACAATAGTAAGCGTTTCAGAAGCAAAGATTATAACAGTACTGAATATAGTTGAAAAATTGTATTTTTTTATCTTTAGAACTACTTCTTGTTAGGTGAAGTTGAGTTAGTTTTGACTCCTAGCTACCCTGTAAAGGGTTTCTGAAGCTGTAAATATGCACAGGTGCAGAAAGTCTCATCTTTCTTCTACTGAGAGGCTACTGGGCTTGAATTGTGGACCTTGTGGTTAGTTACTGTCAGGTGCTATCGAGTCGGAACTGACTCATAGCGACCCCATGCACAGGAGAACGAAACAATGTCCGACCTGGGCCAACCTCACTACCGCCGCCACACTTGATGCCATCAATGATGTCACCTGGCTGATCCATCTCGTTGGGGGTCTTCCTCATTTTCTCTGACCCTCCACCTTGCCCAGCATGACATCCTTCTCCAGCAACTGTTCTCTCCTGACAATATGTCCAAAATATGAGAGACGAAGCTTAGCCATCTTGGCCTCCAAGGAGCACTCTGGTTGCACTTCTTACAAAACAGATCTATTGGTTCTTTTGGCAGTCCACGGCACTTTCAGTATTTGACTGTTTATCCTACAGGGCTACCAGTGCTCACTTAGAGATACGAATAAGAGGTAAGCTGGTAAATCTACATTTATTTATGTCTTTTAAAAAATAATGTTCCTTCACCACCCACCCCCCAACATCTGGAGGTTCTTATGATCAGTAAAATGGCAAAAATGCAAGATGCCAAAGGCAAGAATCTGATAATATAATGAAATCACTAAACTAAGTAGGATATGGATACTATAGGCTTTGCTATGCTAAACTTTGCTATGCAGTAAATATGTTCTTTTAGCCCTTATCCATAAAAATGAAGTAAAATTTTGCCTTAGAGAACTTTTTAGAGATTCAGTGAGTTAAGCACTTAAAACAGAATTTGAGGAGATGTAACAATGGTAGATTGAGTTGTAATCCATACATAAGGCTGTGCTCTTTGATATTCATCAGTAAATATTTTAAGTCCTCTTCACTTTCAGCAAGCAAGGTTGTATCATCTGCATATCTCAGGTTGTTAATAAGTCTTCCTCCAATCCT
>NW_006408544.1:13414636-13416535 GCF_000296735.1 Chrysochloris asiatica
TTGTTTTTTTTTTTTTGCTTGTTTCACACACTTCCCTGGTGACCAAAGGTGAGGGCAGTCTCCACTTGGGTATACCCTCAGGGAAACTCCTGCTCCCAGGAGGTCAGAGTCAAAGGGAGGGGACAGCCAAAATTGTAAGGCCCATTAAAAATCAAGGGCACTATCTTTATTAATTTCCTTCAGGCAGGCCCTGCTTCAAATTGGAAGAGCCAAGCTTGGAAAGTCCTGGACTGGCCCTCACAAGGAAAAAACAGCTAAACAGATGTGTGTGGGTGGGAAAAGAAAGGAGATTGGTAATCTGTGCTAGCCATCTTGAACTTTTGAAGGCAATTCTGAGGCAAGAGGGAGGTAGGTGGCACAGAGGCATACTATTTATTTTCAGAGGGAAAGGTGAAGCTATTGTCTTGTGTACTCCACATTACCCTGGTGACCAGAGGTATGGCTAAATTCCACGGGTATACATTCTTAAGGAAGCCCTGTTTTCTGGGAAGCTACATCAAAGAGAGTGGGGAGCTAGCAGTGCCAACCCTGGCAACCTGATACCAGATGTGACCTGTTACAGAACTGAAGAGCTGGTGTTGTGCAGTCTGTTGTGCAGAATGTCTCATCCTCAGCTCCCCTCTGGGATACAAATACACTGATCCCCCAACTGCTTTAGGGTCTACACTAACTACTTCAAGTTGGGTACCAAGAACAGACAACACCTAGCCCTGCAAGAACTGCACCTAGGTTTCAGAGTATTACCATCTCATTCTTTGCCCATCCATGACAGATGGTTCTTGGCTGGTATAAATCACCAGAATTTTCTTTTCTCTGGATATGGCACCTGCACCGTATTATTTAACCTTGCATTATTATTGTTTGTTTATTCTTTCTTCCTCTTTCTTGCTTTCTAGACTTTCTATCGCCACTTTCATTTTTTCATCTTTTTGTCAGCTTCTCTTTCCCAATCACTGTTGCTGATTTTTTTTCCTGTCTTAATTTTTTTTTTTTTAACTACTCACTGACCTCTTTCTCTTTTACTCGTCATTATGTTTAGTTCTTTTTCTCTCTTTTCATTTTTTGTCTTTTATTTTTCTCTTTCTCTTTTATTTTGCTTTTCTTTTCTCTCTTTGGCTTTTGCATTCTTTTTCTAGTGAATGTCTGTTTTTCTTTTCTTTACTGTTTTCCTTTTCCAATGTAGTTGGCTTGCTTCCTTGTTCTCCTTCTCTCTTGTGTATGTCTGTTTACTCTTCTTACCTCACCCAACAGGACACACTAATCATGTCCATACAGCCAGTTAAATTCATACTCTATAACACTTACCAACAGGCAAGAGCCAATAACAGTTGCTATGCACTAGATCAACAACAACAGCCAACATCAGCCAAATACATCCTAAACAGAACTGGGTAAACAACTAACAGAATGGTGCACAAACTCATCCCTTAATCATACCCACCAGAAAGAAGTTGGTGAGTGCCTAAAACTATATCAACATACAATCATCACTTAATACAATATAACACCACAACAATGTCTCTAAATCAACAGACAATTTCTGTTCACGTGAAGGAAAAAGACAGAGTGGTTCAAACAAGTGACCAAGAGGCATAGATAGAATGTTTTTGAGTTTAAAAGGCATTGGATATATGCACCAAAAAAGAAGAAAGAACCAAAATGAACACATTAACAGAGCATCTACAACAATTAGAAACAGACCAACAGAGGAACCTACAGCCACCAAAAGAAAAGAAATAATAAAGATTAGAGGAGAAATAAAAGAGATCAAAAACAGAAAAACTATAGAAAGAATCAACAGGACAAGTAGCTGGTTCTTTGAAAGGATTAACAAAATTGACAGACCACAAGCAAACCTAACAAAAGAAAAGAGGGAGAAGACACAAATAACACACATTA
>NW_006408544.1:13418305-13447383 GCF_000296735.1 Chrysochloris asiatica
TGATTTTTGATAAAGTACCTAAATATATCACATGGAGAGGAGATAGTCTCTTCAACAGATGGTCATAGCAGATCGGGAAAGTGATATGCAAAAGACTGAAACAAGACCTTTACCTCACACCTTATACAAACTCCAACTCAGCAAATCTTTGCAGCGAGGATCATTCCCACCCCCTCCATAGACAGAGTACACAGTGATGGGCAACTTGGACATTGGCTACCCAAAATTGGGGGGAGGCAACTACAAAGGCAAGAAGTGACTGGCTTACAAGCTTTCATGAAGGAGCCTAGATCCAGAGGGTATGGAGGAAGATAGAATCTCCACTGAGAAGTATCCAATCTGTCTGGGCAGGGCTGATGAAAGGTGATGGGGACAGGTCTCTTTTGTTACAATGGTGAATAACTGTTATCAGGACTGATTGTGAGGGTTGGAAATGTAAAGGTAGATGTTTTGTAGCAAAAGGAGAGGAGTGATTGACTTTTCAGTCTAGGAGCAGATGTCCCTGGGACAATCAAGGGAGAAGAGCAGAGTGCGGGTGCCCAATGAATGAAACAGTGACGCCAGAGATGGAGGCAGAGATGATGACGTGGAGAGACGGAGTGGCTGGGAACTCTAGAACTAGAGAGGGAGAGGTGCTATGTGATGATGACCGGGAAGTAGGGTTGAAGGGATACCGTTTGGTTGGTTAATGATACATGGAGGGGATTTTAACCATAGGAATGAAAGGATATACAACAGGATGAATGTAAAATTAATGCTCTCCCATGTAAAGTATTACATAATTCACAATTTAAGACATGAACAAATAAAAAGGCATTTGAACTACCAGGAAAATGATACCCAACTACTTCCTAAATAATTGACAGACAGGTCAAGGAAAACAAAGAAATCTTCAGAAAAATACTACAGGAACAATCAGATAAAGTATTAAAGACAATACAAAACCTACAAATAGAAATCCAAAAGATTAACCCTAAGATTTCAGAAATGTACAATGCATTGAAATTACTAAGGAGTAGATTTGAATCAATAGAAACCTGAATTAGTGAACTTGAAGATATATCTAAATGTACATATGCTAGAAGAACAATCAGTTGGAAAAAAAAAGAAAAGAAAGAAAGAGCAAATCGGAAGAAAGACTAACATTTATGTAGGATAACATAAAGAGGAAAAACTTACAGGTGATTGGAATTCAAGAACAGGAAGAGACAAAGAGAGCACAAAAAACACAGACAAAATCTATTGGAAGAAAATTTTCCTAGCTAGCATCATGAAAGACAATGTAATAAGCTCTGAAAAAGTCATTTACAATAGTCAACCAAAACATGAAATGCTTAGGAATAAATATAACCAGAGAAGCAAAAGACTTACACAAAGAAAACTACAAAACACTACTACAAGAATCCAAAAGAAATGTACAAACATGGAAGAATATACCATGCTCATAGATAGGATAACTTAACACTGTGTAAACATCAACACTACCCAAAACAATCTGTAGATATAATGCAATCATAATTCAAATTCCAACACTATTCTTTAAAGTGATGGAAAATTTTATGTACTGATCACTTACTAAAGGAATGATACCTTGAATAAGCAAAGCATTACTTTGGAAGAGAAGCAAAGTTGGAAATCTCTCACTCCCTGATCTCAGAATCTACTACTCAGTCACAGTGGTCAAAACTGCTTGGTATTGGTGTAACAACAACAAAAAACCCAACAGAGCAATGGAACAGAATTCAGAAACATAAAGTAAATCCCTCCAAATACAGTCATCTGATCCTTGACAAAGGTCCAGATATATTAAATGCAGAAGACATAAGCTCTTTGACAAATGGTACTGACAAAACTGGAAATTCATTTGCATAAGAATGAAATAAAACCTGTATCTCACTTTGTATACAAAACGAAACTCAACATGGATTAAATGTGAAAAACAAAACTATAAAAATCATCAATGAAAAAATTAGGGACAAACTTAGGGACTCTAACATGTGGCGTACATATACTGTCAAGCATAACTAAAAACACACAAACAATAGAAGACCAAATAAATGACTGGGACCTCCTAAAAATCAGACACTTATGTGCATCAAATATTTCACCAAAAGCGAGCATTCAGATTCAGGGGGAAAAAGTTGCAACAACCTATCAAACCAGGGACTAATCTCTAAAATATATAGAAAATTACAACATCTCTGGAGTGCTGGTGTGGCACTGCAGGATGAGCACTGAACCACATGATTCATTTGAACCGTAAGGTTGTCAACTCAAACTCACCTACCATAACTTGGAAACCATATACAAGGTCATTATGAGTCCTGGTATGATGCTGTAGGATACAGCACTAGACCTCAAGGTCAGTTTGAATCTCATGGTCGGAGGTTCAACTCTACCAACCACTCCACAAAAAACCTTTAAAGGGTCACTATGAGTCGGAACTGACTTGAGTGCACTTAAAAACAACAACAACAAATGAGTCAGAACCAACTCAACAGCATTAACAACAACAATGCAACACCGCTACAAGAATATGACAAACAACTCAATTAAAAAAAGGGCGGAGGACATGAGCAGACACTTCACCAAAGATATTTCGGAGGCCAAAATAATGTTCACAATATTTTGGAGGCCAAAAGAAATGTTCACAATTATTAACTGTTGTTGCAGTGGTTAGGTACTGACGCATAGCGACCTTGTGCACAACTAAACAAAACATCAACCCCACGGTCATTGCTACGCTTGAGCCCATTACAGCTGCTACAGTGCCAATCCACCTTGTTGGGGGTCTTTGTCTTTTTCTATGGTCCTCCACTTTATCAAGTATGATGTCCTTCTCCAGGGACTGGTCTCTCCTGATAACATGTCTGAGGTATGACAGACTGAGTCTAGCTACCCTGGCTTCTAAGGAGAATTCTGGCTGTACTTCTTCCAAGACAGATTTGTTTGTTCTTTTGGCAGTCCATGGTACTTACAATATTCTCCCCCTCATTAGTCATTGCTGTTGTTGTCGAGTGCTGTCGAGTCAGTTCCAACCCATAGCGACTCTGATTAGGGTTTCTGAGGAGTGCCTGGTGGGTTTGAATCGCTGACCTCACAGTTCAAACTGATCTTATGGACCAGTGCATTATCCTACAGTGTACCACAGAGAGATGCAAATCAAAACAACAATAAGCTATTATTTCACCACAGCATTAATAGCAAAATTCTAAAATACAGAAAAAAACAATTGCTGGTGATGGTGTGGTGAGACTAGGGCCCTCCTACATTGCTGGTGGAACTGTAAAATGGTTCAACCACTGTGTTAAATAGTATGGTGCTTACTCAGCAAGTTGGAAACAGAAATATCACATGACCCAGAAATCCCTCTACTTGGTATTTCTTGTTGTTTTTATGTGCCATGGAGTCAGTTCTGACTCATAGCGACCCGGTACAGGGTTTCTGAGGCTATAAATCTATGGGAGTAGAGAGCCTCATCTTTCTCCCGTGGAACATCTGGTAGTTTAGAACTGCTGACCTTGCAGTTCGCAGCCCGATTTGTAACCAGTATGCTACCAGAGCTCCTTGGTATAGAGCTACACAAAATAAGAACCAGGATACAAGTAGATATATGCACACCAATGTTCATTGCTGCACTATACACAATAGCAAAAAGATGATAAACAAACTTTGGTACATACATATGATGGAATACTATGCAAAGGTGTGAACAATAATGATGAATCTGCAAAACACCTCATAATATGGATGGACCTGGAGAACATTATGTTGAGTGAAATTAATCAATCACAAAAGGACAAGTATTATATGAGAGCAGTATTTTTAGCAGTTTAAAATGTTTCATGTGAAAAGATACATTCTTTGAAATTTACCAGAGGTGGGAGGGAAGGGAGAGTAATTCACTAGCTAGAGGGTTGTTGCTGTTATGTGTTTTCCAATCAGTTCCAACTCATAGTGATCCTGTAGAGTTTTGAATATTAAAGACCTCTTTGAATCTACCCCACATCCCCTGTTCCCTGGCCATATAACATTTATCTAGCCATACGTTTATAACATCTCAACCCACCCACCCCTTCCTATCACAATGAACAACCACCTTGGTGGATAGTTTTTCACAAGCCATTACAATTCTCTTAAAAATCAGCAGTAGCTTTAATTTCACCCAATTTTCAGTTTAACCAAAAATTACAGTGGGGCAAGTCCTCTCATACCCAATGTTCGTAATGGCTACAGTTTTTACACTTGAAGCAGCTACAATTCTGGTGATCCAACTGTTAAAAGACATTCATCCGCATCAATGTTGAGAAATGCGAGAGAATCTCGCCTATGTTAGTGACATCCATTGCAGAGATACCAAGTTGAAAGATTTCTTTGGTGATGTAATTTTTTTTTTACTTAATCTTTTAAACCCACTAAACACCATGTATATACAAGTTCAATGTTACCATTATTACTTTCATTGTTGTTGTTGTTGTTTGGTGCCATTGAGTCAGTGCCGACTCATAGCATCTCTATGCACAATAGAACGAAATACTGCCCGGTCCCAGGCCAACCTCACAATTGTTGCCACGCTTGAGCTCACTGATACTGCCATATAGCCAATCCATCTTCCTGGTGTGTGTTGGGGGGGACTTCCTCTTTTTCTCTGACGCTGCACCTTACTAAGCACGATATCCTTCTCCAGCGACTGGTCCCTCCTGACAATATATTCGAAGTATGAGAGACAAAGTTTGGCCATCCTGGCCTCCAAGGAGCACTGTGGCTACACTTCTTCCAACACAAATCTGTTGGTTCTTTTGGAGGCCTATGGCACTTTCAATATTCTCCTCCAACACCATAACTCAAAAGCATCAATTCTTCTATGGTATTCCATATTCAATGTCCAGCTTTTGCATGCATAGGAGGTTATTGAAAATACCATGGCTTGGGTCAGGCGCACCTTACTCCTCCAGCTCACATCTTTGCTCTTCAACACTTTAAAAAGGGCTTGTGCAGCAGATGGTGATGTATTTGACGATGCTCACCATATTTTGATCCCAGTCATCTGGAAGTTGCTGGCCTACAGTGGTTCTCATTCTCACATAAAGGTCATTCTTTTTCAGGAATTTAGAAATCCAGGTGAAACTCACCTTGAAATGTGGGATTCCTCTTTTATTTGCCAGAAGCTTAGCTTTGATCTGAATTGCAACAGTAGAGCCAGCATGATTTTGTTCAGAAGTAATCCACGCTTTCAAGTTGTTTTCCAACTCATGACATTTCAATTTGGGCTCACAGTGTGCATGTTTTCCTGGATTCGTTTTCTCCAGTTCTTTTTTATCCTGTCTCCATTTGCCAGGAATGAATAACTCTACAAACTCAAACTCTTTAACTACTGCTCTGTTGCTTTATTCACCTGCCATTGCAATGAGTTTCAGTTTCAAGTCATTAGCATAGGACCTGTGTTAAATTTCTGACATGATTCTAAAGGGTTATAAGATTTAGGTTTGCAAAGTGAAAAAAAATATACACAATATAACCAATAACTGGCTGGTTCTAGTAAAGAGATTTTTTTTTTTTTTTAATTCGAATGTGTAATATGCCAAAAAAAAACAATGAACCAAACAAACAAATCAAAATGGTTTTTGTATATCTGCAAAAGCATATTACTTAGGTCACTCATGACAATTGATAAAAGACATTGGCACTAATAAGACAATTAGATGATGGTATAAGCAGACCTCAGATAGTTTCAAAATTTCACTTAAGAAGATCTGATAAAGTTTTCCCATTCAACTACAAAGCCAAGAGCAATCCTTTATCAGTTTTGCTTTATTTACTCCTGGAATGAAAAGCCAGAATAGAAAGAAACTGTGATAATTAAAGTAATGTAGATTGAATCAAGGAGCTCTGGTAGTGTAGTGGTTACGAATCAGGCTGCTAACCTCAAGGTCGGCAGTTCAAAACTACCAGACATTCTACGGGAGAAAGATGAGGTTTTCTGCTTCCGTAAAGATTTACAGCCTCGGAAACCCTGTGCGGGGTCACTATGAGTTGGAACCAATTTCATGGTATTTAACAAGAACAACAGATTGAATCAAAATTCCTATTGACAGTTATCGACAGCTACTCTACACCATGTGTGTCTCTATAGGATAAGCACTGGACTGATAACCACAAGGTCAGTGATTCAAACCCACTAGCCTCTCCTTGGGAATCCTATTCAGGGTTGCTATGAGTCAGAACCGACACGATGGCACTTAAAAATAATAACAGGCCTCATATTGCTACTTGATAGCACACAAGGTATGGACAGGCTTCAGTAGGTTCAATTTTCTAGTTGAAGACTCAAAAGAGTAAGAAATGTATTTCTCAACTTAAAATAATAGAAACAAACCCATGGTTTCATACATTTATTTTCAATTATTGGTGTACTACTACTGAGCCCTGGAAGCACAAGTGTTGAGCTGCTAACTGAAATATCGGCTACTGAAACACACCAGCTGTTCTGCAGGACAAAGATGAGACAACCTACTTCCATAAATACGTACAGCCTCAGATACACCAAGGTACAGTTCTCCTCTGTGGGTCATTATGAGTTCAAATCAACTCAACATCAGTCAGTTTGGCTTTGGTTTGGTTTGGGGGTACTGTCAATATGATCAATGACTTCTTAACCATAGCTTATATTTTTATTATACAAATATTACCAAAGGTAACATTTTTGTAGGATTGAATAAGGGTGAATGAGGCCAAAATTCACTTCTGGAAATGTCATGAGACTTATGAGGTAAATGAATGAGCTCACTAAGTAAAAACTTTTCGCATAATTTTGACATTTCCATGTTATATGTGTGTTCATTATTTACATGGCACAATATTTGCAAAAATATGTGGTACTCCCTTAATGTAGTTTAGACTTATAATTCAATATTGACGTCTTGAATGCAACCAAAGAAAGTTTTTATGACGGCCACAATATTATATTCAAAGGCTTTAACATGAATATTTGTTATTTCATTTTAAAAACTTGGAGAATTTTTATTTTATTTCAAAGATTTTCAACTTTTTTGTAGATTAAATGTTAATCTCCAACAGAAAATGTCAAGGGATACTTAAATATTTGGTTACAGATAAGATGACAATTCATATTAATCCTTTACAATCATAGCTACTTATCTTTTCTTTGATAGCTCAGAAAATAAGATAGTAAAAAATCAGTTCTGATAACAAAGAATTCTCTAGGACATAATCCACTATCCATTATCCTAAGGAAAAATATAAAAAGAAATACTAGTGTTATGAGACAATGAATTTAGATTCTCATAAACTATCTAAAATGAATTACTGTGTCTGCAGTGCAGCATATCCATTGTAAATGTTTCACTAAAATTAATTTTCATTAAAATCAGCCTTTGGAGTCATACAGAAAGCTTTAAAATGTATAATTTGCTATGGAAAAATAAACTAATCAGAAGCTTAGAAGTTCAGGTCATAAATCAAATAGAGAAATCCACATTCAGCTCAGAACACTGCCCAAAATACATAAATCTCAGAAATGAAGTATAGTGGATGATACCCTCTCCTAGAAATTCTGTGTCTGAAAGCAACAATATTTGTCTGATACACTTAATCTATCCCTATAGTCCATGACTGCATGAATTCCCTTGTTTACAAGAAGAAACAATTTCACTATCAAAGCCATATCTAGCAAACTATCTATCTTAAGGATCACTCGACTCATCAATTTTAACTTCTCAAACTCTGGAGAATTATATCTGAGGATAATAGTAAAGCCACACTAAATATACTGGCAAGCAAAATCATTCAAATCCCAGTCAATTCTTTTTTACTAACTTTTTTACTATGGAATTAATCCTGGTGTGGTGCTGTGGGCTAATGCTTAAGACTGCAAAGTCCTTTGAACTGCAAGGTCAGTGGTTCAAGCTCACCAGCTGCTCTTTGGAAGCCCTATAGAGGGTCGCTGTGGTTCAGAATCAACTCTACAGCACTGAACAGCAACAACAACAACCGAGAAGGAGCCGATTGCAAACAAACAAACAAAAAAAGACCAACGAAAATAAAAACTAACATTAAGCAAGAATGCAATTTAAGAGACAGTAGTTAAAGTCTTTACACACATTAATTCCCTAGAGGTAAACTTTAAATATTTTCATTATAAGGTTGAAAAACCAATGTTTCTAAAAGAGAAAGTTGGCATTAGGTGCTATCGGGTTAGTATTGACTCAAAGTGACCTTAAGCACAATAGAACAAAACACTGCCTGGTCCTGGGCTAACTTCACAATTATTGCTGTGCTTGAGCCCACTGCTGCTGCCACTGTGCCAATCCATATCAGTGGGGGTCTTCCTCTTTTTCTCTGACCCTACACTTCAAGCATGATGTCCTTCTCCAACGACTAGTCCTTCTCCTGGTAATATGTCCACAGCATGAGAGATGAAGTCTGGCCATCCTAGATTCCAAGAAACATTCTGGCTATACATCTTCCAACACAGATTTGTTAGTTCTTTTGGCAGTCCATGGTACTTTTAATATTTCCCTCAACACTATAACTCAAATGCATCAATTTTTCTAAGGTCTTCTTTGTTCACTGTTCAACTTTCACATGCATATGAGGTTACTGAAAATACCATGGCTTGGTTACAGCACACCTTAAGTAACTGAACACTTTGCTTTTGAACATTTTAAAGAGGTCTTGCGCAGAAGATTTGCCCAATGCAATACGTCGTTTGATTTCTTGACTGCTGCTTCAGTGAGTGTTGATGGTTGATCCAAGCAAATTAAAGTCTTTGACAACTTCAATCTTTTATCTAGTTATCTTTATGCTATTTACTGATCCAATGGAGAGGACTTTTGTTTACTTTATACTGAGGTGCAACCCATAACAAAGGCTGTAGTCTTTGGTCTTTATCAGTAAGTATTTTTAAGTCCTCTTCACTTTCAGAAAGCAAGACTGTGTCATCTGCATACTGCAGGTTGTTAATAAGTCTTCCTCCAATCCTGATGCCATGTTCTTCTTCATATAATCCATCTTTTCTAATTATTTACTCAGCATACAGATTGAATAAGTATGGTGAAAGACGACAACCCTGGCACACCTTTTACTGATTTTAAACCATTCAGTGTCCACTTGTTCTGTTTTAACAAATGAGCACAATTAAGCATTCCAAAATACTCACTCTCCACAATGTTACTCATAACTTCTCATGATACACACAATCAAAAGCATTTGCATAGCCAGTAAAAATAAGTACAAATATGGTACTCTTCCGGTCAAATGGCCAAGTATCTGTCTTCTACACTCATACTAAGTGCCTCCAGTGCTGCATCAGTTTGTTGAAATAATTCAATTTGTATTCCCTCAATTCATGGTGCCTTATTTTTTGCCAATGCTTTCAATGCATCTTGGACTTCTTCCTTCAGTATCATTGGCTCTTGGTCATATGCTACCTCTTGAAATGTTTGAATTTTGACCACTTCTAGGGACTCGGTGTATTCTTTCCATTTTCTTTTGATGCTGTCTGCATCATTCAATATTTTGTCCGTGGAATCCTTCAATCCTTTGAGTCAAGGCTTGTATATTTTTTTCAGTTCTTTCAACTTGAAAAATGCTAAGCATGTTCTTCCTTCTGGTTTTCTAACTCCATGTCTTCGCACACTTCATTATAATAGTTTAATTTGTCTTCTCGACTCATCTTTTGAAATTTTCTGTTTATCTCTTTTGCCTCCTCATTTTTCCCATTTGATTTAGCAACCCTATGCTGGAGAGCAAGTTTTAGAGTCTCTTCTGATACGCATTTTGGTCTTTTCCTTCTTTCTTCTCTTCTAAATGACCTTTTGTTTTCTTCCTTTATGGTGCTCTTGATGTCATCTCTTTTCTAGTTTTCAGTCAATAGTGTCTTATGAATCAAATCTGTTCTTCATATTATCTCTCACTTCAGGTGGGATGCGTTTAAGGTCATATTTTGGCTCTTGTGGACTTGTTTGAATTTTCTTTAGCTTCAGCCTGACCAACTGAGCAGACCATCAATATGAGCAACTGATGGTCTGCTCAACATTTACCCCTGGTCTTGTTTTGGCTGATAATATGGAGCTTTTCAAATGCGTCTTTCGACAAATGTAGTCATTCGATTTCTGTGCATTCCACGCGGTAAGGTCCATGTGTATAGTCATCTGTCATGTTACTAAAACAGGTATTTGGAATGAACAAGTCATTAGCCTTACAAAATTCTATCATGGGCTCTACGGCATCATTTCTATCACCAAGGCCATATGTTCAATGACTGATGCTTCTTCTTTTTTTCCAACCTTTGAATTTCATTCACCAGTAATTATCAATACATCTTGAATGCATGTTTGATTAATTTCAGATTGAAGAAGCTGGTAGAATCTTCAATTTCATCTTTACTGGTTTTAGTGGCTGGGAGACCCTAAAGGGACTCCTAGTATGGACCTGTTGGATAAGCACTGGACTCCTAACCACAAAAATAGCAGTTCAAACCCTCCAGATGCTCCTTGGAAACCCTGTGCAGGGTCACTATGAGTATGAATCAAATCTATGGCACTTAGCAAAAACATGACCTAGAGGCTTTACATAAGCCGTGACTACATTCCCTATCCAAAGAAACTGCAATAAAAAAATGTGTGTTATTTGAAGCCACCAAATGTGTGGAGATATTGTTATGTGGCAATAAATAAATAACATGGGGATAAGAAGCTAAATAATAAGAAGCTCTGGTAGCTGAGAGGCTACGAATCGGGCTGCGAACCGCAAGGTCAGCAGTTCGAAACTACCAGCTGTTCCGTGGGAGAAAGATGAGGCGTTCTGCTCCCATAAAGATTTATAACCTCAGAAATCCTGTACAGGGTCGCTATGAGTCGGAACCGACTCCACGGCACATAACAACAACATGTCTAAAAGAAGCAAATATCTTTGAATCTGCCTCCAAGGATTTTACATTAGAGAAAAGTGCAAGTTTTTATAACTATGGTATGCTGTCGCACTGTAGCATAAGCATTGGACTGCTAACCACAAGTCCGGTAATTCAAACCTACGAGGCACACCTTAGAAACATTATACAGGGTTGCTATGAGTTGGAACCCCTTAAAAGTATTTATAAACAACATTATATACTTTCAGATTATTTACCATTTGTTTTTAGTTGTGTTCCTAAAAATTGTCCAGAGAATTAACCTAGTTGAGATATCTGTATATCTTTACTCACAAAATAGGACCTATATACAAGTATATAACAGGCAGATTCTAGTGCAATAATATTTGAAAGGGTAACTAACCACTGTGCAAAAATGTCCATTCATTTTTGGTTTCTCCCTGTATCAAAAATACCTCTATTACAGAACCATATTTCTGAGGTTCCAGCTATGTATCTTTAAAGATGTTTTGTTAAAATGAATATATACCAACTAATAACACTTTGGCCAATTATCCTCCACTAATACTTGTAACATGATGGAACTTATCATATTAGTTAGACAATAACCTAGGAAAGCATTAAAGAAATGATCATAGAATAAGAAATATAAGAAAGACAGATGTATAAACAGATTTTAAATGTTTCACCATTTCTATGATATGTGATAATATATTTAATAAAATATCACCAAAACTCCCTGGAGTATCGGTATATAATTTTTGCTAAACAAATGTTTATTTTATTAAACAAATGTTTAATCCTGATAATATTTGGTTTCAATTTTTAAATGAAGAGACAAAGCAGACGACAAATAATTTGCTCAAAATCATAAACCAAGTTAAATAATAGCACTAAAACCTGAGAGTAAGTACTCAGATTATTAAATCTGTGTTCTCTCTACTTTGCCTCTATTTCAGCAGGAACTATCTATCTATCACGTAGAATAAGAAAAACCCATAATCAAAGTCTCTGTGTAGCTAGAAGTCCTGGTGTGTGATAATTCACTAGACTGATTAAAGTGTGATGTTCAAACTTACCAGATGCTCCTCAGAAACCCTATAAAGGGTCATTATGGGTCAGAACCAACTAGATCACACTTAACAATAACAACAGTAATTTTCCATTACCACCACTCCTCTGTCGGTATGTTGTATTCTGATGGCATGCGAGTTGCTGTTAGTCTAGAAGCTATGCCACTGGTATCTTAAAAAAAAAAAAAAAAATCAAGATCTATTTAAAATTACTGGTGATTGGAATGCAAAGATTGTAAACAAAGAGTTGTTGTTGGTTTTTAAGTACCGTGGAGTCGGATCTGGTTCATAGTGACCCTGCACAGGGTTTCCAAGGCTGTAAATCTTTAAGGGAGCAGATTGCCTCATCTTTCTCCCATGGGACCACTGGTAGTTTTGAACTGCTGACCTTGAGGTTGGCAACCCGATTAAAGAGTAAGGGCCAATAATTGGAAAACATGGCCTTGGTTACAGAAACAATTCATGATAGAATATTACAAGACCAATGAGTATTCATTACAAATACCATTTTGAACAGCAAAAAAGATGACTATACACATGGCCCTCACCAGGTAACATACACAGAAATCAAATTGACTACATCTGTGGGAAGAGACAGTGGAAAAGTTCCATATCGCCAGCCAAAACAAGGCCAGTGGCAGACTGTGGAATGGATATCAGCTGCTCATATGAAAGTTCAGGCAGAAGCTGAAAAATTTTAAAACAAGTCCACAGGGCCAAAATATGATCTTGAACATATCTCACCTGAATTTAGGAATCACTCAAGAACATATTTGATGCATTAGATATTAATGACAGAAGACTCAAGAAATTGTGGGATGACATTAAGAACATCGTAAAAGAAGAAAGCAAAATGCTGTTAGGAAGACAAGAAAGAAGGAAAAGACCAAAATGGATGTCAGAAGAGACTGTGAAACTTGCTCTTCCATATGCTAATGCAAATGGAAGAACTGAGGAGATAAAAGAACTGACTAGACAATTCCAAAGGCCATGTTGAGAATACAAAGTCAAATATTATAATGAAATGTGCAAAGATCTGGAGTTAGAAAACCAAAAATGAAGAACACATTCAGCATTTCTGAAGCTGAAAGAACTGAAGAAAAAATACAAAACTCAACTTCCAATATTGAAGGATTCTATGGACAAAAATATTGAATGATGCAGAAAGCATCAAAAGAAGATAAAAGAAGGTCTTCTCCACTCGTGGAGACTGACACACTTCTTTCTCTCTGAATTCTACTATCCCTTACCAATAAATCTTACGAGTGAATGTCCAGTGTGCTTGCATCCTTGAGAAGTGGCAACACCAGTTGAGTCTGATTCTTCAGATTCCTGGAGAGGGGGACCAGGGGGACAAGTGACATCTTTGGTGCTGAAACCAGGAAACTTCACTTGCATCTGTGACAAGAAACCCTCTTCCCCATCTTCTATTCCTGTGAGGTAAGATAAATGTGCAATCTGAGTCCACTCTTACTGGATATGCTTTTGTATGTGATCTTATGTCTAAATTGCTTCCCTTTCTTTTGTCCTTCTCTCTTCCTCTTCAGGTTTATGCCAATTATTCTGGGATCTAGTGGTAAAGAGGTATTTCCTCCCTCTGACACAAAGAGCTGGGTGCTCTCTCCTGAGAATCCCACTCTGACCTTGTTTCAGTCTGCCTAGTCTCAGCTGCTCTTAACCATTTTATCTTTAAATCATTAACTTTGAAGCTCTTTGGTGTGTAGTCTGTCAGCCTTTTTTATTATCTCAGGGTCAGGACACAGTGCCTGTCTTGAAAGCCTGTTACCAGTTTTCATCAAGCAATTGTAACTTCTAGTTGAATGATACTCTCTGAGGTCACGCCAAACCCATTGTTCACTTTTTTTCTTGTTTCTATATTAAAGATTTGCCTTTCGGTATGTAACTGAGTAATCATTGGATGTTTTTAAAGCTGTCCCTCATACAACAGATATTCCAGGATCTTGGCCCTAACACAGACATGTTGCACACTGAAGCTGTCCAGTTATTTCTTCTGACTCTATGGAAACTATGTAATTGGCAAGAATTCAGGGATACCATTTTGCTGAATGCAAAAATTCAAGGATACCATTTGCTGATTGCCTGGTACACAGGGCTTCACCTGTCCACCTCCCCAGATATAATGTTGTTGTTAAGTGCCGTTGAGCCAGTTCTGATTCATAGTAGCCCTGTATAGGGTTTCGGAAGAGCAGCTGGTGAGCGTGAACTACCAATCCTGCAGTTCAAACCGACTTTACAGTCCAGACAGATTGCATTAGGCAAATCTGTTGCGCAAGACCTCTTTGAAGTGTTGAAGAACAAAGATGCCAGTATGAGGATGAAGGTGCACCTGACTCAAGCTAAGGTATTTTCAATAACCTCTGATGCATGTGAAAGCTGGAGAGTGACTAAAGAAGACCATAGAAGAATTGATGCATTTGAGTTATGGTGTTGGTGGAGAATGCTGAAAGCACCATGGACTGCCAAAAGAACAAACACATGTGTGTTGGAAGAAGTACACCCAGAATGCTCCTCGGAAGTCAGGATGGTCAGACTTCATCAGACATTTTATCAGGAGGGATCAGTCGCTGGAGATGGATATCATGTTTGATACAATGGAGGGTCAACGAAAAAGAGGAAGACTCCAAATGAGATGTATTAGCACAGTGGTAGCAGCAATGGGCTCACGTGCATCAATGATTGTGAGGTTGGTGCATGGCTGGGCAGTGTTTTGTTCTGTTGTACACAGGATCACAATGAGTAGGTACATCTTACCCTAGAAAGGATTTTTACAGGCTGTCCTGTCACTTAAGGTCTCTATCATGCATTATAAAGGACATTTCAAGGAAGGGCCCATAGCTACAGGAAACAATAAAGCCAAGTGGGAAGCTAAAAGAGTAGCTAGGTTAGATTATTATGACCTTTCTAACTGGGGTTAGCATTACTTCTGGACCTAGAAATTAGCAGGAGCAAGCATTCCTGTACTGTAGAAGAAGAACAATGCACCAAAGAACAGGGTTATAGTTTTAATTCTCCTGGCAGGTGAGAATTCCTGAGAAAAGTATATGTTCCTCAGGCCCTATTCTGGGAGTCCGTGAATAATTTCTATCAAGCTTTAAACACAGGAGCTGAGTCATTAAGACTATTAATAAAGAAAATAGCTATCATTAGAAAAGTGGGAAAAAAATTAGACAGGTGACCTGAGGTTGTACCATATGTACCAAAAACAACCCTCCATTAATACAGCCTATTCAAAGGAGAGGAACCTTTGAATCCTGGGAGGATTTCCAGATTGACTCTACTGTCATGAATCGATGACAAGGCTACAGATAGCTATTGGTCATGGTTGACACCTTTACTAGCTGGGTAGCGGCCTTTCCAACTCAGACAGAGAAAGTTACCAAGGCTTTCCTTAAGGATAACATACCCAGATTCAGGCTCTCAACTAGACTTCAAAGTTACAACGGGTCAGCATTCAAAGAAAAAAATTACTCAGCCTTGGGAATCAACTATTACCTACCTACTTCATGGAGTACTCGGACATCTGACAAGGTAGAAAGGGTTAACCAGACCCTCAAAAGAACATTAGTCAGACTATGCCAAGAAACCAAAACCAACTGGCTGCAGAGTCTACCACTTGCCCACAAGAGGATCAGATCCAGCCCTAAAGGGATGACTGGATTAAGCCCCTTTGAAATTATGTACAGCAGTCCCTTCATTTTTATAAGCTATTAATACTGATTCTGGGGTTGAAGAACGTCTTGCCCATATAACTAACTTAGGGGCAGTACAACAAGTTCTTTTAGTCTATGTTCAATAGGTTCTTCCCAGTTCCAACCAAGGGGATACTCAACTGGCTATAGAGCCAGGAAGCTGGCCACTGTTAAAACACTGGAGATAAAGAGGCCCATCAAACCAACTTGAAGCCCTCTGGACTAGATCATGCCAAGTTTTATTGTCTAGCCCCAAAGGGGTCAAGTTAAAGTACGTAGAAAATTGGATACATGTGTTCACAATTAAACCCTATTTTAGGAAAACAGAACCATAGGAGCCACCTCAACACTAAGAAATTTTTTTGTGTGTGACTTGAACCAACCAATTAGACAGGAAGCTGCATTTTGATCTATTTAGCACCAGAAATAGATATTTTCCCTAACAACCAACTTTTACTTATTCCCTGTTGTTGTTGAAATTAAGTGCCATTGAGTTGATTCCGACCCATAGCAACCCTGTATAGGGTTTCCAAGTGGCTGCCGGTGAGCCTGAGCCACCTTAGCTTCCTACAAAAGGACCCAAAGAGATTTATAGTTTATCACCCTTTTAGTAGGGTCAGGAATCACCACCAAACTTGGCACAGGGGTACAAGAGCTGGCTACCACTCACATACTATCAAACACTGTTCAAAGACCTTACCAAGAATTTGGAATAAATTGTCAGAGTATTGTAGTTATTCAAAATCAGCTAGATTCACTCACAACATTCACTATCCAAAATTAGTGAGGCTTAGACCTATTAACAGAAGAAAAAGGAGGGCTTGCTTTTTCCTCACTGACCGAGCCACAAAAATCTGTCAGCAGTTGTCAGAATCTTGGTACTAATTTGGAAATGGGCTTCCTGGTACTTGCCCTACTGGGACCACAATTTTCCACTTTGGACCTTATATACCCAACACATTTGTTAAATTCTTTTCTTCTCACATCCAGGCTGTTAAGATTCAAGTTCTCCATGATCAATGGGGTTATACCATGGTTCTTACCACACTGGATCCACTGAATGAGGCAGAGCAGGATATATGTCTCTCATACCCAGGGGACAGGAACCCCAGTATCAAGAGAGAGTTTAGGAGGTGGAGTAGGAATCTCAAACTTTTAACATTCCTGATCAGCAGGAGGTAGCCAGAAAAGTCTTTGTCCACTTCCAGAGTGATTTTGAGGTTCCTCTCTCCTTATGGGGGAATGATAAGAACAGATTAGGGATATCTTGAGCCCCTCCCTGTCTGGCCCATGCCAAAGGAAAGGTGGAATCACAATAAACTGATTGAGAACAAGAATATCTATGACAAAAGTCCCACACAGGCCTTGCAGTTTAAGACTCATACTTAGCATGACCTTGTGATGTATATAAGTTTTTTGTAATCTCATTAACCTATGTATCCACTAAAGAGCTCTGGTAGCATGTGGTGGTTGTTGTTGTTAAGTGCCATCAAATCAATTCTGACCCATAGTGATCCTTTATAGCATTTCCAAGGAGCAGCTGGTGAACTTGAAACACCAACCTTGCAGATCAAAAGGCTTTGCAGTCTGGCACATTCACACACAGTGCCACATCTGGTAGCACAGTGGTTACGAACCGGGCTGTGAACCTCAAACTCAGAAGTTCAAAACTACCAGCTGCTCCATGGGGAAAAGATGAGGCTTTCTGTTCCCGTAAAGATTTACAGCCTCAGAAACCCTGTGTATTTTTGTAACCTGAATGTTTGTTGAACACAAAGAATGTAACAGTTAAATTATAATTGACTATAGAGAGATCACAATAGTATATAAGAAGCAAAAAACTTTTAAGTAAAGAGAAGTCATCATTATCTGCCTAAGACTCACGACCCATCGACTCTCTGTGTGTGTGTGTGTGTGTGTGTGTGTGTGTGTGTGTGTGTTTCACCGACTCCGTACCCACCTCCGAGCTCTCACAAATTGTCAAGGCTAGTCCCCAGCACTGAGCATGTTCTTTCTTTTTGGTTTTATGATTCTAGATCTTTGCACATTTTGTTGTAATATTTGGCGTTACCTTCTCAAGCTGATCTTTGAAATTTTCTGTTTAGCTCTTTTACCTCCTCATTTCTTCCATTTGCTTTAGCATCTCTACACTGGAAAGCAAGTTTCATTGTCTCTTTTGACAGCCATCTTGACCTTTTCCTTCTTTCTTGTCTTCTTAATGACTTTTTGCTTTCTTCATGTATGATGTTCTTGATGTCATCCCACAAGTCTTCTGATCTTCTGTCTTTAGTGTTTAATGTATCAAATAATTTCTTCAGAGGATTTCTAAATTCAGTGGGAAATATTCAAGGTCATATTTTGGCTCCCGTGGACTTGTTTTCATTTTCTTCAGCTTCAGTTTGAATTTGTATAGGAGTAATTCATGGTCTGTTCCACAATCTGCCCCTGGCCTTGTTTTGACTGATGATGTGGAGCTTTTCCATCATCTCTTTCCCCAAATGTAGTCAATCTGATGTGTATGTATTCCATCTGGTATGGTCCATGTGTATATTCATCTCTTATGCTGTCTAAAAAAAGTATTTGAAATGAACAAATCACTGATTTTGCAGAATTCTATCATGTGATCCCCAGCATCATTTCTACCACCAAGGCCATATTTTCTAACTAATGATCCTTTCTCTTTGCTCCCAACCTTTGCATTCCAATCACCAGTAATTACCAATATATTTTGACTGAATGTTTGATCAGTTTCAGATTGAAGAAGTTGGTAGAATTCTTGTATTTTGTTCTCACTGACTTCAGTGGTTGGTGAATAAATTTCAATAATAGTGGTAATTAGCTGGTCTTCCTTGTTGTTGTGAAGTGCCGTCAAGTCGATTCTGACAAATAGCGACCCTATATAGGGTTTCTAAGGAGCAATGCATGGATATTATCCTACCACAGACAGCGTTGTAGCTCATGACTGATCTGGATATGTTGTTTATGACAATGAATGCAACACCATTCTTCAATTTGTCATTTCTGGCATAGTAAACCATGTGGTTGTCAGATTATAAATGGCCAATACCAGTTCATTTCAGCTCATTAATGCCTAAGATATCTATGTTTATGCTTTCCATTTCATTTTTGACAACTTCCAATTTTGCCAGATTTATACTTCGTACATTACATGTTCTAATTTTCCATGGATGTTTATAGCTGTTGCTCTTCATTTGTGTTGTGCCCCATTAGCAAATGAAGGTCCCGCAGGTTTTTCTCCCAAGTGCTTTACTCCATTCTCGTCATCACGATCAACTCTACTTTGAGGTGGCAGCTCTTCCCCAGTCACATTTTGAGTGCCTTCCAAGCTGAGGGCCTCATTTTCCAGCAGTATTATCTGACAGTGTTTCTCTGCTATTCATAAGATTTCAGTGACTAAATATTCGTAAGTAGTTCCTCACTCCTTCTTTGTCTGTTTTCCTATGGAAGCTCATCTGAAACCTGTCCACCTTGGGTGACCCTGCTGGTATTTAAAATACCGGTGGCATAGCTTTCAGAATCACAGCAACTCGCAAGCCACCACAGTAGGACAAACTGACAGATGAGTGGTGTTACAAATATGAGTCGCATTTTGATTCACAAATATGAGTCACTGTTAATTATAATTTATGTACCAGAATTCACAATCTGTACTATCTTAATTAACCCAGGGTTTTTGAAACTCATGTCAATTGAAAGATTTCATAATTAACATTTCCCTTTTTTGCTTTACTGTTCCTTTGAAGGAACAAAAGATACTACTATTAAAAGAAATTAACCCATAGTCTAAGGCATGTGGTTTTAATTCATGTAATAAAATTTCACTGTAGGACTGCTCACCAGCTAAGATGCGGTGCTAATCGCCAAAGCTTCTTTATCACTAGGATTTCTACAGTTGGGAATTTGTTTTAATTAATGTTTTAAATTTGGTGGTTTGCTTAAAACTTCTCAAAAGAGGTTCTTTCCATCCTGAAACTAAAGTCTTTTATACTAATATCTAATATTTAAAGTATCCTTTGTTTTCTAATGAAAATTTGTCAATGTATTAGCATTGTTCCCTAAATATGATATGCTTTGAATGAGATTAACCAGGAAGGGCAATGAGTAGATTCAAAAGTAATGGAAGGAGAATCCAAATAAATTAAATGTTAATATGAGTATGATTCCAGCTATATGTAAGTAACTCACATCATAATGGCCCATATCCACGAGGGGAAAAAATAAACATGTATTCAATTCATTACATTTATTAGTTTAGAAAACACTGATAGTTTTGCTACATTATCAAACGTGACTATATTGACTGAATTTATTGAATAATTCATAAAATTGGGTTCAACCTTATTCATGAATAACAGTGTTGGACTAACAAGAGTAACTCCTTTGTCTGTCTGCGTGGTGACAACATAATTGTTATTTTGATTTCTCAATATTATGCATCTTAGATAATGGATTCTTTTATGAGACAAGCTATAAATAATTTACATTTTCATGAGTCAACAAATATATTTTCTGGAAACACTAGAATTTATCAATACAGTCTGCAAATAAATGGAAGGATAACAAGTCAGGAGTTTTTACACATTCAAATTTGCTTTCAGGATGACAAAGTGAACCATTAAGGTACATAAGAAAACACCCAAAAATTTTGTGGCAAACACAATAACAATTCAGAATTTATTCAGATTCTGTGAGTTTCTTGAGGTTCATGTGAGCTCACTCTTGATGAATATACAAGGGTAATGTACAGGAGAAAGACCTGTACTAGAGATATAAATCAGTATGTAGGGTTATCAGTATATAGCTGATATATACTTAGGTAATCAAATGAGGTAACCAAAGAGTAATTGTAGGTAGATGGGGAAAAAATGGTGAAAAAGCTGATCCTGAAATACTTCAGTATTTAAAAAGTAAGGCGATCAGGTAGAACTAACAAATGTGATTAAGAAGAAGTGGCCATTGAGGGAGAAATGAAATTGTAATGCTAGTATATACAAGAAAATAAATACAGAGAAATTTGTGAGAGTCAGAACTTGGTGGGACTACACAGTTTTTCTGGGTCTAAAGAGTTCTCAACCTTTCACAGAATGCAGTCTTGCCACTTTTCTATCACATGTTTTAGGGGGAAAATATATAAATTTTCATTCTCTGACAGTTTCTTCCTTATACGTTATCTAGCTTTCATAGACTTTGTTGTAGAGCAAAATGAAGGAAATAGAAAACTGAGTCAAAAGCTGATAAAAGATACGTAAGAAGAAAAGATGATAACTGACCATTTAGCAAACTGGACATCATTAATGAACCTGACAAAGCAATTTTGGAGGAGGGATTGTTGTTGTTGTTGTTGTTGTTGTTGTTCAGTGCCATCGAGTTGGTACCAACTTATAGCGACCTTATGCACAACAGAACAAAACACTGCCTGGTACTGGGCCAACCACACAATTGTTGCCACGCTTGAGCCCATTGATGCTGGGGGTCTTCCTCTTTTTCTCTGACCCTTCACCTTACCAAATAAGATATCCTTCTCCAGCGACTGGTCCCGCTTCACACTATGTCTGAAGTGTGAAAGACAAAGTTTGGCCATCCTGGCCTCCAAGGAACACTCTGGCAGCACTTCTTCCAACACAGATATGTTGGTTCTTTTGGCAGCCCATAGTACTTTCAATATTCCCCTCTAACACTATAACTCTAAAGCATCAGTGCTTCTATGGTCTTCCTTTCAGTAACCTCATATGCACGCAAAAGCTGGACAGTATATCTGTCCAGCTTTCATATGCATATGAGGTTATTGAAAATACCATGGCTTGGGTCAGGCGAACCTCTGTCCTCAAGTTGACATCTTTGCTCTTCAACACTTTAAAAATGTCTTGTGCAGCAGAGTTGCATAATGCAGTGTGTTGTTTGATTTCTTGACTGCTGCTTCCATGAGTGTTGACAGTTGATCCAAGAAAAATGAAGTCCTTGATTTCAATCTTTTCTCCATTGATAAGAATGTTGTTTACTGGTCCAGTGGTGAGGATTTTTGTTTTCTTTACTTTGAGATGCAATCCATACTGAAGGCTTTGCTCTTTTGATCTTCATCAGTAAATATTTTAAGTCTTCTTCACTTTCAGCAAGCAAGGTTGTATCATCTGCATGTTGCAGGTTGTTAATGAGTCTTCCTACAATCCTGATGCCATGATTTTCTTCATATAACCCATCTTCTCAGATTGTTTGTTCAGCATACAGGTTGAATAAGTATGGTGAAAGAATACAACCCTGTCACACATCTTTCTTAATTTTAAAGTTAACATTCAGTGTTCCCATAATCTGTTCGAACAACCGCCTCTTTGTCCATGTACAGATTCGTCATGAACACAATTAAGTATTCCAGAATACTCATACTTTGCAATGTTTCCATAGGTTGTCATCCACACAATCAAAAGTCTTTGCATAGTCAATAAAGCATAGGTAAACATCTTTCTGATATTCTCTGCTTTCAGCCATGATCCATCAGACATCAGCAATGATCTCCCTCATTCCACGTCCTCTTCTGACTCCAGCATTAACCTTTGGAACTTTTCTGTCAATGTATAGTTGCAGTTGTTTCTGCTTTACCTTTAGTAAAACTCTACTCTAATGGGATATCAAAGATATTGTCCGATGAGTTCCGCATTCCGTTGGGTCACCTCTCTTTGGAATAGGCACAAATACGGATCTCTTCCAGACAGTTGGCCAGATAGTTGTCTTTGAAACTTCTTGGCATAGATGAGTGAGTGCCTCCTGTGCCACCTCATGATCTTGAAAGATATCAGTTTTTATTCCATCAATTCCTGGAGCCTTGTTCTTTGCCAATTCCTTCAATGCATCTTGGACTTCTTTCTTCAGTATCACTGACTCTTGATCATATGCTACCTCTTGAAACAGTTGAACATCAACCATTTCCTTTTGGTACAGTGACTCTGTGTACCATCTTCCATCTTCTTTTGATGCTTTCTGCATCGGTTTTGAAAACCTCGTTAGTGGAAATTCCAGGAAGAAAGGAACTAGACAGATAACTCAACATTTTTTTAAATAAAGGGGAGCAGGTAGACCATGTGGAGAAAGGGAAGCTTTTTAAAAGATAATTTCTTTTTTTTTTTAATAGGACAGCATGTTTATATTAGTGTTTTGAACCAGTCCTTCCTGGTTTAGTCATACCAACATAGTAAAAGCAGAATGGACCTGAATTTGTAAAATGTGGGTATGTTGTTGTTGTTGTGAAGTGCTATCTTATCAGTTCCAACCCACAGTGACCTTGTATAGGGTTTCCAAAGAGTGGCTGGTGAGCTTGAACTGCCAACCTTGCAGTTCAAATGGCTTTTCAGTCTGGCACATTAACCCACAATGCCCCTAGAAATAATGTGGCACCAAACTACTCATTCAACAGTCATCACTACTCAGCTAGGCTCAATAAATCATTGCAATGGCAACAGAGAACGTGAACATCATACTCAAAGACATAGGGTTTACTAGGGAAGTTGTAAAGAGCTCTGCAGGAGCTCTGGTAATGCAGTGGTTATGAATCAGGCTGCTAACCTCAGGGTAAGCATTTTGATACTACTAGCTGTTCCATGGAAGAAAAATGAGGCTTCCTGCTCCCGTAAAGATTTACAGCTTCAGAAACTCTACGGGGTCGTTATGAGTCGGAACCGACTCCACACCACATAACCACCACCAAGGAACTTTGGTAGCATAGTGGACTAGGAGTTGAGACGCTAACCACAACATCAGCATTCCAAATCTATCAGATGCTCCATAGGAGACAGATGAGGCTTTCTGCTCCAATAAAGATTTATAGCCTCGGAAATCCTATATAGGGTCACTGTGACTCAGAATCAATTCCATGGCACATAACCACCAACCATGAAAGTTGTTGCTGTTAAGTGCCATCGAATTGGTTAGAACTCAAACTGAGCCTGCATATGTTTTCCAAATAGCGGCTGGTGAGTTTGAACTGCCGACCTTGCAGTCCAGTACATATCATACAGCACCACACCAAGATTACTTATGGAAAAAAATAGGTTGCAATTCAAGGTAAGAAATGTTCAGGGTACATTTCTTCCAGTCAGGACAGCCTCTCTTTGGCCATGTGCACAGGCAAGCTTCTTTCTGGCCCTTGTCCCTTGATGTGGCCTTTACCCTACTCCAGCAATGTTACAAAGCTTTCTTAAGGATATTGATAAATGCTCACACGACACACCATAAGCTTCAGCCTAAAGGCACTCAACTCCAGCTCCATGGTTCAGAAAACTTAGCTCCCCCAATTAAGTGCTTGGAGGCATCCTACTCTGGAAATAAGCCTCTTGTCCAAAGTCACTCAGTTTTACTTTCTCTGTGGGCTGGGAAGCCTACCATTTTGTCTCATGCTCTGATTCTTGTTTCTGCTGCTGCTGCTCATCTGCCACTCCTCCAGTGCCACAATTGTCTGTATCTCGGTTGAGGCGGTTCTATGCACAGGGATCACTGGACGCAAAAGATGGGCTCTACTCCTGGCTCTTCTTTGATGGTAGCAAGATTCCCCATACTTACTTCTGAGGTAGCTCATTGTATACCCAACTGATGGCAAAACTGACCAATCACAATTAAATCATATTAGCACCTTCCCCCACTATTTCTGACCCAGACACACCAAGAAAAAGTCATTTAGTGGGAATGTACAAAGATTATGGCTATAAGAGACATGAAGTAGCTCACTGAACCGCCACTGGGATGATAACCAGAACAAGAAAAATTATAGCAGACACCCTGCTAGAAATGTAATATCCCTCTCTTAGTGTGCACACTACATAGCAGCCAAATGTCTTGACAAGCAAAATGGGAAACAACTGTTGCCAGAATAGAGATGGTGGCAGACTACATTGCTTTGAATGTGTGTTCCTCTCCAGGCAATAATCCAGGCTCATACATCAGTCTCCCGAAGAGGGTCACAAAACCTCTTCTGAGTCTTAAATTCAGGGCTTGGTCTGTAATTTTTCCCATTCCTGTTATCGTTCTGGTACACCCACATTTTACAAATGTGGGTCTGTTCCAAGTTCTCCATGTCAGCCATGAATGAACCACTTTGAACTGGCTCAAAGCTCTGCTTTATAAACTTGATGGAAATGGTACAGCAGCAGAAGAAAAAATGTTACAGAATATGGAAGGTACTGAAGTGATCACCTTGAGTAAGTGAAAGTAGATAGGGTCTAATGTGCAATTTGGGGAAACAGGCTAAGATAAGAGCATACATGTTCCTGGATGCATAGTACAGTAAGTTGGACTTTATGGATGTTCTCATTCTTGTGGCTATTTTTGGCTGGCATGTCAGCAAGTCGAAGAAGTCCAATACGGTCCCATGCATATGCCTTCCCATATCCAGTGGTCCATGATTCTATGAATCCTCTATGAAGTCTTCACGTGTAAATAAAATGACTGACTCTATTATATAACAGTAACATTTGATTCCATAAAAGGATATCTATTCACATTTAAAAAACAAAATTCAGAAGCCTAAAGTTCTGGTAGTGTAGCGGTTATGAATCAGGCTGCTAACCTCAAGGTTGGCAGCTCGAAACTACCAGCTGTTCTGAGGGAGAAAGTTGAGGCTTTCTGCTCCTGTAAAGATTTGCAGTCTTGGAAACCATGTGCAGGGTCACTATGAGTTGGAACTGACTCCTTGGTACTTAAAAACAACAACAGCACATTATAAATGAAATCAGCTTCTAGGGATTTTATCAACTGGACACAGGACTTCAAAATATTTTATTAAAAATATTTTTCAGAGCATTTAATATTGCATACGATAAATAATTTAACAGTGATAATGACTCACAAGCAGCTAGGTCATTTCACAGAATAAAGCATCTGATTGAACACTCACCTGCATTTGGCTTACTAATGACATAAATAATTTTAGGACATGATGAACTTCTGACTTGGTCTGTGTGACCAAAGATATGCCTGGCCACAATTAAAGCAATGTACACAGAGCAAGCTCAGGACAGAAAATATGATCACCTCTAAGTTCTTATTTATTGTGACTCATTATCAGCAGATTGTGTATACTCCAGAAAAAACCCATGGGTCATAGTGAATGATGCATTCTTTATGAACTATCTCTAGCTACAACTGGTGTACCTTGGACAGTTAGACTGAAACTTTCCCACTACATTCTCCTAACATCTACTGTGTTCTAATTATTTTAAGCATTCTTATAATTGTAAGAATGTAACTGCACATAAAGTTGATCATTTTAACCATTTTAAACCATATAATTCAGTGGCTTTTTGTAATCCAAAATGTTGATTAATCATCATCACTATTTAATTCCAGAACATCTTTCACATCCTTAGAAGATACTGCACATCTGCTATTCAGTCACTCTCCATGGCCTTCTTCCCCCATCCCAGGGAACCATTAAAAGGTTCATATTTATTTTTGGGTATGGTTTTTGATAGGGGCCTAAATTTCCTCTTTGGCATGGGAATGTCCCGTTGTTGCAGCTCCTTTTCTTGAATAAACTATTCTTTCTCCCATTGAATGGCTTTAGTGCCCTTGGTGCAAATCAAATAATTATACATTAATGGGTTTATTTCAAAAGTATCAATTCTGTGCCACTGATCTATATGCCAATCCTTATGCTATGAGAACTGAGACAATGTTCACCTTATGGAACCATCTATATGTATCTCTCCAAGAACCAAGTCATATATACTCAACAGACCTATTTACTTACATGAACTATTTCATTTCTATTCCAAAGAAGTACTCTAATCACGTATTACATTTAGGAAACATTCTGTAAATAGCATCATGGCACCAATTACAAAAAAGTACATTCGGATATACTTATTTTTAATAATATAATGCATAGATTCAGATTATCAAGCACAGTAACTGGGACTATAAATGGGGAAATGCTAATGAAATACTTTTCTGTATCCACTATGTTATGTTGTTGTTATGTGCCGTGGAGTCAATTCCGACTCATAGCGACCCTGTACAGGGTTTCCGAGGCTGTAAATCATTACGGGAACAGAAAGCCTCATCTTTCTTCCGCGGAGCAGCTGGTAGTTTTGAACTGCTGACCTTGCGGTTCGCAGCCCGATTCCTAACCACTACGCTACCAGTACCAACTATAATAGAAGCATAAAAGTAGCTGACATTATCCTTCCAAAACTCGCTCTGTTGTGATTCTTGCCACTGCTTCCTCCTTACTCTTTTAAGTGGCTGTTATATACATGCAAACAATTGAAACACAATTTTATTCCTTCCCATAGTCACAGAATTTAATGACTGAATATCATGCTACCAGCCATTTATTTAGGAGCTGGAAAAAAAAACAAAAACTTATTTCTAATCTCAAGGGGCTTATAACAAGCATGAGAAACAGACAAAAACAAAATTAAAGAAAGTCTGGTAAGCGTATGATTTATCTGAGCACAAAAGATGCACACAAGCTGGAAATACTTCCTAAAGACAGTGAAAATAAAGTTATGCTTATAAAAATCAACTAATTAATCAAGAGAAGCAGAGTATATGTTATGAGTAAAGACGACTAGCATAAGGAAATATAAACTGGCATAAAATCAAATGGTGTGGACTTCCGGCGCTTCCCTGATCGGGCAACACAGGTACGCAGGCCTGGGAGAAAGTAGGGGGCAGTATCATAAAGGGGGACCCCCACTTGGTAGACATACAGCTTTTGGGCAAACATAAAACAATAGGCTTCAACTTTATGAACTTCCTTTTTTGAAGGATGAAACTATTGAAGAGTTAGAGCATTCAGAGCTTCCACACGCCTGCTCCCAGCTCCCATCCCGGGGACGGCCCCACCCACTGCAGAACTTAGCAGGGCTTGAGCAGACCCACTCAAAGGGCGGACGCTCTCAGAAAACTAGCGGAGCCACAGGAACCAACATAGTCCATCCCAAGGGAGTCCTCATTGCCACGTTAGGCATTACTGGCATGTATATAGGGCAAATTGTGGGGCTCAAGGCACAGGGAGACAAAGAGAGGCATTTTAGACATCATCAAAAACAGACCTCATCTGCCTGCAAGCTCCAAGTCCATCCCCCACTTTTTCGGCCTAGGCCAGACCTCTGCCCAGCCTCCTAGCCTCAGGCCCACCCATCAAAGCATCAAGGTTTGGGCAGCCCAAGCTGAGATGCCCTTGAGTAGCAGCTTAACACCACTAATAAAGCACCCCTGCTGTGGTTTAATCCACCAAAGTGCAAAGCCTTTTGAATTGCAGGAACAGTGGTTCTAGCTCAACAGCTGCTATTGGAAACCCTATACTAGGTCGTTCTGGGTCATAATCCACTCCACAGCATTTCAACAAGTGGCAGAACTCAGATGGGCCTGAAACAGAGTAAGGACATTACAGACTTACTGAAGAAGCAGGGAGGGCAGGGCTAACTGGCAGCTAGGATGAAGGCATAGTGAAGGTCGCCATCAGCAATAACTCAGAATTACAGGCAAAAAAGAGGCAAGACAGAGCTCCAAAATTTGGACCCACAGAGAAAGGAATAGTTTAAAAGCTTGAAGACTTATAGCCTGTGGAATTTGGAGTGGAGACGGGAAATCGCGTACCTTTAAATCCGTCGGCCAGGCTCGGAGGCCTGAGCCCACATCCTGGACTAGACAAAGCGGCGGGACTAAATAGGTGTCGCAGAGACACCGGAGAAACACTCCGCCGAAACATTTGGGGGGGGAAAAAAAAAGGTACATGGTGTGCTTTGCCGATTTGGGTGGTTCTGATCTTATTTTTCTTCTTTGTTGTCGGGAATAGGTGTGCTCACTGTTTTCCCACATACATCTGAGTGAATGGAGGTGGGGGCTTAACCGAGTGGCCAAGACCCACCCCCACCACTGACAGTTTCCTCTGCCAGGAACTCACACACTCAGACCAAGCTGAGACACAGATTTGGTCTGCCTTTCTTCACTGGTTTGAGAGGGAGCCCAGCGTAGTGCTGTGGGTTAAGACGCTGCATTGCAAAATCTTTTGAATGACAAGGCTGGTGGGACAAGGCCGGTGGTTCAAGCTCACCAGCCACTCATTGGAAACCTTATACAGGAGACGTGGATGTGTGTCCTATTTGGTCGGCTTACTTTCACTGGTTTGAGAGGCGTCCCATTGTAGCGCTGTGGATTAAGGTGTCACTGCAAAACTTTTTGAACTGCAAGGTCGGTGGTTCAAGCTCACAAGCTGCTCCTCGGAAACCCTATACGGGAGACGCGGATGCGGGTCGTATTTGGTCTGCTTTTTTTTCACTGGTTTGAGAGGAGTCCAGCACAGAACTGTGGGTTGAGGTGACGCACTGCAAAGCCTTTTGCACTGAAGGGTCGGTGGTTCATGCCCACAAGCTGCTCCTCGGAGACCCTATA
>NW_006408544.1:13479809-13480779 GCF_000296735.1 Chrysochloris asiatica
AACAGACATGTAACCAAGGAAGAGATTTGGGCAGCCTACAAATATACGAAGAAATGTTCATGAACATTATCCATTTACACACCAATGAGATATCATCTCACACAAGAAATTAACAGTGAAGTTCAAAAAAGCACAGGACAATAACTGTTGGCAAGGATGTGGAGAACCTGGGACTCTCCTACATTGGTGGTAAGAATGCAAAATGGTCCAACCACTCTGGAATACAGTATGGCACTTCCTCAGAATGCTGGAAATAGAAATACTGGATGATCCAGTGATTCCTTTACTTAGTATATATCCACAAGAAATATGAGCCATTATATGAATAGATATATGCAAACCAATGTTCACAATAGCAAAAAATTGGAGAGAGCCTAAGTGCTCATCAATGGAAGAATGAATAAACAAACTTTGGTACATATACACAATGGAATATTATACTACCTAGAAGAATAACAAGGAAGCTGCAAGCTACCACATAACATGGATGAACCTTGAGGACATTGAGCTGAGTGAAATTAGTCAGTAACAAAATGATAAATATTGCATAAGACCATTATTGTAAAAGCTTAATAAAAGATACCCATACTAAAAGGGAAAAAATAAAATTATTTGTTGGTTACTGGTGGAAGTAGGGTAGGGTGGGTAGACTTGAGGCGGTGACAGGAGGAGTCGGTTCAGCACAGGGTAGAGGGTAGACACAGCATAGTTCAGGTTTTGGGGAGGGCAATGCACAAGAAGAGGGAGGGGATGGAAGAAAAAGGTAGCTAGGAGAACACTGAGACAGGCTTGCATGGACCAAATGGGACAGAGATAAAGTAATGCATGCTCAACCTTTCAACAACAGGGCTCTGTGATACAGGGATGGAAGCATAGTCTGAAGAGAGGAAATAATAGTAAGAAGCTTGACTGTCTTATGAATATTGGTTTTCCTTGCCTACTATTGTAAAATAGATGCTTGAGTGGGATA
>NW_006408544.1:13481574-13500661 GCF_000296735.1 Chrysochloris asiatica
TTATGGATGTAGTAGCTCAAAATACCAACAGAGAGGAAAGGAGTCTTCACATCAAGTATCAATCCTATCCCCTCCTCTGAATACAGGGGATATAGGAACGGGCAACTTAGACACTGGCTACCTAAAATGAGGGGGGAGGTAAAGGCATGAAGTGACTGGTTTACAAGTTTTCAAGAGGGAGTGTAGTTTAAGTGTGAAAACTGAATAGTTTTCATCTTTTTTAGACAGGTCTGGTGAACACAGATGGGGATAAGATTTTTATTATTCAATAGTGAGTAATTGTTATCATAACTAATTGCAATTATCACAAGTATAAAGGTAGAAGTTTTGCAACAAAAAATGGGGGAGTAGTTAATCTTACAGTCCAGAAACAGAGGACGCTGGGACCATCAAGAAAAAAGAACACAAGCGGAATGCAGGACCCTATTCAGACAAGCAGCAACACCAGAGATGGAGGCAGAAATGAGGACATGATGAGAAGGAGCAGTTGAGGACTCCAGATTCATGGAAAGAGAGGGACTGAGTGCTGGTGGCCAGGAGGGAGGCTTGCAGAATGTGCTATTTAGTTGTTTAAATTATTATATATTCCTGAGTGTTTTTGTGTAATCCCCCCTTACCCCATCACTCCCCCTAAAAAAAAAAAACCAGAGGGAATGGAAGCAAATACTGTTGAATGATGATGCACTAAGGAGACTGTAATCATTGCAATGAAACGATGGTGTAAAGATGATGTTTTCCCATGCAAATGATCACTCAGTTCACAATTTGAAAAAAAGAAAAAAGAAAGAAAGAAATTATGAGAAAACAATGCAGTGCAGTGAATTAATGTCTTTCTGTGAAGGCTACTGATTCATTACAAGCTGCAAAGAGATACAGTGGGTTACTAAGCAATCAGTTCCAGTGGGCACGTGGAACTTTCCACTGCAAGGAAAGAAGTACACCTTTGAACATTCCACAGAAGATAAAGATGAGTGACTTGATCTGTATAGATTCTTTCTTATTCCAATTTTTCATTACTCAAATTTCATTCACTCCATAGAGAACTAATTTGCCCACACTCTGAATTATATAACCTAGCCTCTCAGGAAGACAGATACTGCTGCCTTCAGTGCGGTGTTTCATCCAAGTTCAAAAGTAGAACGATAAGCTGAATACAAAAGAAAAGGAAAAAGTAGCTAACCATATCTGAGTAGACACATGCAGAAACACATCTTTTCACAATATTTTGCACTAAATGTCTATTTTTAAACATCAAGAGAAAGACAAATTTAGTAAAGATACTTTGGAGTAAGACTGCTAAGTATTGTTCTTGAAAAGACTATCTTGCTTCTACATTGAAATGATGAACATATAATTGTTAAGTGTCCTTTTAACTTAAATACAGAGGGATCAGTTTTCAATCAGAAAACTGGATAAAATTCTACTTCATAAGCTAACTATCAGATGCCTTGATTCATCAAAGCAATTTGTTATGTTTCATGGGAAATTACTGAGTTCAAGGTATGTGTTTGCATGTATACAAGGAGCTCTGGTAGCAAAGTTATGAGTCAGGCTGCTAACCTCAAGGTCATCAGTTCGAAACTACCAGCTGTTTCGCAGGAGAAAGATGAAGCTTTCTGCTCCCATAAATATTTACAGCCCCAGAAACCCTATGCAGGGTTGCTATGAGTTGGAATCAATTCCACGGCACACCACCACCACACCACCATGTATGTATGCACACATGCGTGTAGATGTGGATGTGTTTTTCCCAGTTGATCTCAAATTAAAGGATGCATACAATGCACCCTATTATGCAATAACCTTCCTTTTGCAATCTTAGGTCCATACACCTCCTCTCCTAAAGTTAGATTGGGTTTTCATTCTATTCAAACCATACTGAGCATCTTTCTATGCCTTTGCTCATATTATTTTCCCTTACTATCACATTATCTCACTCTAACCCTCAACTACTCTGTACATAACTAAATCTTACAGCAACCTTTCTAGCATAAGGAAATCTTCCTTTGCAATCCCTGTCTACATTTCACCACCTAACAATATCTACAGAATGTGTTATTTATAGCATTTAATTGATAATTATCCTGGTTACATTATAAGAAGAATGTATAAGAAGAATGTCTGTGTATGAAACGTTTATATGAAAAGGCTATAGTATAAAAATTCTTAATTCATGTTACTTATGCTCCCTAAACATCTATCAACTGGAAGGCAAATCTCCTAAAATTAATAGTTAATAATAATAATGTGTCTAGGTATTTTTACACTACTTTACTATAGGAAGCACTTGGTAGTTTACTTGGGTGGCAGACAATAATGCTGATAACAACAAACCAAAACCAAACCTGTTGCCTTCAAACCAAATCAAATTCACATAGGACAGAATCAAGCTGCCCCCATTGGATTCCCAAGGCTGCAATACTTACAAAAGCAGACTGCCACATCTTTCTCCCATAGAGGGGTTGGTAGGTTTGCACTACAAATCTTTAGGTTGGCAGTCTAGTGCTTAATCTCTATACCATCAGGGATCCCTTTAAAATAACAACTGTTTTTAAGAGTAGTTGAGTTGATTGCAAATCATAGTGACCCTGTGTAGGGTTTCAGAGGAGTAGATGGTAGGTTTGAACTGCTGACCTTATGGTTAGCAGTCCAGTGCCTATGATTGAGCCGCATATCAAGACTCCTAAAATAACAATTGTTACTATTTATTATACCTCATCCAACTCAATTATCTCTGCTTTACAAACCAGGAAAACAAGGTCCGCCAAATTTAAGTAGTTTGCCAAAATAACAAAAAGAAAAGGTAAATCTGAATCCAGAAGTGTTTGATTCCAAAATGCATTTTCTTTCCGCAGTTCCATGCTGCCTCAACAGTATTATATACCACAGTTCTAGGCATCAAAGTACACATTCAAAAAACTATTTTTTTTGCTTTTTCTGGTTGATGCTGTGTATTAAAAATGTGTACATAAGCAGTTGTTGAACATATGTCTGGTCAATGAACTTTGGTGGGATGAATGAATAAGCTCAATGAGAAAACAAAAACTCTTAATGAAAATTAGAACTCATAGAAAGTAAGAGAATATATTGTTGCAGTGCTTATAGATATAGCCATTCCATGTCTGCCTTGGTGCTAAAAAATAAGACAATCAAACTCAACTGCTCAATTCTGATTCTTTTAGCTTAACAGTACTACCAAGGTGGGAAGATGGCAGAAATATGCACAAGAGTCCCTCTGAATATTCCTTCCTCCTACTGCATCACTCTACGGCTATTAAGAAAGGATGGTACAAGGCTGTCTTATGGACCTATACATTTGGAGACAGAAAGCTGTGATGTTTTCATAATGATGTACTCAAATTTATCTATATGCTTTAAAACAGAGCCAGTTTCATTTATCTGCGTTCTTCCCATCTAATAAAAGTTACAAAGCTATGAAAGAAAAGCACAGGTTCATGTTCTCAACTTTGTCCATCCAACCTATTATCCTAACACTGTTAGGGGCAGAAGCAGTGGGTTAGCTGGTCATTTTAGACATGTTGGAAACTGTTAATGTGAGCATGGAATGGTCACCAAGGTATTTAAAACCTACCACATACTTTCTTTAAAAATTCACCTTCTCTCCTTTTTGAGGGTTTCCTTAACAACTGTTCATTTTCTACCTTTGGCCTCATTCATTTTCTATCTATTCATTATACAATATTTATTGAAGAGCTACTATGTGCCTGGCACTATACTAACTACACTATAAGAAAGAGATACAGTCTAAGAAAAGCCTTTGCCCTCCAATAGCTCAAAGTCCTAGTGAAAAGGACAGACATGTAAATAAATCATTATAGTGCAATGAGAGAAGAGAAATAAATCTCCAGATGAAAGGCGTGGGAAGGAAGCTGGAAACATAATACTTTGTATAAGGTTGCTACGGGTCGGTACTGACACGATGGTACCTAACAACAACAAGATAAGAAAGTGTATCATCTGCAAGAAATTTAAACAATAAATAGCTAGTTCCAAGCTATGAGAGAATTCTAGAATGTTCCAGTTCTAATGGAAAAGCAATTAATTTCATATACACACACACATATGTTACTCATAAAGTACTTCCTAGTCACTGTGCCAGGGTATGGAAAATTCTGGTCACTTACCACATCAAAAACCCAAGCCCAGTAGAAAAGTTCATGTGTACCTACAGTGCTCGATAAGCACTTGACCTCAAGGTCTGTTTAATCCACGTGGTCGGCAGTTCAAACTCACCAGCCACTCCTTAGAAGCCCTATATAGGGTCTCTATGAGTCAGAACTGACTCAATGGCACTAACAACAACAACAACCTACTACTAGGCAGTGGACTTTACAAAGAGTATGTATATACAGAAAACTAAAACAAAATTTTATTAATGTATAACTTCATACTAATTTAATTTACTTGATATAGTTTTTGTATCCAAAATGATCTTAACTACCACAAATAAGGTATGTTGTTGTTGTTGTTGTTAAGTACCATGGAGTCAGTTCCGACTCATAGTGACCCTGCACAGGGTTTCTGAGACTGCAAATCTTTTGGGGAGCAGAAAGCCTCACCTTTCTCCTGTGGAACTGCTGGTAGTTTCAAAATGCCAACCTTGAGGTTAGCAGTCCGATTCATAACCACTACACTACCAGGACTCTAAAGCTTGGATTGGTTAGTTTCACCCTCTAGCTAGGTTTAAAAGGAGCCATTTCAGAAGCAGTTAGAAGCTACCAGCCATTCTGTGGGAGACAGATGAGGTTTTCTGCTCCCATAAAAACTTACAGCAAGCGGTGATGATGGCAGAGGTGGTGGCATGGAGAGACAGAACCGCTTCCCGCTCTACACCTATGGACTGAGCAAACCTCAATGCCTACAGACAGAAGACTGGCTTGCAAAATGTGTCCTTTGGGCAATCACAACCTGGCTAAAAGAGCTTTGTATGACTTGCCTGTGCAGGGTAGAGGCCAAGATGCCACATGACTCAGAGATCAAAGACAAGAGTAAGGCATGCCTGCAGTCTGGCAGACAAGAGGCTTTCCTGACTGGAGAACTGCTGCATCCTGAGTTGGTTTCGATCCTGAATTATACCCTGTTCACTTCCTTAATAAACTCCATAAATTGTGAGTAATGTTATGAGTTCTGTGTGGTCACCGCAATGGATTATCAAACCCAGAGGTAACGCAGAGAGTGGTGTCAGAATAGGATAAAGAAGGTTGTAGAGTAAAAGCATGTCGGATCTCTGTTTCACAGAAATCAGCCTGGGGCTAATTTTGAGTTTGATCATCTTTCTCCCTTGTGCAGCCAGGGGAAGTCAGATATGGTTTCCACATGGTTTCTGAACCACGACTATTGAATTTAAAAGGAACCCTTCCTTGGGATTCACTATCCTATTATAAACTTGAATGTCCTCAACTCTGCCTGTATAAAACAAAAATACAAGCCCACTATCACTGAGTCGATTCCAACTCACAGCAACCCTGTATAAGGTTTCTTGGACTATAAAATTTTATGGAAACAGACAGACTCATCTTTCTCCCGAACAGTGGCTGGCAGATTTGAACTGCTAGCCTGACCATTTAGTTAGCTTGTCTTACAGCACCACCAAACACAGCACACGTGACAAAATTGGAGTTTATAGCCTATGCGTGAAGAAGACATGTAATAAGCAAATAAGCAAAATAAATAAATGACATTCCTAATAACGATAATAAGTGTTAAGAATAAAAATAAAGTGGATAAGAATAAAAATAAAGTGGAGAAAATGTTTAATTAGTTGCATATCCAGCAAAGACCTTCTAGAAATGAAGGCATCTGATCACAGAATGAAATGAGGCAACCATGTAAATGTCTTGGGGACAGAGCATTCCAGGGAGAGGTTCAAAGGCCCTAAGTCAAAAAAGCATGGACAGTGTACTTAAGGATCAGTCGGATGAGAGGTGATAGTAACTTGAATGCTATCAGACCTTGCAGCTCTTCAGTGAAACACAATCACCTCTGTAATGTGTTACTGCACTTGTATTCCCCACCAGATTGTGAACTTCTTGCCAGCTAAGATGGTATCTTATTTACCTCTGAGGTTCCATTGTCTAGAACAGATCATGACAAACAGTCTTCTAATAAATATTTAAACAGTTATTTAACCCTTATTCTTTCCCTTGTCTGATCCATTCCATGTTACTACTGATGAATATGCACTTTGCCCTTCAGTTGGATTTATACTTTTTTTAAAGGCAAGAATTATGTCGGGCCTACCTTTCTTCATTCTTCCAATCTAACACCTAGTATCCAGTTGTTGTTGTTAAGTGTCATATAGTCAATGCTGACTCATAGCAACTCTGTATAAGGATTTCCAAGGAGTGACTGGTAGGTTTGAACTGCCAACCTGGTTAGCAGTCCAGTGCTGATCCTACAGCACCATACCAGGACTCTAGTACTGAGCATAGTGTTGTACAAATAGAATATAAAGTCAAATAAATTAAAATCACTGAAAAAATAGTAGGGTGTACATCCAAAAAAACCAAAACGGAGGGAATGACAGCAAATGCTGTTGAATAATGATGCATGGAGGGGATTGTAATCACTGCAATGAAGTGAAATACGACAGGATGAATGTAAAACTGATGTTTTCCCATGTAAACTAGCACTCAATTCAGAATAAAAAGTTAAATATATATATATATATATATATATATATATATATATATATATATATATATAGTTCAGTGTTACCAGAAGACACATAGAATATAGAATACATGACAAAAATCCAGGAAATCAATTTTTTTAAGGAAACAAACAAAATAATTGTTCTCATTAAGTTGATTCTGACTCATGAAAATTTCATGAGTATTAGTATAGAAATGTGTTCCAAGTTTTCAACCATTGATTTTTCAGTAGTGGATTGTTAGGTCTTTTTTCAGGGAACTTTGGGTATAAAAACATCGATAACTACCATGTTCTAATGTTGATAACTATCATGTTCTAAAACAAGGGAACACTTACAAAAATGTGTATCACTGCCACCCTTAACTCTCAACTATACCACTTTACATACAAAACCAGAATCATATTGTCTCAATGATAATATGTCTTCAGGAAACATAGCTGGGCCACAAAGGAGTGGTCCTGGCTAGAAAACTCAGGAGATTTGAAGTGCAGAGCCCAGAAAGCATAAGATGCTTAGATATGACTCTAACTAAGACTGTTTACAAGAGGTCTCGGCTGTGGACAAAAATGCATACCTAGCATGTGGAACATTTAATGGTCCAGGCAAATATGAGGATGAGTCAAAAATTATCCACACTCTGGTTATACTAAAACTTCTATTGGCTACACCGTCTTATCAGTGCTTTCCGTTCAAGGTTACTACTGTTTCGGTTATGAACGTGGGCATCTGCAAACAAAGTTTGGACCAATACTTGAAAGAAAGTAAGAGTTTCTTTAAAAGAATCATTATTTATGATGATACATGGATTCATCACTACTACCCTGAGATTAAGTGGCAGAATATGGAATAGAATCCTCAATCGCAGACCAAGAAAGAGTTTAAAAGTTAACCATCAACTGGAAAATTGACCCTTACAGTTTTCTGGGACTCTCAAAGACCAGCATTGGAACACTATTAGAAAAAGGTTCAACAATCAACAGTACTCATTACAGTGAGATGCTCACGAAATAGTTGAAGCCTAAACTTCAGATTAAATGCAGAGAACTGCTATCCAAGGGCCTTGTGATCTTTCATGACAATGCACATTCGCACACCTTTGCTCACCCTGTTGACACTCTGCAAAAACTTTCTTTTGTGGTATTAAAGCATCCTCCTTATAGTCCTTTATCTTGCTCCACCAGACTTTCACCTGTTTGGTCCCCTGAAAGCAGCCCTTGGAGGACCAAGACTCACTCCTGATGAAGAAGTGAAGATAGTGTTACATTCGTGGCTCACAGTTTAGCCTAAAACATTTTTTTATATGGGAATATGAAAGAATGTTGACAGATGGACAAAGTGCATTATAAAGCAAGTAGAGTATGTAAAAAATGATGTATTTGTTTTTTACTAAAAGTTAACTAAATAAATTCTACAGCCAGAGTGCAAATAATTTTGGGCTCAATCTCATAAATTTAATGGCATCTGGATCTCAGCCAGAGATTTGGAAAATGAAAAGAAGGACCTGAATGTTGTGGTGGTGTTGTTAGGTGCCTACGACTCAGCTCTGAATCAGAGCCACCCTGTGCACAACAGAACAAAACACTGCTTGGTCCTGTGCCATCTTCCAATTGTTGTCATGTTTGAGCCCACTGCTGCTACTACTGTGTTCAATCATCTTGTTGGGGTACTGTCTCTTTTTCACAGACTCTGCACTTTACTAAACATGACATCCTTCTCCAAGGCTGGCTCCTCCTGATAACATATCCAAAGTCTTGCCACTCTGGCTCCTAAGGAGCATGGCTGTACTTCTTGCAAGACAGATTTGTTTGCTTATCTGGCAGTCCATGGTACTTTCATCAGTATTATTTGGCAACACCGTAATTATCTGTCAACACCGTAATTCAAATGCATCGATTCTTCTGTGTCCAAGTGTCATACACATATAGGTCATGGCCGTGGTTATATGTTTTGGAATCGGTTCCGACTCATACAGACCCTGTATAGAGTTTCCGAGGCTGTAAATCTTTGCGGGAGCAGAAAGCCTTATCTTTCTCCCATGAAACGGGTGGTAGTTTTAAACTGCTGACATTGAGGTTAGCAAGCTGACTTGTAAGCACTATGCTACCAGGAGATTCCACAGACATAGTAGGTGATTGAAAATAACATGACTTGGGTCAGGCACACCTTAGCCCTCATACTGACATTGTTCTTTAGAACTTCTAAAAGGTCCCATGTAGTACACCCTATGGTTGGGTGAGGATGCATGGACAGGATGGTAATTATGCCAATGAAACAATGTATGATAGAATGAATGTACAACTAATGTTCTCCCATGTAGACTATCACACAATTCACAATAAAACATTTATTTAATTATAAATAAATAAATAAATAAATAAATAAATAAATAAATAAATAAATAAATAAATAAAATGTCCCATGCAGCAGATCTGACTAATGTGAATTGTCATTTGATTTTTTGACTGCTGTTTGTTTCCAGCATTGTTTCTGTTATCAAGGCCATATTTTCAAACTATAAATTCCTTCCTCTTTGTTTTCAATGTATGTATTCCATTCACAAGTAATTATCAATGCTCTAGATTGTATGTTTGATCACTTTCAGATGGAAAAAGTCATTAGAAATCTTCAATTTTATCATCACTGAGTTTGGTGGTTGATGCATATATTTAAAAAGTGTGTTAACTGGTCTTCCTTGTAGACTTATGAATATTATTCTGTCACAGACAATACTGTACTTCTAGATCTTGAATATTCTTTTTGATGATGAATGCAACACTAAACCTCTTTGGCATTCCTGTCATATGATTGTCTGATTCAAAATGGCCAATACCAGTCCATTTCAGCTCACTAATGCCTGGATGGAGTCCTGGTGTGGTGCTGTGGGTTAATGTGCTGGACTGCAAAGTCGGTTTGATCTGGAAGGTCAGCGGTTCAAGCTCACACGCCACTCCTCGAAAACTATACAGGATCGCTACGTGTCAGAACCAACTTGAAGGCACTTAACAACAAACAACAACAATTCCTCGGATAACGATCATTATGCATTCCAATTCCTTTCTGATAACATCTAATTTTCCTAGATCACACTTCATACATTCCATGACTATTAGTGAATGTTTGAAGCTGTTTCTTCTCAATTTGAGTTGTGACCCATCAACATATGAAGATCCTGAAAACACTGATCTATAAGGCGAACTATACTTTGAGGAGACAGCTCTTCCCTAGTTGTATTTTGAATGCCTTCCAGACTGAGGGTCTTATGTCTGGCACTGTTACCTGATAATCTTTAGTTGCTACTCATAATCTTATCATTGGCTAACCATCTCTTCTTTCTTAGTCTGTCCTAGTCTAAAAGCTCCACTGAAACCTGTCCACCATGTGTGACCCTTACTGGTATTTAAAATACAGGTGGCATAGCGTCTAGCATCACGGCAACACACAACCCACTACAGTATGACAAACTGACATATGAGTAGTTGGATTTGAATACAGAAAATTAATCACCCAAGTTGATTCCTATCAAGGCAACAGCAGAGGCTTGAACAGATACGAATCCTATGATTCTAAAGCTGGTGACTATAAAGGCATGGTAAGGAAAGGCACAAAAGAAGCTAGTTCTGCAGACTACACCAACACAAGCAATATAAGAAATGCTACATTCTATAGGCTAATTTGTCTCTTACTCATTAAATAACAAACCTAGTTTTCAGAAGCTCTTATATTGCTTACAAATGCTATGTTCTGATCAAGACTGGCTCAGGGAAGAGGTAGACTGAGACAAACAATAAGTCCATTAGTGTCTGTTCTAACTGCTGAAGCCAGGAAGAAGATGGTAAAGGGAAGGAAATGGAAGTCAGAGCTGCTCCACATATAAGAGAACTGTCAAGGTAGCAGGAGCATGGCAGACCAGCAAGCCCAACTATAGTAGTGATGTCCTTTACTTTCCCCACACCCACACCTCATCTTAGAAAATCTGTTCTAATGACAGACCGGACGGGAAATTCCTATTTACCTAAAGACCACCCTCTTTGGTCACAGCTGACAAGACCAAACTGGGCTAATATTTTCTTTCTGATAATTTAAAATTGAGATCTAAAACTAAATTTGTCTTGAGGGAGTCAAAGTTAACATTATGGTAACAGAAAGCCACAGCAAGCTTGGGAAGAGAAAATAAAGGACTTAGAAAGTTGACCTAAAAAGAAGGGATTAGAACATAGAGTATTCAAGGAAAGACACTATCCAGGCCCATGGATATAGACAGATGGAGGGAAAGAATGCTTGAAAATTGTCCAGTTTTTCCTTTATGCCTTACACAGTGGTTACAATGCTGTCTTTATTATCCAGCGAATCCTTACTACATAAAATTTCCCTGAAACTTAGTCTTGCTCTCTAGAATATTTGGGGGTTTTAATAACTTGTAATTCTCATTTGTAATACTGCTATTTATAGTCTTCTATTAAATATTCAATTTCAATTATAATTATTCTACCCTAAATGAAATTAAGCTGTACTTTAAATATGATCCAAAATTCCAGGATTCACAAATCTTAAGAAAAGGAAAACACAAAGAAAACATACCCTTTCCATTAGCATTGGCCATCCAAATATTACATATAAAATTGCTTCCCATATTTTACCCTGTTTAGATGTATAAAAGGTTAACAACTAATTCCATTTACAATGCTGATCCAGCAAGAAAGAAATTAATTTGGCATTAGAGTAGTAACATCAATTTCCCATGTATCTGAAGTAATGCATTTACTGGAAAGAGATTAATATCAATTCCATAAATCATTCACATGCTTTTTTCCGGAGTTTGAGACATCTGAGTAATGTCATATATGAGCTGATATCACTTTGTGCATACTCTATTCATTAATCTATTCCTGGAGTTGCAGAGGAGTTGTCAGGAGAAAATATAAAACTTTAAAAAGAATCAATCTTTCTGTTCTTAATTTTCTGTGACTTTTTAAAGTAAGGTAGTCCACATGTTGCCAGAAATGCAAATGCATTGATCTGCACTACTAACCAATTATCTTCAAGAGTGGTAACAACTACTTAATATATACATAAGGAAATATGTAAATGTCACTATAAAGATTCCATTAAGGATCCTCAGTAAAATAATGGTGTCTGAAGGGAAAACAATGTAAGCTTCTCCTCTAAACAGCAACTCTTCAATGATGTTGCTGAATTTCATAATTACATCACACAATCTCAGTGTTGTGTATAGCTTACAGATCATCTACCAACCCCAAAAAGCAGCCCAAATTCCTACATAATACAGAATAAGAAAAGTAAGACCCAGATAAGTGTTGTTAAGTGTCATCAAGTTAGTTTCAACTCATAGTGACTCTGTAGAGCTTCCAAGGTCCAACTGGTGGGTTTTCCCATGACCTTGTGACTAGCAGCCCAGTGTTTACCCTACAGCACAAGGCCCATTAAATATTTTTTATCGGGTGTTTAAGTATTAACCTAAATTTAAATCTTTCAATTCAAGTCCTCTGTTATTATCAAAACTGTGGAGAAAAGGAAGAGTGTGATATAGTGGGAAGAGCACAGGACTTTGAAGCAGATATACGAAGATTAAATTTTGGATCTGTTTAATACAGTTCGAACTCTAGTCTGGCAGCCAGACTTCACTTACGTAAAACATGGTACCAACTATTCCTCCCAACACTTTCTACTCATTTAGGTTCAATAATCCATTACACACAAGATCAGAAACCATACCAACAGTTATGGGGATTGTTAGAGGGGTTAACAGGATCAGAAAATGCTCAAGGCACAGGTGTTCCGGTCAGCTGCTGATTAATGCCCATAGGACACACCATTCAACCATAAGTCTCAACCTGCAGGCAGTTGGCTCCAGCTCTGTGGGCCAGCAAACCTGGAGACATCCCACTCTACAAGCAAGCTTCCTGCCTAAAGTCACTCAGCTTTACTTGCTCTGTGAGCTGGCTCCTTGGTTCTGCTACTGCTAGTGCTCATCTGCCACTCCTGGTATCACAGCATTCTGTCATGGGGTGAGGAGGTTCAATGTGCAGGGATCTTGGGGTCCAAAGGATATGATCTTCATCTGGTTCTTTTTCTTTGATAATAGTGAAAAATCCCCTTCTGTGACCAAGATGATTCACTTTATACCCATGCTGGTTTCAAATGTTTAAAATTATAATTAATTCTGCTAACATTCACAACGGAATTATGTCATCCTGTCAGTATCAACTCATACTTTCTCTTACCCAGACCCAGAAGGGGTAGCAGCATTGGTTGGTAAAAATTATAGACAATGGCTAGAAGAGACATTAGATAATTCACTGCACCAAAACTTATAAAATTGCTTTTCATATTTTACACTATTTGATGCATAAAAGTTTAATAACTACTTCTATTTTCAACGCTGCCCTAGCAAGCAGGAAGTTAATTTGCATTCGAGTAGTAACTTCAATTTCTTAGGTATCTGATAAGGCTCAACAGCAAGTTATTGTTTTTCTAATCTTTGACCTTCAATTCGCTCACCTGAAATATTGAAAAAGTGTGCCCATTTCAAAAGATTACTAGGAGGATTAAAAGAGATAACGTATTTAATGTTTCTTGCATAGCACTTGGCATGTAATAGATGTTTAATATTTCCTTGATCATTTTTATTCTGTTGTGGTTGTTGAGTGACCTTGAGTTGGTTCTGATTTATAGCAAACTGGTATCAGATTTTGGGGAGTGATTGGTGGATTTGAAATGGCAACTTTGCAGTAGGCAGTCCAGTGTTTATCCTACAGTGTCACAACAGAACTTATACTAGAGAAGACCAATCTTCCCATCCCCACTAAACATGTTGTACTAGACAGTAAGGAGCCCTGCTGGTGTAGTGGCTTATGGGTTGGGCTGCTAACCACATGGTCAGGTCAGCAGTTTGAATCCAGCAGCCGCTCCATGGGAGAAAGATGAGGCTTTCTGCTCCTGTAAAGATTTACAGCCTTGGAAACCCTATACAGGGTAACTATGAGTCAAAACAGACTTGAAAGCGTACAACCACCATCACACCCAGTAGACATTACTCTCATTAACTAATATAGCCTGAGCTCTGGTAGTGTAGTGGTTACAAATTGGGCTGCGAACCGCAATGTCAGCAGTTCTAAACTACCAGCTGTTCCGTGGGAGAAAGTTGATGCTTTCTGGTCCCGTAAACACTATATAATCCTTTTTAATTCTTATGTAACTCTAACAAAAGAGACAGCTTCAATGAAGATGGGAAGTAGAATATCTTAAATCTCAATGAAATTGATAGCCCCAATCAGATTAATTTGATTTAAATAAACTAAATAATTTCACTTTGCTTGCTGGCTGTATGGACTAGGACCTACACAGACAATATATAAATAGCCCAAAGCCCTCTGAAAATATACACTTTAAAAGGTAATGTTAGGTCCATGACACTTTCCTAACTATCCTTAATATATTGAGTTCTCCAAGTCCACAAATGACACTTTTTCTCCATCAACTACTGATGAATCCAATTACCTGCCTCCATTAATGAGAAATAAGATATATAATGAACAAATGCACTAAATTTTCCCATGTCAAATTTTCAAGTCCTAAAAGTGACACTAGCCAAAATTCTCCAAAACAGTAATGGGGGGGTGGCCAATCTACTCAACTCTAAAAGTCTCACCTCAAAGGCTCTATCTACAGAATGTCCTCTATCAACAGAACACCCACCAACTTGTCACTGTTGAGGTTGTCATAGATAAGGCAGGAGGTAAAAGGACCTGTTCAAACTAAACAAAATTAAACTAAGGTATATGAGGACAGGTTTTGAAATAAGACAAGCTTGAGTTGAACTCTAGATCTTACCATTTCTTAGTTGTGCCCACTTAAGTAACACAACCTATCTGAACCTTGCATTCCTCGATTTACTTTTCCTTTGAAACATTTTATTGTGAACTGAGTGAAGGTTTACAGAGAAGGTTTACATCAATTTTATATTTTAAAAAAGCATACACTTTATTTCATCTCAATGATTGTAATCCGCTCCATGTAGCAACAGTTATCCCACTTAGTCCCTGTGGTTCTATTTTCCTTCAACCCTCCTTCCCATCCGTTCATATCTGTGTCCATAGGCAAGTGTGGCCTTTTTTACTAGTGTTGCTTTAGTTCCTATATACCTACCTACTGGTTGGCTGAATAATGAGCCACAAGGGTGGGTTTCATTCTATACCTGAAAGGTGGTTGAGGGCCATAGTCACAAGGTCCTCAAGTCAATATCTGATCAATAAGCCTTGTCTTTTTTTTTTTTTTTTTTTAAATAGTTCTTGAGTTTTGTTCCACATTTTCTCCCACTCTATCTTGAATCTTCTAATGGGATCTCTTTCAGAGAAGTTGCTAGTGATACCCAGGCACCATCTAGTTCTCACCTCAGTCAGGGAGACTGATGTTTGCATGTTTCATTGGTTCACTATACACGCTGATTCCAAACATCTTCAAATTTTCATCACCCTTCTTTCTTCCTCACATGGAGAAACCAATAGTTGCACTTCAGATGGCCACTCATGAGCATCTAAGATCTCAGTCACTACTCACCAAAGTAGGATGTAGAACACTGTTTTAAACTACATTATTCCAGTCCATCATGGCATTCTTTGAGACTATGGTCCTGAGCCCTCAGGCCCAGTAACTCATTGGCTTAAGATTTTTGATAATATCTAAGAAGTTTGCATCATTGTCCCCCTGTATGCTCCACCACATTCATCGGTATGTTTTCAGGATATGTAAATACACACAAATATTATATGTCAAATCATTATATATTTGTGAGTACACTCCTATACTCCTGCCCATACACATTTATCGGGTGTTATGTCTATGTACCTACACATGAAACATTGCTGTTCCAGGGTTGTGTATATAACTGTATATACCATTATCCCCTTTAACACCTGCATTTTTCCCTGTGTCTTCACCTGTCTTCATCAGTGTTCTGTCAACCTCCCTCTTCTTGCATATTGCCCTGGCAACATGTCTACCTGCTATCTATCCAGTGAATTATTCGTCCTTCCCTCTTATCCTTGGTAACCATCAAAGAATGTTTCTTTTAGCATAAAAATCTTTTCTTGAATTTTTACAATAGTGGTTTCATACAATATGTCTTTTTATGATGGACAAATTTCACTCAGTCCTCCAGGTTTGACATGTAATGAGGTGTTTCACAGATAATGATTGTTATTCTATATGTGTGTGTGTGTGTGTGTGTGTGTATGGTGGTGGTGGTTATGTGCCATGGAGTCGGTTCCGACTCATAGCGACCCTGTACAGGGTTTCCAAGGCTGTAAATCTTTACGGGAGCAGAAAGCCTCATCTTTCTCCCATGGATACATTAATGTCTTATTGTGAATTATAAGGAGGTTTGGTAGCGTAGTGGTTACAAATTGGGCTGTGAACCTTAAGTTCAGCAGTTCAAAACTACCAGCTGTTCCGCGGAAGAAAGATGAGGATTTCTGCTCCTGTAAAGATTTACAGCCTTGGAAACCCTGTATAGGGTCACTGTGAGTTGAAATCGACTTCATGGCACATAACCTCCACAATTGGGAATTATGTGATAGTTTACATGGGAGAACATAAGCTTTACATTCATCCTATCCTATATCATTTCATTGCCATGGTTACAATCCCCTCCATGCATCATCAACCAACCAAAGGTAAACCCTGCAAGCCTTCCTCTTGGTCGTCAGCACAGAGCTCATCTCCCTCTCTGGTTCTAGAGTCCTCAGCTGTTCCACCTCTCCATGTCATCGTCTCTGCCTCCATCTCTGGCATCACTGCTTCTCTGGGTAGGGTCCCGCACTCCACTCTGCTCTCTTGATGGTCCCAGGGGCCTCTGCTCCTGGACTGCAAAGTCAACCACTCTCCTCCTTTTGCTACAAAATGTCTACCTTTATATTTCCAACCCTCACAGACAGTAGTCCTGATAGCAATTATTCACTACTGTGCCACATGAGTGCTATCCCCATCACCTTTCATCAGCCCTGCCCAGATGGATTGGATACTACTCAGTGGAGAGTCTACCTTCCGCTGAACCCTCTGGATCTAGACTCCCTCTTGAAAGCTTGTAAGCCAGTCACTTCTTGCCTTTGTAGCCCACCATTTTGGGTAGCCAATGTCCAAGTTGCCCATCCCTGTCTACCCTATGTATCAAGGGTGTGGGAATGATTCTCGTAGTAAAGATTTGAGCTACTGCATCCATAGGTGTAGGTCAAGTTCATCAAATTGTGTCGGATTACACTTTGTTTCCTCTTTCTTCTTCAAGTTCAGTTCTGATAATCCAGCCATTGAAGTCAGGTCAAGTGGGCATTATCTGCAAGTGTGGGTGTTCTTGTGCATATGCCCTCACTTCTTATCAGCTGGACGTTTCACTCTCCACTCTAGTCCTCTGTGGCTATGTCACCGACTCTGGGTCCAGGAGTTCCCGGGTCTTGTCACACAGCTGGACAACCAGGTCTCCACCCGGGTTCACAGGAGTCTGTTGAAAATAGTTGTACTTGGCTTGCAGCTTCATTGTGGTTTTTCCCTCATTTGCCCTTATCCGTGTCCAACGTGGTCACCAATCAGAGCGCATGTCTGCTCATGTATTCCCATTGAGTCTTAGTCTTGGATGTGTGCATTTATTGCAACAAATTGTCTTTTGAACATCGCTTTCGTCGTGTCCCAAAGATTTCAGTATGTTGTGTTTTCGTTCTCATTTGTTTCTAGGAATTTTCTGAATTCATGTTTAATTTCTTCTATTAGCGAGTCGCTTTCAGCGGGGTGTTATTCAGTTTCCATGAATTTGACTTGATTTTGTTGATCTTCCTATTGTTGATTTCTAATTTGATAGCATTGTGGTATGAGAAGATGCTTTGTAGTATTTTGATATTTGTAAATTTATGAAGATTTGTTTTGTGGCCTAAGACATGGTCTATTCTGGAGAATGTTCCATGTGCCCTGGAAAAGAATGTATATTGTGCTGTTTTGAGGTTGAATGCTCTCTACACATCTATGAGGTTCAGTTGACTGATTGTGGTATTTAGTTCTTCTGTATCTTTGTCAAGTTTCTTTCTGGTTGTTCTATCTATTTTTGAAAGTGGTATATTAAAATCATCCACTATTATTGTAGACTCATCTAATCTACTTCTTTCTTCAAATCTACTAGAGTTTGCTTTATATATTTTGGAGCTCTTTCATCGAAGCACAGATATTTATTATTGTTATGTCATCTTGTTTAATGGTCCCTTTAATTGTAAGATAATGTCCACCTTTATCTATTATGCTGGTTTTTGCCTTAAAGTTTATTTTATCAGCGATTAGTACTGCCACTCTTGTTGGTTTTGATTGCAATTAGCTTGGTATATTTTTTCCATCCTTTGACTTTTAATCTGTTTTTGTCTCTGTGTGTGAAATGTGTCTCTTGCAGACAGCATATTGAATGAATTTGTTTTCTTACCCATTCTGCCACTCTCCATCTCTTAACAGGAGCATTTACATTCAGTGTATTTATTGATAGGTATGGATTAATTGCTGCCATTATGTTTATTTGTGTGTGTGTGTGTGTGTGTGTGTGTGTGTGTGTGTGTGGTGTTGCTGCTCTCTTTGTTCTGTGTGTCTTCCTTTGTTGAGTTCATGCTTTTTGTGTTCTTTCTTGTGAATTTCCTCATAATTTTAATGTTTCCATGTTCTTCTTGGATTTTCATTCTCTTGGTATATTGTGAATTGTTCATTTTATTTGAAGTTGCCTTATAGTCCATTAACGTTTCCCTCCATTTAGTGCAGTCTATTTTACCCTGTAATCTACCTGATCTTCTCACCATCTGAATCTCTGTTCCTACGTGTTTACCTTCTTTTACATTGCAATTGCTTTGATCATAGACGGCCCTCCCAGATTCTCTGAGTTTGTTCTTATAGTTTTGTTCTGTTCTCGACTCTTCCTTCTGTTGAATTAATTCTGGGAGTGCTTGCCATGTATGTCAATATCTGTTTGTTGTCTGTTCTTGTTGCCTCTCAGTCCACAGAACTCCTTTTAGGATGTTTTGTAGTGAAGGCTTGGCTTTGGCAAAATCCCTTAGTTTCGGTTTATCCTGGAATGTTTTGATTACACTGTAGTATTTGAGGAGAAAAGCTCACAGAACCTGCATTTGCTGATGGGCAACAACTTAAAATGAAGAGAAATAGCTGTAAACATCCATTGAAAATTGGAACATGGAATGCAGAAAGTATGAATTTGGGAAAACTGGAAGTGGTCAAAAATGAAATGTAATGCATCAACACTGATATCTTAGGCATTAGTGAGTTAATTTGGACTGGTATTGGCCATTTTGAATCTGATAACCACATGGTTTACTATGCAGGGAATGACAAATTGAAAAGGAATGGTGTTGCATTCAT
>NW_006408544.1:13502941-13531668 GCF_000296735.1 Chrysochloris asiatica
TGATGGACTCAAGTGTGGCAGTGGTAGTGAGATTGGCCCAGGATCGGACATTGTTTCATTCTGCTGTGCATGGGGTCGCTATGAGTTGGTTCCGACTCAATGGCACCTGACAACAACAACAATTTGATTGGTAGCTTTGCTGGATAAAGGATTCTTGGTTGGCAATTTTTCTTTCAGGGTTTTATATATGTCTCCCCATTGCCTTTTTGCTTGTATGGTTTCTGCTGAGAGATCCGAACTTAATCTGAGTTGCTTGCCTTTGCATGTGACACTTCTGTTTTCCCTAGCTGTTTTGAGGAGTGTCTCCTTATCTTTGATTTTGGAGAGCTTGATTATGATATGTCTCAGTGAGTTTCTTTAGGGGTCTATCCTTCCTGGGGTTTGTTGAGCTTCTTGAATGTTTATCTTTTCACTTTTCAGGATGTTAGAGAAATTTTCTTCCAGCAATTCTTCAACTATTTCCTCTGTGGTCTGTGTGATTCTTGTTGTTCTGGAATGCCGATAATTCTTACCTTATTCCACTTCATGTTGTCCAACATGGACCTTTGAACTTCTTCTAAATTTTTTATCCTTTTTTCTGTTTGCTCTTCTATCTTAGTGGTATTGAGAGATTTTTCTTCCAGCTCACTGGTTCTGCCTTCCATCTCATCTATTCTACTCCTTTGCCCTTTCAGAGTATTCTATCATTGATCATTTGGACCTCTTTCTGTAGGTTTTGAATTGTTTCCAATGCTGTATCTGTCTTATTTGATTGTTCCTGTAGCGCTTTCCTGACTTCTTCCTTATTTTTCTCAACTCCATTGTAAAGTGTTTTGAAACATTTTATAATCCTTTTTCTGAATTCCTTCTCAGGCATTTCTAAGCCCTCCTTCCAGAATGGAGTCCAGGTCTACCTTTAGGTCATTTGTCTCAGACATTTTCTCTTGTTTCTGGACATGTGCTGATATGGTCATCTGCTTTTGTTTCTTGGTTATGTTTAGTATTTATCTCTGGCCTTAATACTTAATTGAGTATGTGTTTTGGTATTTTTTATGCTGTTTGCTTCCAGGTAGATGTTATTAGGATGTGGGCTTCCCTTTTCACTCTTCTTATTGCTTAACTCAAAGTAACTTTCACGGGTGTTGTCTGCCTTCCTGGTATATGACAGTATTGATTCTTGCCTGAATTTTGGTGTTTTATAGAGTATGGTTGTAGCTTGACTTTATGGTAACAGTTTCTGTCTCTTCTTGGGTAATATAGGGAGAGAAAGAGTCCCCCAAAGGTAGAAGTGGGGAGCATAAAACAGCATCAGCAAAATAAATAAATTAAAACAAGAAAAAAACAACAAAAAGACAAAACTAGACTGAATACTGTAGTCTATAATCACAGAAAAGGGAGAGCAATAATATGCCTCATTCTGTGTCCTCTTTTGAATCTTGCTTGAGCCTTACAAGTTCTGTGTCTATGTATGGTTGCAACCGTTTTTTCATTATCTTTAGTAAAACTTTACTCACAATAGATATCAATAATACCATCCAATGATTTCTGCATTCCACTGAGCCACCTCTCTTTGGAATGGGTACAAGTATAGATCTCTTCCAGTCAGTTGGTCAGGTATTTGTCTTCCAAATATCTTGGCATAGATGAGTGAGTACCTCCAATCCTGCATCACTTTGTTGAAAGATTTCAATTTGTATTCCATCAATGACTTCAATGCAACTTGGACTTCTTCATTCAGTATCATCAGCTCTAGATCCTATGCTACCTCTTGAAATGGTAGACCATTTCTTTTTGGTAGAGTGACTCTGTGTATTCCTTCCATTATCTTTTGATGCTTTCTGCATCATTCAGTATTTTGCCAATAGAAAACTTCAATAACACAAGTGGAGGTTTGATTTTTTCTTTAGCTCCCTCAGCTTGAGAAATGTTGTGCATATTCTTCCCTTTTTCGTTTTCTAACTCCAAGTCTTTGATAATTTCCTTATAATATGTCACCTGTCTTCTCAAGCTGACCTTTGAAATTTTCTGTTTAGCTCTTATACTTCCTCACTTCTTCCATTTGCTTTAGCATTTTTATGCTGGAGAGCAAGTTTGAGTCTCTTCTGATATACATTTTGGTGTTTTCCTTCTTTTTGTTGTGTTCTCAATGACCTTTTGCTTTCTTCCTGTAAGATGTTCTTGATGTTATCCCACAACTTTTCTGGTCTTCAGTATTTAGTGTCTAATGCATCACATCTGTTCTTCAGATAATATCTAAACTAAAGTGGGATACGTTCAAGGTCATATTTTGGCTCTCATGGACTTGCTTTAATTTTCTTCAGCTTAGCCTGAATTTTCATATATGGGCTTGGTAGCCTCTTCCAGTCTGCCCCTGGCCTTGTTTTTGGCTGATGGCATGGAGCTTTTCTACCATCCCTTTCCACAGACGTAGTCAATTTGATTTCTGTATATTCCATCTGCTGAGGTCCATTTTGGGTACAGAACCCTCTTTTGTCTAAAAGTAGATCCATTCATCCTTCCCAAATTACTAACATCCATTTTTCTATAACTGGGTGGGATGATGCGTGTCAGGTGTTAGCAGGTGTCTCTCTTTCTCATAAGATGTGTCATTAGGTCAGATTGGATTAAGTATGTTTTCTCTCTTTCTCTGTCTCTCTCCAAGGCTTTTCCTGGCCAGGTGTAGCCCTCTGTGTTTGCTGATCAATTGTCAATCATCAGGAGAAGCAAAGTTTTGATATATGGTACAATATGGATAGAGCATGAAGACATTATGCTGAGTTACATAAGTGAGTTCAAAATGACAGATCCCATATGACCTCTTATATAAAAAGAAAACAGAAGCAAATGCATACAGATCAAAGTCTATTAGTGATTGCCAGTAGTGAGAGAGAACAGGGAGAGGAAGTTTATTGCTTATGAAGTACTGAGTTTTGGTTTACTATGATGGAGAAATGGCATTGAGGACAAGGTTGCACAACCAATTATTGTAAGTGTTGTCAATAACTTATAATCCTATTAAAAAGTTGAACTGACAGAAGTTGAGTGATAGACATATTTGCAACAATGACGACTCCGTCCCCAAAACAAAACAAAAATTCTCAGCTAGCTGCTGAGGTTGCTAATGTAGTGGCAAAGATTTTTTGGGCATTCCTTGTATGGTGTTTGCTCCAGCCTCTGCATCATTGGTTCCCAGCTGCACTCCATGGGTCACTTTGTCTATCACCACTGTCTTCTCTACTTACCAACTCTACTCACTGCCACCATCTGCCAGTCTTGTGGTTCCTGTCGCTTCCATCCATGCTACTATTTATGTGCCACTTGACTACTGTGTTTGCTTCCTTTTCTGTGAGTATTCAGTGTTATCAACTCAGTGAGTGTTACCGACTCAGTGTTACCAAATCAGGCCTTGATCTGTATTTTGATTCTTACAGGAGGTTCTCAGCATACGCTCCTGTCCAAAGCACACACTCCCCTTTGAGTCTCTTCTCCTGGTTCTTGTAGATCAGAAAGCCACCCAAACCTGTTTAAGACTGGCCACTTATAAAGGAATACTTGTCAGTTTCAGGGCATGGCCATGTAAACTGACCAATTCCTTAGATGAATTATAAACCAACCAATCCTATCTGATGGCTTTGCAAGGCTATTATGCAGATAATAAACAAATAAATCCCTTCAAGCCTCTTATGTGGCTAGTAACCCCCAATTCCTGCAAGCCACTTACACAAGGGTTAGCACACCAACTAACACCTTGTAAGACTGTGACCCGGCCAATAATTTTAGGAGTATTACAAATCCCACAAAGGTCCATAACAGAAACACATTATACCACACTCCATGTGTCTATGAAGCCAGTCCTGAGTCTGTGCCCTGGGCATGCAAGGATGAAGACTTGGTTCTTGACTTCAAGAAACTACTTAAATAAAGGATATTTTACTTTATTTAGGTCACAGAAAACTGTTATAGAAAGAGATGATACTTGAACAGCAATTTTGAGTTTTTAAGTATGAATAAAATTAGTTAATCTTGAAGGGTTCTGGTACAACAATCATAATCTGAAAGTTGTTTAATGTAAGGATATATACTTATTTTAACAGAGTTAAGCTCAGGATGATCAGTAAACAGAACAGAAGTATGTATTTTTTAACAGTGAGTTGGGAGTATAGGTAGATAGAGAATGCTTCTTTGAAAAAGTGTCCATGAATTAAGTTTGGAAGGATTAGCTGTATTTACCAGGTAAAGAAGAACGTGTGTGAAAGACTGTCTAGTTCTGGCATTATCACACAGAAACACATGGATGCCAGATAGACAGTAACAACCTCAGGGAATGGCAAACCGGAACTGGTTCTCAGAAATTGAGAATACCTCAGAAAGTATAAAATCACTGAGACTTTGTTGATTCTAAATGAGCTTTCTTTTTCCCCTAAATCAAAATTCTTTTATAATATACCTGTTATTTTACCCGTATTCTTTTTCTCAAAGAAATGTGTGATTTCCTTTTCCTGTTTTGGGCAAATTTAATAATTTAATCATCCATATGCATCCACATCCAGGACCTTGTTTGTATGTATCTCATTCTTGGTTGGTCTTCTCCACTCCACCACATCACCCAATTTTACAACGGTGTCCTATGTACCCTCTTGATTTCTTTGTAAAGCTGAACTGTTTTGTCAATGCAAAGTTCTGGCCCTGAGGAACAGTTTTACCCCTTGTCCTTGCTATACTTTTCCCCATAAGAGGATAGTAGGAGCCAAAAATCCAACAAATAAAAATCAGAGGGAATGGAAGCAAATACTTCTGAATGATGATGCACCGAGGAGACTGTAATCATTGCAATGAAATGTTGGTGTAAAGCTGATGTTCTTCTATGTAAACTATCACTCAGTTCACAATAAAAAGGAAAAAAGAGATGATGATAGAAGACAGTATTATGCATTTTCTTTGCTTGTTATTAAATATATGATTATATTATCTCACAAAGTTTTCAGCCCCACAACTTCTCTCTTAGACTAGGTCCTCATTGTCTTTGTACATTGATTTGTACAGCAGTGTTTTAACTAGTCTCCCACCTGAGTCCTATGGTCTACCCTCAATGCCAACAAAGTGAAAACACAAATCTTATCATATTACGTTATTGCATAAAATTCATCATGATGCTCTATTATCCTCAGGATAAAAATCCAAATGTTTTATTTAAATTTTATTTTCATATAAGATTGATACAACTTTCTTCCTCTTAGTACTATTACTCATGTCAGAGTATGCCAACTTACAAGGCCAGGATCTCTTTTGATAAAAAGAAAATTAACACATTTAGGAGAAAACAGTATAATTATGAAATAGAGAGGAGTGATTTGCCATGTCTAAAAATTCTGCTGAGAAAATACTGGTGATTATGAAATTGCTATTTTTTATGACTCATAACTGAAACAAAGTTGATTTTCAATTAGAGGAGAGTTTTCATTTGTTTATCAGATAGCTGACCAATTGACTGAATAACATATACTTATAAATAGTTATGGAGTCCTGGAGTGGCACTGTGGGTTAATGCACCAGACTGCAAAGCCATTTGAACCACGAAGTCGACAGTTCAAGCTCACCAGCTGCTCCTTGGAAACCCTATACAGGGTCGCTATGGGTTGGAATCCACTGAAAGGCACTTAACAACAACAATAATACACATATTTATGGAGTCCTGGTAGGGCACTGCAGGATAAGCATGAACTGCTAACTGCAAGGTTGTGGGTTAAACCCCACCAGCTGCTCCTTGGAAACCTTATACAGGGTTGCTGTGAGTTGGAGCTAGCTTGGTAGCACTTCACAGCAGCAACAGCATAGTGATTATTTACCCACTTATTTATTTTACTTCTCCTGTGTCCTTTACCAGAGTCCTGGTGGGGCACTGCAGGATAACGCACTGGATTGCAAGGTCAGTTTGAGCCGCAAGGTCAGAGGTTTAGAACCCACCAGTTGCTCCTTGGAAACCTTATACAGGGTTGCTATGAGTCGGAACTGACTCGACAGCACTTAACATCAACAACAACAAATGTCCTCTTTCACCACCTTGAGGAAAAAATAAGTACTTAATCTAAATTAATTAATATTCTATGGCTGAAGTCCAGAAACTAGTGAAGAAGATCATAGAATTACCACTGATGTGATAACTACCAAACTTAGGATTTCACATGGTTCAGAATTTTCTATTTTAAGTGAACATTTTGACCTCAGCAAGCTTTCAGCTCAGTGGGTACCAACAATATTGTGCAAAGATAAACTAGTAAAAAGAGTCAATCTTTCTGTCACTCTTTTAAGTTAGATTAAAACTAATGAAGACAATTTTTTGGAATGAATCACAATTGTAGATGAATCTTGGAATTACCAATACGGTTCAGAGAGCAAGGCAGAATCAAAATAGTGACTTCTGAGAGTATTTAACTGCTAGGCCAGTTAAATTCAAGGCAGAGAGGTAGCTCAAAATATTATGCACACTGTTTTTATTGGAGGGGGTTCCATAGGAGTAATCTTGATAGATTTTCTTGACACCGGATGGCCATAGGAGCTTATTATGATGATGTTTTCAGAAAATTCAATGCTGCGCTGATGAAAAAAAGGTCAGGAAAGTTGTGCTGAGGAATTTTTTTAGATCATGAGCGTGCACTTGCTCATTCTTTGAGGTAACAAGGGCTTTCCTACAAGAATTTTATTAGGAAATTTTATTCTGTCCACCCTACATCCTTGACCATGACCCTTTAGATGATTTTTGTTGTTCTTCAAACTCCAAGAACACTGAAAAAGCAGATGATTTAAGGTCCTTGAGGACGTATAAATGGTATAAATGGAAGAGTGCAGAACTCTTCAAGGAAGGCTTGTTGTTATCGTTAAATATCACTGAGTCAGTTCCGACTTATAGTGACCTATATAGGGATTCCAAGGGGCAGCTGGTGGGTATGAACTGCTAAATTTGCATTTAAAACTGACCTTGCATTTAAAACTTAACCTACAGTGCCACACCAGGACTCCAGGGAAATGTTGCAGATGAAAACATCACGTTCTGAAATGTACAGTCATAGCAGATGGAGGATATGCTAAGAAACAAAAGCTTCACATTTTGATATTTTTGTTTAACAAGTATGTCTATGATTTTGTATCAATATTTATTGACTTACCCTCATGCAAAAGTTCAGAAACAAACCATAATTATGTAGAAATGCTATGATGTTTATAATCAGAGTATTTTTGGACTTCTGCTGAGTCTGTATCCCATGGTTTAGGCTTAAATTGTTAAGGTTTGAAAATGTACCCAATGTGATGTCACTTTACTCTCTAGGTTTTCACTTTATTTTGGATAATTAATGTTTATTCTTAAATTCACTTGCTTTCAAAGAGTCCTTAGATTTTTAAATAAATGAAAGCCTTCTCTTTCTCTGTCTAGTGTGGAAAGTAAGAGTTTGGAGCCAGTGTAGTCAGCAAGATAGTGCTACAGAGCAGAAAGCGTTCCATCATAGTTCCACCATACACTTTTTACCCGAGATTGTCTAAACAGAGAGCATCAGAAAATGTTTTAAATGGGTAGATCAATCTTTAGTTTGCAGGAATTAGCCCATGATCAGGGATCATAATGGAAATGTGAAGGAAGCCCACAGAGGGAACTAATTTTATTTTTTATGTGTATGGAGGGGATCTTAGAAGAAAGATGAGGCTTTCTGCTCCCATAAAGATATACAGTCTCAGATTCAATATGGGTCAGAATAGACTTGATTGATGGCAGTGGGTATAGTTTGGTTTGGATGGAGAGGGTTGGGTGGGATAAGTGTGGGAGGCCACTGAAAAATACTTGAAAAAGGAGATAACAAGATAGCTTCACTTTTATAATCTTTCTGGACAGTTCTTTAGTAAGCATGATTTTCTCCCTGACTTCTTTCAGTTCTTTACTCAAATGTCATCTTTGTGAGGATTGTCTCAGTTACGCTATATAAAACTTTAACTCTGTTTCCTTGGATATTTTCTACTCCTGTTTCTTGTTTTATATTTTCTTTGTAGCACTTTTCATCATCATCAGACACCAGACATATATATATATGTTGTTAATTGTTGTCGAGTCAGTTCTGACTCATAACAATCCTGTACAAGGGTTTCTGAGGGTTTGAACTGTTGGCCTTGCAGTTCAAACTGAGGTTGCAGTCCAGTGCTTATCCTATATATGGAAATGGAATCCTGGTGTGGCACTTACAAGAACAAACAACATATTATATGTATATATAATTTTTTTTGTTTATTGTCTGTCTTTTCCACTAGAATATAAGCTATAAAGGATGGGATTTTTCTCTATTTTGCTTCCTAATGCCTGGAGCAATGCCTGACAAATGATAGTTGTTCAATTAGTTCCTTGTTACAGGAATTAATACAAGAATGACTGAGAATTTACCACCTGACATTAGTTATAAATTCATTTATTGCATTTTCAGAACTATCACAGGATGTAAAATTAAGGAATTTATTATGGCTTTGTAGATTTATATGGTATAATCCTATCAATCCTGATATAATCAAGATATATATAAGATATAATCAAGATACAATCAAGATGTTCTCTCCTAATCCTATCAATCCTGGTACAATCAAGATAAGCTTTCCCAAGATGGCGGCTCCTGTGTGGCACTGTAGAATAAAAGCACTGCCAAGAACAGCAGTTTAAGCCTACCAGAAGCTCCTCAAAAACCCTATACAGAATCACTGTAAGTCAAAACTGAGTCGACAGTGCTTAATAACGATGACCACCTGTATATTTATAGAAAAGAAACATGTATGCCGTACCTGATTTCTTTAGAGAATAACTAAGGACGTGGGTGAAATGGGGTTATGTCTTTGAGTGACCCAAATGAAACCAAACCCATTCTTTTTTTTTTTTTGGTTTCCTATGACCCAAGTGGCTTATTTATTCTTTGTTTTAGGGTAACACACACAAGTCTGCTAAAAACTAAGCACTATTAACAATCCCAGATTTTTCCAGATTCATACATCGGTCATTCCATGTTCCCATTTTCAATGGCTGTTTACAGCTGTTTCTATCCATTTTGAGTTGTGCCCCATCAGCAAATGAAGGTCCAGCAGGCTTTACTCCCAGGGGATTTACTCCATTCGCATCATCACGGTCAATTATACTTTGGGGAGGCAGCTCTTCCCCAGTCGCATTTTGAGTGCCTTCCAACCTGAGGGGCTCGTTTTCTGGCACTACATCTGACAGTGTTTCTCTGCTAATCATAAGATTTTCAGTGACTAAATACTTAGAAGTAGTTCATCACTCCTTTGACCTTGCTTTTTGTTGTTAGGTGCCATCGAGTCAGTACCAATTTATACCAACCTTATGCACAGCAAAACGAAACACTGCCTGATCCTGGGCCAACATCACTACTGTTGCCATGCTTGAGTCCATCAATGCTGCCATTTGTCTAATCCGTCTCATTGGGGGTCTTCCTCTTTTTCTCTGACCTTCCACCTTAGCAAACATAATATCCTTCTCCAGCGCCTGGTCTCTCCTAACAGTATGTCTGGAGTATAAGAGACGAAGTTTAGCCATCCTGGCCTCCAAGGAGCACTCTGGCTACATTTCTTCCAAAAAGGATCTATTGGTTCTACGGGCAGCCCATGGCACTTTCAATATTCTCCTCCAACACCATAACTCAAAAGCATCAATTATTCTCTGGTCTTCCTTATTCACTGTCCAGCTTTCGCATGCATAAGAGGTTATTGAAAATACCATGACTTGGGTCAGGCACACCTTAGTCCTCAAGCTGACATCTTTGCTTTTCAACACTTTAAAAAGGTCTTGTGACTTCGCTTAGATGGGTTCAAAGTACCAACCTTTAGGTTAGTAATAAAGTGAAACCTTTTGTGCAACCCAGGGACCAAGTAGATAGTATTTTAAATAAAATATATGAAACAAAGTTCACACACCTCACTTCTCTGAGGAGATGATTCGATTTTACTTCATTTTATTTATGCACAGTGTTACTGTCCTGATAATACTTTTCAGCTCAGGAAATTTGTAGGCAGGATGTATATAGTCTGAGGATACAGGAATGCTATGTAAAAAAAAAAATCTGGTGAAAAATCAAAGTTGACAAGTTGACAGAAGTGAGGGGGCAGAAAATGTAACAGTAAACACCAAAATTTAAATATATAATCTTAGAGGTTCTTTATCATCAAGATAAGATTAAATTATATCCAGGATGCACTTTAGACTTTCAATAAATGTAGAAATATCCCTATATATCCATTACATCTTTCCCATTACCGTCTGGTTTGCATCCTCAATATTGCAAAATTGTTCTCTGAAAGATTGCCAGGGATGTAGTCAGTGGTCTTATCTTAGCTCTTGATTTATCTGTAGTATTTGGCATTTCTAAAGATTTACACTTACTTTTGTCACTCTTTTCCCCTACTTCTCTCTCTAGCTGACCATTTTTGATTTTCCTTCACTAGTGACCCTAAATTATTCGCATTTTCCAAGGTTCAGCATACCTATCTTTAACCTTTATAAAACTTAAGTATTACATGTTGTAATGCATCATCCATCCATCTATTTACCCACTTAGAATTATGATTATGCTCATTAAATATCCATAATACATTAGTTTCTCTCTATATCTGCTTCCCTCATCCACGCCACCAACATTTGTCATTAGGAACTACTGATCCTCTTGCTTCCTTCCACTTGTGCTTCCTTGGTTGCCTCCTCACCTCCCATTATACTTTCTCTCATAGCATACAGAATGATCCTTTAAACATTTCAGTAAAAGCTCAATCTGGTCCTATTTGAAACCTGCCCTTGGCTTCCTATTTTACTTAAAATATAACCCAGACTCTTCATCCTAGCTAAAAAGTGGTACACAGCCTTGCTATTTACTACTAACTTTGCCTTAGCATTCTGCCATTTTTTCTTTGCAAAAATGCCTAATCACAGTGGCATCATGCCTGTTCACAGAGCAGGCCAGATTTGTTTCTGCTGTAGGCCACTTGATTTAGCTGTTACTTCTTCCTGGAATGCTCTGACTTCTCTCTTCCCTATATTTGCAGCTTGGCATTCAGATCTCTGCCTAAACAGTGCTTCTTCAGAGAGGCTTTTTTTCTATAATGTGATCTAATAACCATCCAGTCACTCTATCATATCATCCTGTTTTAATTAATTAATGTATTCCCTCACAGTTAAGAGAAGATACTTTGTTTGCTTTATCCAGAGCCCAGCACATAGAAGACACTCAATAATTATTTGTTTCAAAGCAGGAATGAATTATGAACCAGATAACAGAGAAGCAGACATATTAGTATAGTAAATAATTTGTACTTGTAGTTGGTTATTAGCCTTTCTTTGGTCACAGGAATTTTTTTTTTTTTTTTTTTACGATAAAATTTTTTTATTGTAAATTGAGTCAAGTTTTCCAGAGCAGATCGTCAATTTTACATGCAACAAGTCATGTACTTTGTGTCATTTCAATGATTACAATCTCCTCCATATAACATCACTTAGCCCACGTTCTTCTTACGCTTCTTATCTCCATTCAGCCTTCTTTCCCACCTCTTCTGAATTTCGTCCATAGGAAAATGTCACACTTTGGATCTTGAACAACTGACCATTCCATGGTGAGCATACTTTGGTGAGCTTACTAGTAGTGTTGCTCTGTCTTCTATATATCTACCTGCTGCTTGGTTGAAAATTGAGCCAGGAGGTGAATTCAGTTCCAGACCTGAGGGGTTACTGCAGGCCCTACTGTTAGGTTCCTTCAGTCTGCTTCTAACCAGTTTGTATGTTTTTTACTTTTTATAATTTTGAGTTTTATTCCACATGTTCTCCCAATCTACCCAGCACCTTCTAATGTGATCCCTTTCAGAACAGTTGGTAGTGGTAGACAGCACCGTCTAGTTCTTCTAGTCTCAGGGTTGTGGAGAGTGTGTTCATGTTATTTCATTAGTCTAGTTGAGTAATTGATTCCAAACATCTTCAATTTTTAACAAATACCTCTTGGTCTATGGACAGGTTCCTGAGGAGCACAGTTAATTTTTCCAAAATACTCATTCTCTACAATGTTGTCCATAGCTTGTCATGATCCACATAATCGAAAGCCTTTGCATTGTCAGTAAAGCACAAGCAAGCATGTTTCTGGTATTCTCTTCTCTGCTTTCAGTCAAGATCCGTCTGACATCAGCAATGATATCCCTTGCTTGAACTGGCCTGAACTCTGGATTGTATGGGTGCAGCCATTTTTCAATGATCTTTACCAAATTTTGCTTGCATGTGATATTAATGATATTGTCTGATGATTTCCATGTTCCATTGGGTTGCCTCTCTTTGGAATGGGCACAAAAATGGATTTCCTCCAGTAGGTTAGCCAGGATGTTGTCTTCCAAATTTCTTGTCATAGATGAGTGAATGCCTCTAGTGCTGCAACAGTTTGTTGAAAGATATCAATTTGTATTCCATCAAGTACCAGTGCCTTGTTCTCTGCCAATGCTTTCAACGCACCTTGGACTTCTTCCTTCAGTATCATTAGCTCTTTATCATGTTACCTCTTGAAATGGTTGAACATTGACCATTTCTCTTTGTTGCGTAACTCTGCCTTTTCCTTCCATCTTCTTTTGATGCTTTATGCATCCTTAAATATTTTGTCCAAAGAATCCTTCAGTATAAAAATAGAAGCTCAAATATTTCTTTAGATCCCTCAACTTGATAAATGCTGAGTGTATTCCCTTTTTGTTTTCCAAGTCCAGGTCTTTGTACATTTCCTTATAATATTTGACTTTGTCTTCTTGAGCTGCCCTTTGAAATTTTCTATTTCAATCTTTTACTTCCTCATTCTTCCATTTGTGTTAGCATCTCAATACTGAACAATAAGTTTCAGTCTCTTCTGACACCCATTTTTGTCTATTCTTTCTCTCTAGTCTTCTTAAAGACCTTTTGATTTCGTCCTGTATAATGATCTTGATGTCATCCCACAATTCTTTCAGATCTGTTCTTCAGATGGTTTCTAAATTCAGGTAGAATATGTTCATGGTCATATTTTGGTTCTTGTGGACTTGTTTTAATTTTCTTCAGCTTCAGCCTGATCTTGCATATGAGGAATTGATGGTCTTTTCCACGTCTGACCCTAGCTTTGTTTTGGCTGAGGATATAGAGCCTTTCCACAGGTGTTGTCAATTTTATTTAGTGTATTCCATCTGGTGAGGTTCATGTATGTAGTCATCTTTTATGTCACTTAAATAAGGTATTTGCAATGAGTAAATCATTGGTCTTGCAAAATTCCAACATGTGATCTCCAGCATCATTTCTATAATCAAGGCCATATTTTCCAACCACTGATCCTTCCTCTTTGTTTCAAACCTTTGCATTCCAATCACCAGTAATTACCAATACATCTTGATTGCATATTTGATCAATTTCAGACTGAAGAAGTTGGAAGAATTTTTCAGTTTTATCTTCACTGTCTTTAGCGGATGGCGTATAAATTTGAATAGCAGAGGTAGTAACTAGTCTTCCTCTAGGCGTATGGATATTATCCTATCACAGACTGTGTTGTACTTCAAGACATATGTTGCTATGTTCTTTCTATCGATGGACTGTTATAGCAATTTTTTATCTATCCTTAGTAAAATTTTATTAGAATGTGATATTAATGACATTTACCAATAATTTCCATATTCCACTGGGTCACCTCACTTTGGAATGGGCACAGACATGGATCTCTTCCAATCAGTTGGCCAAACAGCTGTCTTGCAAATTTCTTGGCATAGATGAGTACTTCCAGTGTTTCAACAGTTTCCTGAATGATTTGAATTTGTGTTCCATCAATTCCTGGAGCCTTGTTCTTTGTCAATCATTTCAGTGCACCTTGGACTTCTTTCTTCAGCTCCATTGATTCTTGATTATATGCTACCTCTTGAAATGGTTCAACATTGATCATTTCTTTATGGTACAGTGACTCTGTATTTCTTCCATACTCATTTTTTTTTTCTAAGTTTTTATTGTGAATTGAGTGAAAATTTACAGGGCAGAACATCAGTTTTACATTCAACAAATCATATACTTTGTTTCATTACAATGGTTATAATCCCCTCCATGTACCTTCAGTTAACAGTATTTCACTCTATTCATTTTAGCTCCTTTTTTCTTTTTAAACACTCAGGCATACATAATAATTTATACCACCAAAGGGCACATTCTACAGGTCTGCCTCCTGACCACCAGCTCTCAGTTCCTCTCTTTCCATGAATCTCTTTCATATTCTTTTGATGTTTTTTGCATCTCTCAATATTTTGCCCATCAAATCCTTCACTAGTGCATGTCAAGTCTGGTTTTTGTTTTTTGGGGTTTTTTTGTTTTTTGTTTTCAGTTCATTCAGCATGAGTAATGCCGAGCATGTTTTACCCTTTTGTTTTTTTTCACTCCAGGTCTTTGCACATTTCAGCATCATATTTAATTTTGTCTTCTTAAACTGCCTTTTGAAGTTTTCTGTCCTGCTCTTTTATATCCTCATTTCTTTCATTTGCTTTAGCATCGCAATGCTGGAGAACAAGTTTCAGAATCTGTTTTGACATCCATTTTGATCTTTTCTTTCCTTTTTAATGACCTTCTAATTTCTTCCTGTATGATGTTCTTGATGTCATCCCACAGCTCTTCTGGTTTTCACTCATTAGTATCTAACATCTGAAATCTGTTCTTTAGATGACCTCTAAATTCAGATGGGATATGTTCAAGGTCATATTTTGTCTCTCATAGACTTGTTTTAATTTTCTTCAGCTTCAGCCTGAACTTGTGTATGAGCAACTAATGGTCTGTTCCACAGTGTGCTCTGATGTTGTTTTGACTGATGATATTGAGCTTTTATACTGTCTCTTGCCACAGATGTACTCAATTTGATTTCTGTGCATTCCATCCAGTGAGATTCATGGGGTATAGTTGTCATTTATGTTTTGTAAAAAAGCTATTTGCAATAAAGAAGTCATCAGTCTTGCATAATTTCTATAACCAAGGTCGTATTTTCCAACCACTGATCCTTCTTCTTCTTTGTTTCCAACTTTTGCATTCTAATCTCCAATAATTACATCTTGATTTCATGTTTGATTCATTTCACTTAAGAAGTTGGTAGAATTGTTCAATTTCTTCATCACTGGCTTTAGTCCTTGGTGCATAAATTTGAATAATAGTGTTATTAGTTGGTCTTCCTTGTAGACATATGAATATTACCCCATCACAGGCAGCACTGCACTTCAAGACAGTCCTTGAAATATTCTTTTACAATGATGAATGCCAACACTGTTCTTTAATTTGTTATTACCGGCATAGTAAACCATATGGTTATCAGATTCTAAATGGCCAATACCAGTAGAGTTTAGCTAACTAAAGCCTAGGATATCAATTTTTATGTGTCATATTTTCTTTTCTGACAACTTTTAATTTTGCTAGATTCATACTTCATACATTCCAAATTCCAGTTTTTAATGGATGTTACATGCGTTTTTCCACAGTTTGAGTTGTACCCAAAAGTAAATGAAGACCCTGAAAGCTTTACTCCACTCGCATCATCCTGGCAGCAATCTGCCACTATTCACAAGGTTTTCAGTGACTAACCATTCATAAGTTGTCTGTCTGCCTCTCCTTCTTCCTAGTCTTTCTTAGTTCAAATCTCCTTTAAAACTTGTCTGCTATGGGTGTTTCTGTGGGTATTTAAAATGCCAGTGGCGCAGATTAAAGTATTTTAGCAACATGCAAGCCACACTACAGTATGACAAACTGGAAGATGAGTATTGAATAAATGATTGAGGGAATCACAAGTACTTAAACATAGAAAGGTAATACTAAAAGTGATTATTTAATATTTAGAAAAGCTCTGTTGTTAGGTGCCATTGAGTCAGTTCTAATTCATTGCACAATAGAAGGAAACCCTGGTAAACTCATTGCTGCTGCCACTGTTTCAATCCATTTCATTGCAGTCCTTCTTCCAATACAGATTTGTCTGTCCTTCTGGCAGTCCATGGTACTTTCAATAATCTTCTTCAACACCATAATTCAAATGCATTGATTCTTCTCCAATTTTCGTTATTCATTATCCAAATTTTGCATACATATAAGGTGATTTAAAGTACCATGGCTTAGGATGTTGTTGTTGTTAAATACTGTTGAGTTGCTTCTGACCCATAGTGACCCTGTATAAGGTTTCTGAGGATCGGCTGGTGGGTTTGAACTGCCAACCTTGCAATTCAAACAGACCTTTCAGTATAGCATAAGGACTCCATCACTTTGGATAAGCACACTTTAATCCTCAGACTGATCCCTTTGGTCTTTATAACATGTGCAGCAAATTTCTACTCCTTTAGAAATTCTCATAAATGAATGAAGTAGTCTTCCTCCAGTCTTCTGTACTCCTATATCTACCCTTTTTGTCTGTTTAGTTTCTTTAGAAGACGAGATAAGCGAGAGCTTGATATGCTTCTGCTTTATCATTAACTCTCACTTACTTTGGCTATTCTAAAGGTGTAAAATAAATGGATTAACTTGACTCAGTGCCTCTGTCTTTGTCTTCAGTTTGTCACTCTAATCATAATTATACATCAATCATAGGAAGTTTGTGTTTGAAGTGTCCCTTAAATATGGCAGAACATACGTACTTGTTTAAAACAAATGTTTTGGAAGAAATATCTCATAGGGCAGATTTTATTGCCACACTTAGCACAAATGTTCACAACCATATGCAGTGGATAATTCTTTCCCAATTTGGTTTATTGTGGTGGTTTCAAAAGACTTCATTGTACATTAAACTTAAATGACAAAGGAATTTTTAAACTTTTTACCAATTTTCTTAGTTCTTTAAACAAAGTGAGGAAAACCCTTTTTACTTTTCATTTTACACTGAGATAATGAAATAGTGTTTAAACATATCTATAGTTATAATTCATGTATGTTGTCATTGTATTTAGTTGCTGCCAAGTAGATTCAGTCTCATAGTGACCGCATGGAAATAGAGTAGAATGACTCTAGGGTTTTCAAGATTATGACCTTTCAAGAGCTCATCAGCAGGCCTGTTTTAAAGAGCCTATGGATTGGTTTGAACCATCTACCTTTTGGTTAGTAGTTTGTGCCACCCAGGGACTTCCAGTTTTTATGTCTACCCACTGCCAGTGAGTCTATTCTGACTCATAGCATCCCTGTATAGGGTTTCTGAAGCTGCATATCTTTATGGGAGCAGAAAGTCTCCTCATTCTCCCACGGAGTAGGAGCTGGTGGATTCAAACTGTTGACCTTGTGTTTAGCATCACAACCTGTAGTCTACTCTGCCACTAGGTGGATTTGAACTGCTGACTTTGTGGTTAGCAGCCCAACCCACAATCCACTACGTCACCAGGGCTCCTTAGTTTTTAATATATTGCTGCTTAACTCTATTTTATGAGAAACCATGTAACTAATGGAATGTTAGCTTTGGAAACTGATTTGATTAAGACTTACAGTTTTACTAGTTACTGGCTGGGTGACCTTGTTTGGGTTACTCAATCTTTCTGAACTTCAGTTTTCTCATTCTAAAACACAAAGTCTATGCAATCACATAAAGTAACATGTCAAAATGCCTAACACATGGTTGTTGCTGTTGCTAAGTGCCGTCGAGTTGGTATCTGACTCATAGTGACCCTGTACAGAGTTCCTGTACAGGGTTTCTGAGGAGCAGCTGGTGAGTTGGAACTGCCAGCCTTTATGGGCCAAACTGACTTTGCAGTTTACTGCATTAACCAGCAGCCCACACTAGAAGTCCATGATAGACACTCCATAAATGCCAGCATCAACTCTCCTACTCGTCTCCCAGCCCCACTTCAGTCTTCATTGAATAGAAACAAAATGTATGATGATTTAGCATATGATGCAGACTGTTGATGTAAATGCAAAGAAATAGGTCACAGAAGGACCACTGATTGTTTTCAGAAACAAAAGAAAATGCCAGTTCTTTATCAATGAAAATGGTTGTCATTTATAATCATTCTTTCATCAACTCAATGTTGTAAAAATGGTGTCCTGAAGGCCCACATTCAGTCTGTATGTCACTGGCAAGCTCGAAGAAGTAAAATGATATCAGAATGGCAAATTACTGGCAGAGCAACTGAGGGAGTCATATTTGGGCAGGAATGCTAGGAAATAACATGAGAAAAAACAAAAAAATAGTAGTAGCTCAAGATCAGAAGAGAGAAGATCAGAATCTTCAGTGGATTCTAATCTGTGTAATAAAGGCCAAGTATAGTAACATAACATTTAAAGCTTTTCATGATCTGACCCCCTACCACTCTCTCAAGACTTTTTCTTAGCCCTCTTTGCCTCAGTTTTATACTGCAGTTACATGCATGATGTAGTTGTATACGTTTTTGCTTCAGTTCAGGTGATTTACTCTGTCTTAAAAGCCCTTCCTGTCTTTCTCCCATAGACTTGATTTGCTTGTATCTTTCAAGATAGTAAAATTATCTACCAGAAAGCATAGTCTGAATTTTTAAAAAATTCCCCAAAGCAAACCCACTGCCATCAAGTTGATTCCTACTGACCATTTAGGACAGAGTAGAACTGCTCTTACCGTTTCCAAGATTGTAAATCTGTATGGGAGCAAAGATAGCCTCATCATTTCCCCAAGAAACAACTTTGGGAGTTGAACCACTGACCTTGTGGTTAGCAGCTCAATGTTTAATTCATTATACCACCAGGGATCCCTCTGAAGCCTTAGGCTGGGTTAAATGAATGTCTTCTTTGTTCACATACCACCAGACACTAATCTCTATGTCTTCATTTACTTCTGAATTTATTTGTTAACGTGCATTTTTCATCTTGTAGTGCAGGTGCTATGTATCACTTATTTATAATTCTTGAAAATCAAACACAGAGGCCTCAGCATTGTTAATCATACTATTGGAGTCTTTTCCCTGTATGGCGGCTGCTTGTGTAACCAATGTTTAGCTCAAAAACCCTAGTCTTCACTTCTCTAGATTTATAATCATTTTCACTCTCAGTTCTTTCTAAAGGATTCTTGATTTCACATGTATGTTACTTGTTTTTTATAGTTATGCTTTCTGTCATACATGATGTGGACCTTAACTCTTCTTGATGCTCAAAAGAAAATAAGATGTTCTTTCTCACACAGTTTTTTTGTGTGTGCAGGGTGGCATGGGATGGCGTGGGGAGAAATCCTTAATGAAACTATTAGATTTTTCTTTTTTAACTACAGAAATGAACCTAACTTAAATTTGGATATCAAGCAACACTATTCTCAGTACCCTGTGACTACCTAAGCTTTTGGACCATTCTCTTACTCATGGATCCTTGTTATTGTGTTATTGTTGTTGTTGTTAAGTGCTGTCGAGTCGATTCCAACCCATAGCGACCCTGTACAGGGTTTCCGAGGCTATAAATCTTTAGGGGCGCAGACCGCCTCATTTTTCTCCCGCGGAACCGCTGGTAGTTTCGAACTGCCAACCTTGAGGTTCACAGCCGGATTCATAACCACTTTGTGTTATTAAGTGCGTCTAATTAGTTCAGAGGAGTCCTGGTGTGGCGCTATGGGTTAATGCACCAGACTGAAAAGCCATTTGAACTGCAATATTGGTGGTTCAAGCTCATCACCTGCTCCTCGGAAACCCTATACAGGGTTGCTATGGGTCGGAATCGACTTGATGGCATTTCACAACAATAATCAGTTCAGAATCATAGCAACTCTTTGCACAAAAGAATGAAATACTGCTCAGTCCTGCGCCGTCTTCGTAATTGTTGTTTGAGCTCATTGTTGTTGCCACTGTGTCACTTCATCTCACTGGGGATGACGGAGTATTCTTTTTTCACTGATCCTATAGTTTACCAACCATGGTTTTCTTCTCCAGGGATTAGTATCTCCTAATAACATGTTCAAAGTACTTGAGACGAAGTTCCCCCATTATCGCTTCTGAGTTGCATTCTGGCTGTATTTACTCCAAGACACCAAGACATATTTGTTTGATCTTCCAGCACTCAACAGTACTTTCAATATTCTCCAAAAGCATAATTCAAATGAACTGATTCTTCTGCAGTCTTCTTTATTTATTGTCCAACTTGACATGCATATGATGTGATTAAAAATACAATGACTTTGGTCAGATGTATCTTATTACTTAAACTGACATCCTTGCTATATAACACTTCAGAGGTCTTTTGCAGCAGCTTTCTCTAATGCAATTTGCCCTTTGATTTCTTGGTTGCTGCTTCCATCAACATTGATTGTGGATCCAAGAAAAATGAAGTCTTAGACAACTTTGAATGTTGCTGCATTTAGCATGATGTTACTTATGATCGCCAGACAGTTTAAAGGAGCATGGAGGCTCTGTAGGAAAAGCACTGGACTACAAACAATTAGGTTGGTGGTTTGAGACCAACAGACACATCAAGGGAGACAGATGAAGTTTTCTGCTTCTACAAAGATTTACAGCTTCAGAAACCCAATACTCCATCATTCGTTTGTCAGTTTGTTGTAATGTGGTGGCTTATGTGTTGCTATGATTCCAGAAGTTATGCATAGGTATTTAAAATGTTAGCAGGGTCACCCACAGTGGAAAGGTTACAGCTGATCTTCCAAATGAAGACAGACTAGAAAGGAGAGACAAACTACTTTCAAATATTTAGTCACTGAAAACCTTATAATAGCAGTGGAACACTGTCAGCACCAGATTATTGAACACTGAAACATGATGAAGAGCACCAGATATTGTCAGATATAATGTCAGAAGATGAGCCCCTCAGATTATAAGGCACTGAAAATGCAACTGGGGAAGAGCTGCCTCCTCAAAGTAGAGTTTTCCATGAAGACACGAAGGGAGTCATACCCTCCTGATGAAGGCACAACTCAAAATGAAGAGAACAGCTGTAAAAATTCATTAATATTCAGAACATAGAATGTACAAAGTATGAATCCAGGAAAATTGGAACTTGTCAAAAATGAAATCGAACTTACAAGCATCAATACCCTAGGCGGAAATTGGTTGGTATTGGACAATCACATGGTTTACTATGCCAGGATGACAAATTGAAGATGAATGGCATTGCATTCATTATCAAAAAGAACATATCAAGATCCATCATGAGGTACAACACTGTCTGAGATAGGATAATATCAACATGCCTACAAGGAAGACCAGTTAATACCACTATTATTCAAATTTATGCAACAACCACTAAAGCCAGTGATGATTAAATTGAAGAATTCTAATAACTTCTTTAGTCTGATATTGATCAAACATGCAATCAACATGTATTGATAATTACTGGTGGTTGGAACGCAAAGGTTGGAAACAAAGAGGAACCATCAGTGGTTGGAAAATATGGCCTTGATGATAGAAATTATGGTGGAGATCACATGATAGAATTTTATAAGACCAATCATCTTTTTCATTGAAAATACCTTTTTTAAAAATCATAAAAGACAATTATCTACATGGACATCACTAGATGGAATCACCAGATGGAAATTGACTATATCTGTGGAAAAGCTCCATATCATCAACCAAAACAAGGCCAGGGGCAGACTGTGGCACAGACCATCAACTCCTCACATGCAAATTCTGGCTAAGCTGAAATTTTAAAAAGTCCATGAGAGCCAAAATATGAACTTGAATATATCCCACCTAAATTTGGAGATCATCTGAAAAATAGATTTGATGCATTAGATACTAAATACCAAAGACCAGATAGTTGTGGGATGACATCAAGAACATCATACAGAAAGAAAGCAAAAGGTCATTAAGAGGACAAGAAAAAATGAAAAGACCAAAATGGATGTCAGAAGAGACTCTGAAGCTTTCTGTTCAGCATAGAGATGCTAAAGCAAATGGTAGAAATGAGGAGGTATAAGTGTTGAACAGAAAAATTCGAAGGTCAGCTAAAGAAGATGAAGTCAAATATTATAATGAAATTAGCAAAGACCTGGAGTTAGAAAACCAAAAGGGAAGAGCATGTACAGCATTTCTCATGCTGAGGGAACTGAAGAAAAAATTCAAAATTCTATTGCAGTATTGAAGGATTGTATGGTCAGAATACTGAATGATACAGAAAGCGTCAGAAGAAGATGGAAGGAATAAAGAGAGTTACTGTACCAAAAAGAAATAAATGGTTGATGTTCAGTCATTTCAAGAAGTAGCATATGATCTATAGTCAATGATACTGAAGGAAAAAGTCCAAGGATCATTGAAGTCATTGGCAAAGAACAAGGCACTGGAATTTGATGGAGTACAAATTGAAATTTTTCAGTGGAGTGATGCAGCACTGGAGGCACTCACTCATCTATGCCAAGAAATTTGTAAGACAACTACCTGTTCATCTGACTGGAAGATATCTGTATTGTGGCTATTTCAAAGATAGGTGACCCAACAGAGTGCGGAAATAATAGGACAATATCATTGATATCCCATGTGAGTAAAGTTTTACTAAAGAAAATGCAAAAATGGCTGCAACCTTACATTAACAGAGAACTTTCAGAGGTGCAAGCCAGTTTCAAAAAAGTACATGGAACAAGAGATATCATTGCTTACTTCAGATGGATCTTGGCTGAAAACAAAGAATACCAGAAAGATGTTTACCTGTGTTTTACTGACTACACAAAGGCTTTCTATTGTGTGAGTCATGACAAACTATGTACAACATTGTTAAGTATGAATATTCCAGAAAATTGAACTGTGTTCATGAGGAACCTGTACACAGATAGACCAAGAGGCAGTCCGAAAAGAACAAGGGAACACCAAATGATTTAAAATTAGGAAAGGTGTGCATCACGGTTGTATTCTTTAACCATATTTGTTCAGTCTGTATGCTGAACAAATAATCTGAGAAGTTTGATTATATGAAGAAAAACAGGGTTGGAGGAAGACTCATTAACAACATGCGATATACAGAAGATACAACCTTGCTTGCTGTAAGTGAAAAGGGCTTAAAATACTTACTGATGAATATCAATGACCACAGCCTTCTGTATCGATTGCCTCTCAAGGTAAAGAAAACAATAAACCTTACCACTGGACCAATAAACAATATCCATATAAATGGAGAAAAGATTGCAGCTGTGAAAGACTTCATTTTGCTGGGATCAACCATGAACACAACACACATGGAAGGAAGCAGCAGTCGAGAAATCAAACAAAGTATTGCATTGGGCAAATCTTCTGCACAAGACCTCTTTAAAGTGCTGAAGAGCAAAGGTGTCAGTTTGAAGACTAAGGTGAGCCTAACCCAAGCCATGGTATTTTCAATAATCTCATATGCATGTGAAAGTTGGATAGTGAATATGGAAGCCCAAAGAAGAATTGAGGCAGTGAGTTATGATGTTGGAGAAGAATATTTAAAGTACCATGGACTGCCTAGAGAACAAATAGATCTATGTTGGAAGAAATGCGGCCAGAGTGCTCCCTGGAAAGCAGGATGTCTATTGGTCTTTCATACTTTGGACATATTGTCAGAAGGACCAGTCACTAGAAAGGGTATCATTTGTGGTAAAGTGGAGGGTCAGAGGAGGAGAGGAAGACCCCCAGCACGGTGGAATGGCAGTGGCAGCATCAATGGGCTCAAACATAGTAATAAATGTGAGGTTGGCCCAAGGACAGGCAGTGTTTCATACTGTTGTGCACAGAGTTGCTATGAGTTTCTACCAATTTAATGGACCTAACAACAACACAACCCCAATAATACTAAATAGGGTACTCATAGGAATTGAGGAAACTGGTTCATCTCAAATCTGTTCCTATTAATTACTCTTGCTTTCAATAACTAATTAGCTTCTGTTGTTTACTTTTTAAATAATAATGACTTTCAATTTCCAACACTGTGCAAGTGTCTTGGGTGCATAAACCATTTGAGTCAAATGGTAGTCTTATTGCTACTTGTAATTTGAAGCAACTAGCATATGGTTAGGCCCACAGTTCTTTCAGTGGCTATCCACATCTACATGGAGCTTTAGCCAGATATTCTGAGGCTCACATAAGCAAGTCGCCAGTGCAATTAGTCCATGTGTGTGCCTCAAGTTTTTTCACTTTACATTGTTCCTCATTTCTTCACCTACCTTGATTGCAACCTCCAAAGAGAGGGGCCTGCCTTAATTTAGACCATGTTTTTTTTTTCTTCCTTTGTAGGAGTCAAGTCTTTCCTTGAATACTAAGTAAGGAAAAATAGGGTCCTCTTTCTGAATGGCATATATATTTTATAATCCAGAATATAAATTTGCTTGTCTAAATTTTCTGATACACCTTAGTCCACATGCTTGGACATACTATATTTACACTAGATTCACACTTATAGAAGCCACATACTATATTATATAATCAGATGTTTTAGACTCAGACTAACTTGGATCAAAATTCTGAGTGTGCCCCTTCTCTGCTATATGACCTTGGGTAAATGACTTAATATTTTAAATTTTCAATTAGCTCAGCAATAAAAATGGGTACAGGAGCTAAGGTAATTCTAGTTGCTATAGCATCCCTGAGTAGATGGGCCAATGTGAGGAGGTACAGCGAGAAGACAACGTCAAGAACTCAGCCCAACTTATTCAAGGACCCAAACTAACAGTAGCTCTGTCAACTTTACAGACTTCAAAGATGCTGCCAAAGTTGTCTAGATTGTTAATATCCATGCAGTAGATAAAGAAGACAGGAGAATCAAATGTGGAAGATTTTTATTAGCCAGGACAGGAAGTGGCACACATTATTTCTAGTAGCAGTCGTCTAAGAACTCAAATACATGGCTAAGCCTATCTCTAAAGAAAGCTCATAAATACCTGGCATGCTTAAAATTAAAAACAACTTAAAGTACTTATTGATGATATTCAAAGGCTACCATCTTCATTACGGATTACACCTAAACATAAATAAAATGAAACCCCTCACACTCACCCAATAAACAACATCATAATAAATAGAAATTGAAGTTGAATGACCCACACCATTGTCTTTAATGGCCTCATCTGCCTGTGAATGTTGCACAATGAAAAAGGAAGACAGAAAAACTGATTCATTTTATTTGGCATTAGCAAAAAAATATTGAATATATCATGAGTTGTCAAAAGAATAAAAATAACAGTATTAGAAGACAAACTACCAGCATTTTCCTTAAGATTGCAACACTTTGACTCACTTAATTTGGACATGTCAACAGGAAAGATTAATCACTAAAAAAGAACATCATGTTTGGGAAGTAGATGATCAGAAAAAATGAGGGACATATTCAATGAGTTGGATTAGCACAATAACCACTAGAGCACAAACATGAACTCAAATATGACAACTAGCATGAAATTGGCACAGGACCAGAAAATATTTTGCTCTGTTATACAAAGGGTAAGCATGAGTCAGAAACAACTTAACAGAAACTAACAACAAGAAGAAATGTACCTAGGGGAAGAAATAGGAAAATATTTGATAATCAGTTAGTATTGTATATTCTAGTCACAAGAGGAATTATAACCCTGACACCTATTACTGATCCACAGAAAGTGAATTTTTTTTTGAAAAAAAAAAATGATAATATCACATGCAAGTAAAATTTTGCTGAAGATAATTCAAGAAAAACTGCAGCAGTGCATGGACAGGTAACTGCCAGATATACATCCCAAATCCAGGGGATGAATAAGGGATTACACTCCTGATGCTAATTAGATCTAGGCTAAAAGCAGAGAATACCAGGAAGATGTTTACTCTTGTGGTATTGGCTATGCTAAAGGATTTGATTGTCTGGATCATAACAAATGACAGATATTTTCAAAGAATGAGAATTACAGGACACTTAAGTGCACTTATATAGAACACAGGAATCAAATTGATTAAATCTATGGAAAGAGATGTTGGAGAGAAGCTCAATATCATCAGCCAAAACAAGGGCAGGGGCAGATTGTGGAGAAGATCATCACTTACTCACATCCAAGATCAGGCTCAAGCCAAAGAAAATTAAAACAATTCCATGGGAAGCAAAATATGACTTTGAGTGCATTCCACCTAAATTTAGAGACCATCTTAGGATTAGACTTTGTGCATCAGACAATAAAGACTGAAAACCAGAAGAGTTGTGGGAAGACATCAAGAATGTCAAACAGGAAAAAAGCAAAAAGTTACTTAAAAGACAAGAAGGAAAGAGAAGACAAAAATGGATGTCAGAAGAGTCTCTGAAACTTACTTTTGAGGATAAGGAAGCTAAAGTGACTGGAAAGTGAATGGAATAAAAGAGGAAGTAAAAGAGCTGAACAGAAATTTCAAATGGAAGCTTGAGAAGACAATGGTTATTATTAAAACAAAATGTACAAAGACTTGGAGTTAAAATCGAAAGGGAAGAATATGATCAGCATTTCTCAAAGTAACAAAACTGAAGAAAAATTCAAACCTCAACTTGCAATATTGAAGGACTCCATGAGCAAAGTGGAGTCTTGGTGTGGCACTGTGGGTTAATGCATCAGACTGCAAAGTCATTTGAACTGTAAGGTCGGCAGTTCAAGCTCATCAGCTATTCCTAAGAAACCTTATACAGGGTCACTATGGGTCAGAACTGACTCGACGGCACTTGACAACAATCACATGAGCAAAATATTGACTGATGCAAAAAATATTAAAAGAAGATGGAAGGAATACACAGAGTCACTGTAACAAAAAGAAATGGTAGATGTTCAACCATTTCAAGAAGTTGTTGTTGTTGTTGTTGTTGTTGTCAGGTGCCATCGAGTCGGAACTGACTCATATCGACCCCATGCACAGCCGAACAAAACAATGTCCGATCCTGGGCCAACCTCACTACTGCTGCCACACCTGAGTCCATCAATGATTATGATTAAGAACCATTGGTCCTGAAGAAAGAAGTCCAACCTTCGTTGAAAGCACTGACAAAAAGCATGGCTCCAGGAATTAATGAAATACAAACTGAAATATTTCAACCGACTGATGTAGCACTGGAGGTACTCATTCATTTATGCCAAGAAATTGCAAAGACAACTACCTGGCCACAACCAACTTGAAAAGATCAATATTTGTACCAATTCCAAAGAAAGATTACCTAACAGAACGTGGATATCATTTAATAATATCATTAATATCACATGGAAGTAAAATTTTGCTGAAGATAATTTAAAAATGATTGCAGCAATACATCAACAGAGAGTTTCCAGAAATTCAGTTACATTCAGAAGGGGACATAGAATGAGGGATATCATTGCTAATGTCAAATGGATCTTGGCTAAAGCAAAGAACACCTGAAAGATATTTACTTGTGCTTTACTGACTATGTAAGGCATTTGACTTTGTGGATCATGACAAACTATGAATAATATTAGAAATAATGGGCATTCCAGAACACTTAATTGTGCTCATGAGAAATCTGTATATAGGTCAAGTGACAGTTAATCTGACAAGAACTAGAAGATACTGATGGGAGGGCTAAAGCTGAGAGTGAAGTGTCCAGTTGATATGAAGTGAGGGGATATGAACAAGGGAGACCAAACTTGCAGATAGTGCCCATTGGATGTTCAGAACCTGACTAGAATAAGGAAAAGCGGGGGGGATTTGTTGTTGTTGTTGTTCTAAGAAAACAAGTGTAAATCACTATAATCTGATGAACTTGACCTATACTTATAGATGTAGTAGCTTAAAATACCAACCAAGAGGGAAAGAATCTTTACAGCAATGGGTCATTCCCATTCCCTCTGTACACAGGGTTAATAGGGATGGGCAACCTAGACATTGGATACATAAAATGGGGGTGCTTTTGTAAAGGCACAAAGTGACTGGCTTACAAGTTTTCAAGAGGGAGTTTACATTCAGTGTGTGCAGGAGGAAGGTAGAATCCCTATTGAGTGGTTTTCATCCTGTCTAGATAGCTCTGGTGAAAGGAGATGGGGACAGGACTCTCATGATTCAATAGTGAGTAACTGTTTTCATGACTAATTGTAATGGTTGCAACTGTAAAGGTCGAAGTGTTGTTGCAAAAGGGGTTGAGTGGTCGATCTTACAGTCCCAGAGTGGAGGACCCTGGGACCATCAAGGGAGAAGAGCGGGAACTAAGTGTGGAACTAACTATCCATTGAAGCAGCAATGCCAGAGATGGAGACAGAGATGATGACACAGAAAGATGGAGCAGCTGAGGATTCTAGACTCGTGGATGGAGAGGGGATGTGTGCTGGTGGCCGAGGGGGCAGGGTGTGCCTTTTTAATGTTTGAATGATTGTATATTCCTGAGTGGTTTGGTGCATATTCAAAACAAAACAGAGAGAATAAAAGAAATACTGTTGAATGATGAAACATGCAGGGGACTGTAATCATTGCAATGAAATGAACTGATGTTCCCCATGTAAACTATCACTCAATTTACAATAAAAATAAAAACTTAAAAAAAAAATAAAGAAAGAAAGAAGATACTGATGGTTTAAAAGCAGGAAAGGTGTGCAGAAGGGTTGTAATCTTTCAGCATATTTATTCAATCTCAATGGTGAGCAAATAATCCAAGTAGTTGAATTGTATGAAGGAGAATGTGACATCAAGATTGGAGGAAGGATCGTTAACAATCTGCAATATACGGATAATACAACCTTTCTTGCTGGAAGTTTGTTGTTGTTAAGTGCCATTGAGTCGGTTCTGACCCATAGCGACCCTGTACAGGGTTTCCGAGGGTGTAAATCTTTATGGGAGTAGAAAGCCTCATCTTTTTCCCGCGGAGCGGCTGGTAGTTTCAAACCGCTGACCTTAAGGTT
>NW_006408544.1:13531768-13549371 GCF_000296735.1 Chrysochloris asiatica
TAGCGACCCTGTACAGGGTTTCCGAGGGTGTAAATCTTTATGGGAGTAGAAAGCCTCATCTTTCTCCCGTGGAGCGGCTGGTAGTTTCGAACCGCAGACCTTAAGGTTCGCAGCCCGATTCGTAACCACTACGCTACCAGAGCTCCTTTACTGGAAGTTTAGAGGATTTAAATTACTTCCTGGTGAAGATCAAAGACTACAGCCTTCAGTATGGATTACACTTCAATGTAAAGATACTGAAAATCCTCACAACTAGGCCAATAAATAAAAACATGATGTTGTTGTTGTTAAGTGCAGTCGAGTCAGTTCCGACCCACAGCGACCCTGAACAGGGTTTCCGAGGCTGTAAATCTTTACCGGAGCAGAAAGCCTCATCTTTCTCCCGCAGAGCAGCTGGTAGTCTGAAACTGCTGACCTTGCGGTTCACAGCCCTATTCGTAACTACTCCCACCCAGTCTTTAATCACCTCATATACATGTGAAAGTTGGACAATGAATAACAAGACTGTAAATGATTTGATGAATATGCAATATGCTGTTGGATAAGAATATTGAAAGTACCATGGACTGACACAAGAACAAAGATATGTCTTGGAAAAAGTACAGCCAGAATTATCCTTAGAAGCCATGATAACAAGACCTCACCTCTTATACTTTGGACATGTTACCAGGAGGGACCAGGACCAGTTCCTGGAGAAGGATATCATGCCTGATCAAAAAGCAAGACCCCCATTGAGACGGATTGCTACACAGGCAGCAGCAATGGGCTCTAGCATACAATGATTTTGAGAATAGCGTAGGACTGGGCAGTGTTTCATTCTGTTGTTCATGGGGTTTCTGTGAGTCAGATCTGACTTGATAGCACTAATAACAACAATGGGGAACCTGTACAAAGACCAAGAGGCAGTCCTTTGAAACGACCAACAGAATACTACATCGCTTAAAATTATAAAAGGTATGTTTCAGGGTGGTATCCTTTCACTGTACTTATTCAATCTGTATGCTGAGTAAACATGCCAAGAGGCTGGACTGTACAAAGAAAAATGTGGCATCAAGACTAGAGGAAGATTCATTAACAACCTGCAATACAGAGATGACACAACCTTGATTACTGAAAGTAAAAAGACCGGAAGCATTAACTGATGCAGATAGAAAATTACAGCGTTCAGTATGGATATCTCGACATAAAGAAAATAGAAATCCTCATAACTGGAATAATAAGTAATATCATGATAAATGGAGAAAAGATTGAAATGGTCAAGGATTTAATTAGTATCAATAATGAATGCTCAGAGAAGAAGCAGTAGAAAAAATCAACCAACTTATTGAACAAATCTGATGCAAAAGATTTCTTAAAGGTATTTAAGAGCAAAGATGTCACTTTGAGGATCAAGGTACACCTCACCCAAGCCACAGTATTTCCAATCACCTCATATGAATTCAGAAGCTGAACTACAAACAAGTACAAAAGGCAACAGAAAAATTGTGGTGTTTGCATAGAATATGAGTACATATGACTGCTACAGGAATGAACAAATCTGTCATGGAAGAAGCACAGCTAGAATGTTTCACGAAGCAAGGATGGCAAGACTTTGTCTCACATACTTTGGTCATGTTACCAGAAGGGACAATCCCTGGAGAAGGAGCTCATGTCTAATAAAGCAGTGGGGCAACAAAAAGAAGCTGACTCTCAATGAGATGGACTGATACAATGGCTACAACAATATGCTTAAACATAACGATGATTCTGAGGATGGTGATGAGCCAAGTAGTGTTTCATTCTGTTGTTTTTAGGGTCAATAAGTATTGGAACCAATCTAAGAGCACCTAACAAGAAGAACCACAACATCTTCTGAAGCAGATATCACTGACATCTACCCCTCAGCTCACAATGGCTCAATATGATAAACACTGCACTGAAAAACACAAGGTTGGTGGTTCAAGCCCACTAGCTGCTCCACAAAAGAAAGATGAGGCTTTTTGCTCCTGCAAAGATTTACAGCCTTAGGAACCCAATACAAAGTGGTTGGAACCAACTCAAGAGCACTTAACAACAAACTCTCAGCGTGAACTTTCACTTCAGTGGATAATTCTTAGCATAATGGCAGCTCTGACTTTGCTAAGGCTATATATTGGACAAACTCAGGAATAATGTCACTAGGAGTAATTCTCAATCTATGAGAGTTAATATATAAATATTCTAGATTCTTCATTCCTTCTTTCACACCACAATGCTATAAAACTAAATAAGAAAATCAAGGAAATAAAATTGAATACATGGAAACGGACTAACACTCTGCTGTAAAGCAACTGGGTACCAGAAGAAATTAAATGTGAACTCACATAGTTCCTAGAAACCAACAAGAACAAAAACACAACATACCAAAATCTGTGGGATGCGGCTAAAGGGGTGCTGAGAGGACAATTTACTGCAATAAATGCACACATCCAAACAGAAGAAAGAACGAAAATTAACACATTAACACAGCATCTACAACAATTAGAAAAAGTCCAACAGAGGGAACCCACAGTCACCAAAAGAAAAGAAATAATAAGGATTAGAGCAAAATAAATGAGATAGAAAACAGAAATACTATAGAAAGAAAAAAACAGGACAATAAGCTGTATCTTTGAAAGGATAATAAAATTGACAAACCATTGGAAAACCTAACAAAAGAAAAGAGAAAGAAGACACAAATAACACACATTAGAAACCACGGGCGATGTCACAACAGAACCAAACGAAATCAAAAGATGATAACAGAATACTATGAAGAGTTGCACTCCAACAAATTTGAAAACTTAGAAGAGATAGGTACATTTTTAGATAAACACAACCTACCTAAACATACACAGAGTGAAGTAGAAAACTTGAACAGACCCATAACAAAAGACGAAATTGAGCAGGTCATCAAAAACTCCCTAACAAAAGAAGTCCAGTTCCAGATGGCTTCACTGGTGAGTTCTACTAAACATTCAGGAAAGAGCTGTCACCACTTCTATGCAAATTATTCCAGAATATAGAAGAGGATGGAAAACGTCCTAATACATTTAATGAAGCAAGTATAATCCTCATACCAAAACCAGGGAAGGACATCACTAAGAAAGAATATTATAGAAAAATATACTTCATGAATATAGATGTAAAAATTCTCAACAAAATCCTAGCCAACAGAATCCAGCAACAAATCAAAAAGAAAATACAACATGATCAAGTGGGATTCACATCAGGGATGCAAGGATGGTGCAACATTAGAAAAATGATCAACATAATTCACTATATCAATAAGAAAAAGGAAAAGAACCACATGATCATATCGATTGATGCAGAAAAGGCATGTGACAAAATCCAACATCCATTCCTGATAAAAGTGCTCAACAAGTAGGAATTGAAGGGAAATTCCTCAACATAATTAAGAGCAAATATACAAAACCAACAGCCTACATGACTCAATGGAGAGAAATTGAAAGCCTTCTCTCTGTGAACAGGAATGAGACAAGGATGCCCTTTGTCACCACTCCTATTCAAATTTGTTATGGCACTCTTAGCCAGACCTATATGGCAAGATAGGGAAATTGAAGGCATCCAAATTGGCAAAGAGGAAGTAAAACTCTCTCTATTTGCAGACGATAGGATCCTATACATAGAAAACCCCAAAGACTCAGTTACAAAGCTACTGGATGTCATTAGAAGATTCAGCAAAGTGGCAGGGTATAAGATTAACATACAAAAATCAGTTGGATTCCTCTATAGTAACAAAGACAGCACTGAAAAGGACATTACATTAGAGAAGCAATACCTATTACAATAGCCACCCTAAGGATGAAATATCTAGGAATAAATGTAACCAGAGAAATAAAGGAGCTATAGAATGAAAACTACATAACACTACTACAAGAAACCAAAAGAGACTTACAAAAATGGAAGAATATGCCATGTTCCTGGACAGGAAGACTTAACATACATTGACAGAGAACTTTTAGAGGTTCAAGCCGGATTCAGAAAGGCTGTGGAATGAGGGATATCATTGCTGACGTCCGATGTATCTTAAATGAAAGTAGAGAATATCAGAAAGATGTTTACCTGTGCTTTATTGACTACGCAAAGGTTTTCGATTGGGTGGATCTTGACAAGCTATGGACAACATTGCGCAGTACAAGTATTCTGGAACACTTAATTGTGCTCATGAGGAATCTGTACATGGACCAAGAGGCAGTTGCTCAAACAGAATATGGGAACACTGAATGGTTTCAAATTAAGAAAGGTCTGCAACAGGGTTGTATTCTTTTACCATACTTATTCAACCTGTATGCTCAGCAAATAATCTAGAAGCTGGGTTATATGAAGAAAAACATGGCATCACGATTGGAGGAAGACTCATTAACAACTTGCAATATGCAGATAATACAACCTTGTTTGCTGCAAATGAAGAAGACGTAAAATATTTACTGATGAAGATCAAAGAACACAGCCTTCGGTATGAATTACATCTCAATATAAAGAAAACAAAAATCCTCACCAATGGACCAATAAACAACATCTGATCAACGGTGAAAAGATTGAAGTTCTTAAGGACTTCATTCCTCTTGGATCAACTATCAACACTCATGGAAGCAGCAGTCAAGAAATCAAACGACGTATTGCCTTAGGCAAATCTGTTGCACAAGACCTTTTTAAAGTGTTGAAGTGCAAAGATGGCAACTTGAGGACTAAGGTGCACCTGACCCAAGCCATGATGTTTTCAATAACCTCATATGCATGCGAAAGCTGGACAGTGAATAAGGAAGGCCGTAGAAGAATTGATGCATTTGAGTTATGGTGTTGGAGGAGAATATTGAAAGTGCCATGGGCTGCCAAAGAACCAACAGATCTGTGTTGGAAGAAGTTCAGCCAGAGTGCTCCTTGGAGGCCATGATGGCCAAACATCGTGTCTCACACTTCAGACATATTGTCAGGATTGACCAGTTGCTGGAGAAAGATATCATGTTTGGTAAGGTGGAGGGTCAGAGAAAAAGAGGAAGATCCCCCCAGTGAGATGGATTGACAAAGTGGCAGCATCAATGGGCTCAAGCATGGCAACAACTGTGAATTTGGCCCAGGATCAGGTAGTGTTTCATTCTGTTGTGCATAGGGTCGCTATGAGTCGGCACCAACTCTATGATACCTAACAACAACAATAAACATTAACTATTATTACCAGGTACATAACCATTAGTGCCAAAAGATAATATCTGAAAACTCAAGTCTACCAGGAATCAAAACCATTGTTTCTGGTATTATACTAAGCTGCCTTTCACCTTATAAAAAAAAACTGTTTAATAGAGGAATTAAGCTAAAAACCATGATTTCTAATGTGATCATAGTACACTTTCATACTGTTCAAAGAATAAGAACTATTTATTTTCAAAGGGATAGACCACATTGATTTTTAAAGATTGTACAAATAAATGTATTGAAATTCCATTAAGAGAAATTAATGTTCCAGAAGAAAAATAAAATTTTAAGTTTTTATTATCATTGTTTAGAATAGTATGTAAATATATGATCCACATCTTTCTTTCACTGACCCTTTTACATGCCACGGTAAATTAATCCAACGTATTAATTTGCTCAGACTCACCAAACAGTTTAAAGTACAAATTACATTACCCTTCTCAAATTCAAGACTCATATACTTATATCAGTCCTAAAACACTCAAATTTCATACGAGGGTAACCAAAGCATAGTATTTCATTATCTGGCCATCTTTTTTAAACCAGGTAGACAATTTTTCATTTTTCTTTATTAAAAAAACAAGCCTGTAACCTATCAGTTAATGAGAAAATTTCATCAATGAATCTATTGTTTGTTGTTGTTGGTAAGTGCTATCAAGTTGGTTCTAACTCACAGCGACCATGTATCATTTCTGCAGAAGCAGAAAGCCAGATTTTTCTCCCATGGAGCAAAGTTTGGGGCTCAAACACTGACTTTGTGGTTCGCAGTTCAGTGCTTAGTCTACTGAACTACTGTGCTCTCCACCTATTTATATATCATAAATTGACCTGGTGCAGCGCTGTGGGTTAATGCACTGCACCAGGTAAGTTCAAGCTCACCGGTCACTCCTCGAAAACCCTATTCAGGGTCCCTATGGGTCAGAACTGACTCAATGGCACTTAACAACAAACTGACCTATAATAAAGCATCATAAATGTTCAATGGTTAAAACTATTGCCTTTGGAGTCAGGTAATCCTCAGTTTTGAGCTCAGCTCACTACTTGTCCGTTGTGCAATGATGTCAAATTATATTACCTGATCCTCAGTTCCCTCACCTTCAAATGGAGATACAGTAGTTCAAAGGTTTGGTCATACAGAATGAGATAAAGTATGTAAGCTATTTAGCACAATGCCACATAAGCAATAATAAATGATAATTGATAATTTTATTTCTTATTGCTCTTGCTATTATTAATATTGTCTTTTAAATTTTAATAAAAGTAATTTTATCAATCTTAAAATTTCACCTTATGAAGGCCATTTTGCTCATTATCAATCCTCCTTCATTTATTCAAACACTTATTGAGCTCCTTATTATACAACCTACAGCACACTACGTGCTGGAGAACAAAATTTAACAAGAAACTATCCCTGATTTCAAGGAATAGACAGTGATAAGGAAAACAAAGGAGACAATTAAATTATTGTAATACAATAAGAGCAATAATGAAAGATGCTAAAATATAGATGTAAGGACACTCATTAGAAGCACTGATGATGTAGTGGTTAAAGGGCTCAGGTGCACAAAATTACTGGTTTAAACCCACCAGCTGTTCCACAGGAGAAAGATGTGGTGGTCTGTTTCTGCCAGAGTCTATAGCCTTGGAAATTCATGTGAGGCAGTTCTACTCCATCTTTACAGGGTCACTTATAAGTCAGAATTGAAATAATAGCAGTGTTTGGCATTGTTTGTTAGGGACACCCAATTCTGCCTAAGGGGTACTGTTTTTCAGATGAAGTAATAGCAAACTGAGTCTTAAATTAAGTCACTTAATCTTTTATCAGGTACAGAAAGGGTCTGGGGCACAGAAATAAAAACACCAAAACAGCCTGTATAAAGTTATGAAGGACTCCTGGATGGTACTATAGGGTCAGCACTGGACTCACAACCACAAGGTCAGCAGTTCAGACACACCGGTTGCTCCTTGGAAACCCTATACAGGATTGCTATGATTCAGGACCTACTTGACAGCACTTAAACAACAACCTAGTTACGAAGGTTTGAGAGAAGTTGCTACATTTGTACGATGTTGTTGTGTAGTGCCTTTGAGTCATTTCTGAATCAATTGCGATCCTGTATAAGGTTTCTGAGGAGTGACTAGTGGGTTTGAATCACCAATCTGTGGTTCAAATCAACCTTGTGGTCCAGTGCATTATCCTGCAGCACCAGACAAACATGTTTTTCCCATCAAAGTCGTCAAAAGGTCATTATTTCCTCTTTTGTTTGCTCACATAGCAGTCTTGGGTGTTTTATTTGTTAAGCACTTTGCTTGGTTCTATGGACTCCTGGCATGGTGCTGTATGATCAGCACTGGACTGTAAATCACAGGCTCCTTAGAAACCTATATAGGGTCACTATGAGTCAGAACCAATTCAACAGCACTTAACAATAACTACCTCGAAGAGCAGTGATTAATCTAAGAAGACTCAAAAGGTTCCTGTTCTGTAATGAATCAAGTTATATAGTCATTAAAAAAAAAAAAAAAAAAAGTTTAAGATCACTTCCTTTGAGTAGATTCTGACTCAAAGCAACCCTACAGAACAGAGGAGAACTGTGCAACAGGGTTTCAATGGTGGTAATTCTTTACTGAAACAGACTGCCACAATTTTCCTCCTTAAAATAACTGCTGAGTTCAAATCACCAGCCTTTTAGTTAGCAGTCAATTATTTAATCACGAGTTGTTATATGCTATCGAGTCTGTTCGCACTCATAGAGACCTTGTATATGGTGTCCGAGGAGCAGCTGGTAGGTTTAAACTGCTGACATTATGGTGAAATATCCTTCAGCACCAAACTAGGACTCTGCTTTAGCCACTGGTAGAGAATAAAAGAAGTTAAAACACGATAATGTATCAAGTTGCACTAGAAAGGTAAAATTAAGATAGTGGTGCTATTTTCTCAAGGGAAATAATGCTTGTGGAGAGGGGAACATGAAAGAAAATACAGATTCAGAGGAGAGTTCATATTTGACCAGCTGATCTTATGGGGTGGGGGGAAGAAGCTTATTACGATTTCTGATGGCAACAGGGTTCATCCATATGCACCAATAATTCCCCATTACTTAAGCAAATTAATCACTCAGTAAATCTGGATGTACCCTTGGAATCTTTTCTAACACAGCACACCAGGAAGCCACTGTCAGAAGCTCATATATTGCACAATACAAAACCCCTGTGACTTTCCTGTTTCAAATATTTTAAAATAAATCCTTGAATTAAATTATGTCAGATGAAAGCTCCATATGTCAAATGTATTATTTTAAGTGACAACTGAATTGATTACACTAAAATGCCCTTTGGCTTATAAACTCAGCCGACCTTGAGGGATGTTACAAGATCCAATTCTATGAAATGTATTTCATAGGATATTGTATGTTGTTCAACACATTTCACAATATCAACTTTAGTAACCTCCAAAAGAAAATTTGTATCAAGTTTCACTACCTTATTTATTTTTATCTTAAGGACAGTACTTTTTTTTGCTGAAATTCACTGCCAAAAATGTCAAAAGTAAATCTGTTGTCTACCTGTGACAAACTTATGGGACCTCAGTGTGCAAAGGCTCATACAGTTGGTGATATCAATTGTTGTTGCTGTTGTTGTTGTTATGTGTCAACAGTGCTGTGGGTTAGACATTGGGCTGCTAACTTTAAGGTCAGTGGTTCAAATTCACCAGCTACTCCACAAGCGAAAGAGGAGGCTGCCTGCTCCTATAAAGATTTAGAGTTTCAGAAACCCTATATTGATGTGAGTCAAAATTGATTCAAAGGCAGTGGGTTAGGTGTTTTTCATTCCTTTGTCTGTTTTTTAGGTATTGTTGAGTCAGCTCTGACTCATGGCAACCCCACGTACAACGTACAACAGAATGAAAGACAGCCTGATTCTAAACCATCCTCACAATTGTTATTGTTGCGGTCACTGTGTCAGTCCATCTCATCAGAAGTCCTCCTATTTGGTGCTAACCCTCTACTTACTATGCATGATGTTTCCATGATGCTCCTAAGAACATGTCCAACATATGTGAGATGAAGGCTACCCATCCTTGCTTCTAAGGAGCATTCTAATTGTATTTCTTCCAAGATGTATTTATTTGCTCTTCTGGCAGTCCGGGGTACATTGAATATCACCACTTATCTGTCAGTTTGTTGTACCGTGGTGGCTGTAGTACTGGAAGCTACGCCACTAGTATTTCAAACACCAGCACCGTCACCTATGATGGGTAGCTTTCAGTGGAGGTGATCCACTTCTCAGTAATAAGCTACTGAAAATCTTAGGAATAGGAATTACTTATATAGTATCATTCGTGTGATGACCACGCAGTCATATTGGGAAATACCTTGAATTCAGCTATTTAGTAAGGAATGGAATAAAATTAGAGAATAATTACGGAAAAGATGTTTTGGAAAAAGGAAAGAATTATTTCAAGTTGTAAGTAAGCTAACACAAGCCTTAATCTTTAAAATGAGAATAACTACAACTCTCACAGACATATTCTTGAAAAAAGCCTTAATGTCTTTAATTGAGGTAAAGAAAAAAAGAGTCCAAAGATACTTTCAAGATATATTCTAGGCACCCAAAATATCATGGATAGGTCACTAGTCCATGATACAAATTAAGTGGAAGACATTGTTTACAATTATTGTGAACATGATTCAGTTTGACAGAACAAAAACATAACGTTGTTGTTGTTGTTAAGTGCCGTCAAGTCAGTACCAACCCAAAGTGACTCTGTATAGGGTTTCCGAGGAGCAGCTTGAACCGCTGACCTTACAGTTCAAATGACTTTACAGTCTGGAGCATTAATCCACAGTGCCAGAAAAAAGAGTCCGAAGTTACTTTCAAGATATTTTCTAGCCACAAAATACATCCTGGATAGATCACTAGTCCACGATACAAATTAAGTGTAAGACATTGTTTACAATTAATGTGAACATGATTCCAGTTTGACTGGACAAAAATATTATGCATGGACTAAATAAAGAGCAAACCCCTGCATAATTAAGTCCTCAATTGTTTGGAATAGGCAGTCAATGTGCTTAGGGCTCAGAGAAAGGAAACACTTGAAAATCATCATATAATTGACATTAGTATGATTCTTCAGTCACACATACACACAGAGACACACACAAGCACGCTCATTATTCAAAACAAACAAAGTTAACAATTATTTCCAACAAATAAAAAAGTTCTACATTTTTCATTAAAAGTTACTGAATTAACAACTAAATATATTCTAAATCTTAACCATGTGTCATTCAGAATGTAAGGTTCAGATCAAAAGTTGTTTAGCAAGATCCAAACCTGATAAGATGGGTGTTCACAATCAAGTCATGATCCCCCTTTTCAGAATACCCACAGCATTTTCCTTTAGTGATACAATATTACTTTGGGTCTTTCATTTGTCTTTAACTGAATATGTTCTCTTTATATAGGAACTTCTTCTCTCCCAAAGACTAAGTTATTTGAACACGTCATTCAAAACCAAGTATATTGTAGACATTCGATAAGTAATGGTTTATCACATATCCAAATCATAAAATAAATATTTCTTTTTTGTTGTCAAAATTAACACCTGTAAATTACTGTACAAATTATAAAGTGCTAAATAAATATTCATTATAATTAGCTTCCATTATACTTTCAATCTTTCATGGTAAGAACTTCAAAAAGTAGTATCTTAGTTTTCAATATTTTCAAGTCAACTAAACTAAAATGAATTTTTCCCCTAACAACTTGTTCCATTATGGTAAAATATTAAAGACGTTAATCATCAGGAATTGTAAAATGGGCTTGGGTTATGAAAAAAACTTCATTGGACAAAGTCAAAGGCTTTTAATATACTCACCACTTTCAAAACAAGCATCAAAGACAAGATGTCCTTTCTTGGGCTGTCCACAGTATCCAGTTGGAAACACCATATATTTGCTCACATTCCCTCCGATGGCTTCATCATTTCCCATATCATTGCCTATTTTTAAAATGATATTAAACAGAAACCAAAATAAATTCAGTAATAATAAGCAAATTCAGTAATAATAACTCCAATTATGTTCTTATCATTAATTCACCACTCCTATGTCATGTAGTACTTATTCAAACAAGAACAAATGAAAAACGTATTATGGTACAATAAAAAGAGGCTACATTTTTAAATCAAAAAATATGAGCTCAAATCTCAACTTTAACAAATTCTAAGTCTTTGTGACTCCAAACAATCTGTCTAGTTCCTTTATGCTTCAGTTTTTCTCATAATAAAAAGATAATGGCAAAAACTATCTTTTTTTTTTTTTTTTTTTAACAAAACTATCAAATGGTGGTTGTTTGGTGAATTAGATATTATGAAAATCTAATATTACGACTAAAATCCAAAGTATAGTCGTTGTTGTTGTTGTTAGATGCCATCGAGTCAGTATCGACTCATAGTGACCCTATGCACAACAGAACAAAACACTGCCTGATCCTGGGCCAACATCACAATTGTTGCTACACTTGAGATCATTGATGCTGCCTCTTTGCCAATACTCTTGTGGGGGGTCTTCCTCTTTTTCTCAGACCTTACCAAACATGATATCATTCTCTGACCTTAACAAACATATCATTCTCCAGCGACTGGTCAATCCTAACAATATGTCCAAAGTATGAGAGGCTAAGTTTGGCCATTATGGCCTCCAAGGAGCAAACTGGTTGCACTTCTTCAACAGATCTGTTGGTTCTTTGGCAGTCCATGAAACTTTCAACATTCTCCTTCAACACCATAACTCAAAAGCATCAATTCTTCTACGGTCTTCCTTATTCACTGTCCAGCTTTCACATACATATGAGGTTACTGAAAATACCATGGCTTGGGTCACGTGCAACTTAGTCCTCAAGCTGACATCTTTGCACTTCAACACTTTAAAAAGGTCTTCTGGAGCAGATTTGCCTAATGCAATACGTCCTTTGATATTTTTGATTGCAGCTTCCATGAATGTTCATAGCTGATCCAAGAAGAATGAAGTCCTTGACAACTTCAATCTTTTCTCTGTTGATACGATCTTGTTTATTGACCAGTGGTGGGATTTTTTTTTTTTTGTTTTCTTTACATTGAGATGCAACCCATACCGAAGGCTGTGCTCTTTGTTCTTCATCAGTAAATATTTTAAATTCTCTTCAGTCTCAGCAAGCAAAGTTGTATCATCTGCATCATGTTAATGAATCTTCCTCCAATCCTGATGCCACGTATTTCTACATATAATCCAGTTTCTCAGATTACTTGTTGAGCATACAGGTTGAATAGTATGGTGAAAGAATACAACCCTGTCATACACCTTTCTTAATTTGAAACCATTCAGTGTTCCCATGTTCTGTTCGAACAACTGTTTCTTGGTCCAGGTACAGATTCCTCATGAGCACAATTAAGTAAGTGTTCAGGAATACTCAAACTTCACAATGTTGTCCAGAGCTTGTCATCATCCACATAATTAAAAGCCTTTCCCTAGTTAATAAAGCACAGCTAAACTTCTTTCTGGTATTCACTGCTTTCAGTCAAGATCCATCAGATATCAGCAATGATTTCTCTCATTCCACAGCCTCGTCTGAATCTGGCTTGAACCACTAGAAGTTCTCTGTCAACGTATGCTTGAAGCCATTTCTGTATTACCTTTAGTAAAACTTTACTTGTGTGGGATATCAAAGATATTGTCCAATGATTTACACATTCTGTTGCATCACCTCTTTGGAATGGGCACAAATATGGATCTTTTCCAAACAGTTGGCCAGATAGTTGTCTTCCAAATTTCTTGGCAAAGATGAGTGAGTGCCTCCTGTGCTGCCTCACTTTCTTGAAAAATTTCAATTTTGATTCCATCAATTCATACTGCCTTGTCTTTGCCAATTCCTTCATTGAACCTTGGACTTCCTCCTTCTGTATATTTGGTTCTTGATCATATGTTACCTCTTGAAACGATTGAACATCGACCATGTCCTTTTGATACAGTGACTCTGTATATATATTCCTTCCATCTTCTTTTGATGCCTTCTGCATCATTCAATAAGTTGCCCAGAAAAGCTTTCAATAACGAAAGTTGAGGCTTGAATTTTTTCTTCAGTTCCCCTAGCTTGAGAAATGCTGAGCATGTTCTTCCTTTTTGGTTTTCTGGTTACAGATCTTTGCACATTTTGTTGAAATATTTGGCTTTGTCTTCTCGAGCCGATCTTTGAATTTTTCTGTTCAGCTCTTGTACCTCCTCATTTCTTTCATTTGCTTTAGCATTTCTGCACTGGATAGCAAATTTCAGTGTATCTTGTAACATCCATTTTGACCTTTTCCTTCTTTTTGCTTTCTTCCTATATGATGTTCTTGAAGTCATCCCACAACTCTTTGGGTCTTCGGTCTTTAGAGTTTAATGTATCACTCTGTTTTTCCGATGATCTCTAAATTCAGGCGGAATATATTCAAGGTCACATTTTGGCTCTAATAGACTTGTTTTCATTTTCTTCAGCTTCAGTTTGAATTTTCATAAGATCAATTGATGGTCAGTTCCACAATATGCCCCTGGTCTTCTTTTGACTTATGATATATAGCTTTTCAATGGTCTCTTTCCACACATGTAGTCAAATTTGATTTCTGTGTATTCTATCTGGTGAGGTACATGTGTATAATCGTCTCCTATACTGTCTAAATAATGTATTTGAAATGAACAAATCATTGATTTTTCAGAATCCTATTATGTGGTCTCCAGCATCATTTCTATCACCAAGGCCATATTTTACAACTACTGATCCTTTGTCTTTGTTCCCAACCTTTGCATTCCAATCACCACTAATGATCAATACATCTTGAGTGCATGTTTGATCAATTTCATATTGAAAAAGTTGGTAGATTTCTTCTATTTCATCCTCACTGGCTTTAGTGGTTGGTGCGTAAATTAGAATAATAGTGGTATTTACTGGTCTTTCCTGTAAGCACATGGATATCATACTATTATAGACAGCGCTGTTCCTCATGATTGATCTGGATATGTTCTTTTTGACAATGCATGCAACAATTTGTCATTCCTGGCATAGTAAACCATGTGGTTGTCAGATTCAAAATGGCTAATACCAGTCTATTTCAGTTCACTAATGCCTAAGATATCGATGTGTATGTGCATCATTTCATTTTTGACAATTTCCAATTTTCCTAGATTCATATTTCATACACTTCATGTTCTGATTATTAACGGATGTTTACAGCTGCTGTTCCGCAATCTCAGTTATGCTCCATCACTAAATGAAGGTCCCACGAGCTTTAATCCATTCACATCATCACGGTCAACTCTACTTTGAGGAGGCAGCTCTTCCCCAGTCACATTTTGAGTGACTTCCAACATTTCCAACACTGTATCTGACAGTGTTTCTCTGCTATTCATAAGGTTTCCAGTAACTAAATATTCAGAAGTATTGTCACTCCCTCTTCGTAATCTGTCTTCATTAGATTATGTAAATTATTTAATAAGTGGCTATGTACTTAACATATCACAAATACATACTTCTTTGTTTCAGCATGAATAAAGTAAACAATTAATTGATAAAAATGAATAAAGATAAAACGTATGTAAAGATTAAAATCCTCAAAACTGAACCAATAAGCATCATCATGATAAACAAAAGATCCAAGTTGTCAAGGATATGTACTTGGATCCACAATCAACACTCATGGAAACAACAGTTAAGAAATCAAAAGACATACTCCATTGGGAAAATATACTGCAACAGACCTCTTGAAAGTGTAAAGAGTTAACATGTCTCTCTAAAGACTAAGGTGTACTTGACTTAAGTCATGGTATTTTCATACACAAGCAAGCAAAAACTAAGTAATGAATAAGTAATACTGAGGATTAATTGAAGCATTTGAATTAAGTAATTGGTGAGGAATACTAAATAAACCATGAGCTTCCAAAAGAATGCATAAACCTGTCTTGGTAGAAGTACAACCAGAATGCTCCTTAGAAGGTTGGATGATGAGACTTTGTCTCACACACTTTGGAAATGGGATCAGGAAGGACCAGTATCTAGAGAGGTATATCATGCTAGATAACATAGAGGGCCAGTGAAAAAGAGGAAAACCTTTAAGGAGATGGATTGACATGGCAGGTGCAAACATAGGCTCAAGCATAGCAAGGATTGTGAAGAATAGCACAGAACCTGGCAGTGTCCTATTCTCTTGTACATGGGATCACTATGAATCAGAGTCAACTCCAGAGTACCTAACAACAAAACTAAATGTGCAACTTCTGAATGTTCCATCATCAGAACAAGTTGAAAAATCATTAAAAGGTTTACTATGACCATGGATATAGCAAGAGTACTGCTTCAAAATTAACCAAAAATTCTGGTAAAATACAAAAACAAAAAATTAAATACATCAGAGAACTGAGGTTGAAGGACAACCAAATAATCTCATATCCAAAAAAAGTTAGGCCCTACAAAAAAAGCAGGAAGGAAGCAAGAAATCCTCTAGTCAAAGAAAAAAGGAACATGGCAGCTAGGGTGGAGGTGCAGTGAAGTTCGCCATCAGCAATACCACAGAATACCAGGCAAAGCAGATCCAGGGCAGAGCTCCAAAACTCGGAACCACAGAAATAGGAATATTTTAAAAGTTTGAAGGCTTACATCTTGTGGAAATTGGAGCTGAAATAAAAAATCATGTGCTTTTGAATTTACCGGGCCAGGCTCAGAGGCACAGAGCCGACATCTAGAGCGAGACCAAATGGCAAGACCAAACAGGGGGACCAGAAACACCATGTGAAAATGCATCGGGAAACTTAGGACAAAGGTAGACAACATACTTTGTCAATTTTGCTTTGTTCTGATTTTCTTTTTTTGTAGTTGTTTTTTTGGTATCTGGTCATTGGCATAACCACTGTTTGCCCACCTCCATTCTGGTGACTGGAGGGGGAGCCTGAGTGTGTGGCCACCCCCACCCTCACCACTGGTAAGTTCTTCTGCCATGCATGTGCACAGAAACTCAGCCCAAGAGAAGGCTCTGAACTTTTCTTATTTGTTTGTTTTTTGTTATGTTTTTTAATACGGGAAAGAGGAGGAGAGGGCTGTAGAGAGGGAAAGAGAGTTTAAAAACAAAAAAAGGCCGAAAATTAAATTATAGCCTGAGGTATACCATAACAACCAATACTGGCGTCTTGAAATCTCTCAGGCAGACTTGAAAACAAAAAGCTGAAGAGAGGACATTAAAGTCATACTCATATCAGGCTAAAGATTTTTTTTTTTTCTTTATTCTTTTTCTTCTCTCCCTCCTCTCCCTTTTCTGTGATTAGAGACAGCAGTATTGGGTCTAGGTTTTGTTGTTGCTGTTTTTAAGTCTTTTTTTTTTTCTTTCTCTCATTTTTATCCGCTGGCATTGATTTGCTGTTATATGTCCACCCTTCTGCCTTTGGAGTACTCTTGGTCTCCCTATATTACACAAGAAGAGTCAGCAACTGCTACAATGCAGCCAATCTACAATTACACCCTATAAAACACCAAAATCCAGGCAAGAACTAATACCAACTTCCATATATGAGGGAAACAGACAACACCTGTGAAAGTTACTCTGAGCTAAGCAATAAGAAGAGTGAAAAGGGAAGCCCACATCCTTATCACATCTTCGTGGAAGCAATCAGAAAGCATGAAAAATACCAAAACACATACTCAAGTAAGTATTAAGGCTACAGATAAACACTAAATATTTCCAAGAAGCAAAAGCAGATGACCAGATCAGCATATGTCCAGAAACAAGAGAAAATGTCTGAGACAAATGACCTAGAGGTAGAGGTGGACTCCATTCTGGAAGGAGGGCAGGCCTTGAAAATGTCTGCAAAAGAATTCAGAAAAATGATTATAAAATGTTGCAAAACACTTTACAATGGAGTTGAGAAAAATAAGGAAGAAGTCAGGAAAGTGCTACAGGAACAATCAAATAAGATAGATACAGCATTGAAAACAATTCAAACCTACAGAAAGAGGTCCAAATGATCAGTAACAAAATATCAGAAATAGAGAACACTCTGAAAGGGAAGGGGAGTAGAATAGGTGAGATGGAAGGCAGAATCAGTGATCTGGAAGACAAATCTCTCAATACCAATAAGATAGAAGATCAAACACAAAAAAAAGATTTAAAAAATTGTGAAGAAGGTCTAAGACTCATGTTGGACAACATGAAAAGGAATAACTTAAGAAGTATTGGCATTCCAGAACAAGAAGAATCACACAAGTCCACAGAGGAAATACTTGAAGAACTGCTGGAAGAAAATTTCTCTAACATCTTGAAAAGTGAAAAGATAAACATTCAAGAAGCTCAACGAACCCCAGGAAGGATAGACCTTAAAAGAAAA
>NW_006408544.1:13552765-13554257 GCF_000296735.1 Chrysochloris asiatica
GCTAAAGTGGATAAAGAGAAATACTTTTAACTGATGGTATAGGGAGGGGATTATAATCAATGTAATGAAACAAGTTATATGAATTGTTGAATGTGAAGCTGATGATGTGCCCTGTAAACTTTCACTCAATCCACAATAAAAACCTTAAATTAAAAATTTTTTTAAAAAATGAACATTTCAAAACATACCAATGGAATGAAAATCCAAGAAGAAAACGGACACATTAAAACTATGAGGACATTCACAAGAAAGAACACAAAACTCATGAACTCAACAAAGAAGACACACAGAACAAAGAAGCAGCAACACCACAAAAAACAAACATAATGGCAGCAATTACTCAATACCTATCAATAATTACACTGAATGTAAATGGATTAAACGCACCTTTTAAGACACGGAAAGTGGCAGAATGGATAAGAAAACAAGATCTTCCAATATGCTGTCTGCCAAGAGACACATCTCACACACACATACAAAAAACGATTAAAAGTCAAAGAAAAAAAAGTATACCAAGCTAATTGCAATAAAAAACGAACAGGTGTAGCAGTTCAATCTCTGATAAAATAAACTTTAAGGCAAAAAACAGCATAATAGATAAAGATAAACATTATCTCATGATTAAAGGTATAATTGAAGAAGATGAAATAACCATAATAAATATCTATACTCCCAATGAAAGAACTCCAAAATGCATAAAACAAACACTAATATATTTGAAGAAATAAACAGATGAATCTCCAATAATAGTGGGCGATTTTAATACACCACTTTAAAAAATGGATAGAAAAAACAGAAAGAAACTTGACAAAGACACAGAAGAACTAAACAACACAATCAGTCAACTTGACCTCTGCGGGAGTCCAGCTCTCGCAGGGTCGCGGAACATGAGAGGAGATGCAGAGATGGCAAAAATGAAAGCAATCGAGGAGTCTCCACTTAGTTGGCTGATGGAGCTCTCTTTCTTTTCTTCTCTCATTATTTATCTATTTCTCTTTGACTGAGCTCAGCAAGTCTTTATTTTCATACTTAAAATTACACAGTACATAATGATTTGATACTTTGACTTTTCCTTGAATTATATCACAGTTTTTTCACAACATTCCTTCACCCTGTGATTATACAACCTTAACAAAAGTATTTCTGTGATGTCCAAACTAAACTTTCCATATCCCGTTCATTTTTCAACCATTGAACATTTTCCTTTTGACATCATCTCCTCTCCTACGTAAGTGATAAACTGTTTCTTCCTATTCTCACAATGAAGAAAAATGTGGCATCAGGATTGAAGGAAGACTCATTAACAACCTGAGATATGCAGATGATACAACCTTGATGGCTGAAAGTGAAGAGGACTTGAAACATTTACTTAGGAAGATCAAAGAGCACAGCCTTCGATATGGATTACATCTCAATATCAAGAAAACAAAAATCCTCACCACTGGACCAATAAACAACATTCTTATCAATGGAGAAAAGATTGAAGTTGTCA
>NW_006408544.1:13554627-13556213 GCF_000296735.1 Chrysochloris asiatica
TGGGTAAGTTGGAGGGTCAGAGAAAAAGAGGAAGACCCCCAACGAGATAGATCAGCCAGGTGGCATCATTGATGGACTTAAGTGTGGCAGCGGTAGTGAGGTTGGCCCAGGATGGGACATTGTTTCGTTCTGCTGTGCATGGGGTCACTATGAGTCGGTTCCGACTCGATGGCACCTGACAACAACAGCAACATTCTCACTAAAAGACCAAGTTAAACCTTACAAAAATCATTTCTACTTATCAGACCCCTGATTACATCTTCTTAGTAATATAAGTTTCTATTAATCATCAATGCTTACACTACTTTATTGATTTTAATAGGTGATTATCAATTTCTATCCTACATACTACACCACTATTTTCATAGTAAAAGTATTTCTAACATGTTCTTAATTATTTTGTTTTTCTAAAGTATTCACTAAATTGTTTGACCATAGAGTTTCTTTCTTTTGAAGCTGTGAGGCATAAGGACCAACCTGGCTAATTGCTGCAAGGAATGTAGATTATTAACTTCAGTCCATTTTTCACTTATATTCACTATTCTCTGCCTATTTACGTAGGTGCCTGTATGTAATAGTGGGGGTTTGTGGATTCTGGCTGGTAATTGAGAGTGGTGAGGTCTATAGGAGTCGGTTAGCATTACTTTAGTTTGTTATCTACTTTTGTGATCTCATAAATGCAGTTAATTTGTACTTAGGTTTTCTGTGAAAGGGAGTGGCTCATACAATTCCCTTTGAAGTCAACCCATCAAAGCTGAAACAATAGTTGCTAGACCGGTTTTTTCCTGAGGTCTGCAGAGCTCATAGCAAAAGGTGTGAAAATGGCAATATTATATATTTTTACAAGTGAATTCAGAGTTATCATAGAGAGGAATTAGAGGCCAGCTCCTCAGATTCACCTGCTTTGCATGATGTTTCTCCTTCTGCCGGGACTGTGTCAAACAGCAGAAACAGAATGGCTCTCTGCAGATCTCATAGATGTGTACAGAGCCTTCAAACCAACAATTGTACAATATACATTCTATTCCAGTGTACATGGAACATTCTCCTAAATAGACCATGTTTTAGGCCACAAAACAAATTTCCATAAATTTACAAATATGAAAATACTACAAAGCATTTTCTCAGACAATGTTTTCAAATTAGAAATCAACCATAGGAAGACCAAGGAAATCAAGTCAAATACATGGAAACTGAATAACATTCTGCTGAAAAGCGACTGGGTAGTAGAAGAAATTAAACGTGAATTCACAAACATCTTAGAAATAAATTAAAACAAAAATACAACATACCAAAATCTTTGGGACACAGCGAAATCGGTGCTGAGAGCATAATTTAATGCAACAAATGCACACATCCAAAAAGAAGAAAGAACCAAAATTAACACAATAACACAGCATCTACAACAATTAGAAACAGACCAGCAGAGGGAACCCACAGCTACCAAAAGAAAAGAAATAATAAAGATTAGAGCAGAAATAAATGAGATAGAAAACAGGAAAACTATAGAAACAATCAACAGGAGAAGAAGCTGGTTCTTTGAAAGAATTAACAAAATCTACAGATCATTGGCAAACCTAACAAAA
>NW_006408544.1:13558393-13559076 GCF_000296735.1 Chrysochloris asiatica
ACCATGAGTGACCCTGCTGGTTATTTAAAATACCGGTGGCATAGCCCTCAGAATCACAGCAATTAATACCACCACAGCACGACAGACAGATGAGTGCGGTTGTGTGGTCGCTATTAAATAGGAACCTCCTTGCGCTATGGCCCTTAAGTCCGGCTCAAAGGTGAGATATCTGTCCTTGGATGTCGCGTCAGTCAAGAGACAGAAGCGCAGCAGGGGCGACAGGGTTGTAATGAGATGCTTTCGGCTGGGCTTGTGGGTCTCTAAGTTGGTCGACCCAGCCTCAAAGCCATGATCCAACGACTAGGCTGGACGGCGCCCTCGCATCTGGGATAAGTAGGACAGCCTGGCTGGCCGCTGTAGCAGTCTCTTCCCGCTAGGCAGTGTCCGTCCCCACCCCCACCCCACCTCCATCGACCTGGTCTCCAGACAACTCTCACCCCACCGCTCCATGGTCTGGGTTTCATTTAACACCTCCACCAGATCTGTGCAGTTCTCGAACATTGTTCAGCTGCCCGCCCCCTCCATTAACTGATTGGAATACCTAAAATGGTGCTACAGCGTACCCAGTGAACGAGGCTTCCTGCGGAGCCTTTTTAATACATAAAACTATAGGTAGAAACCTGAACCACATCCAGATCTCCAGAGAGAAGAAATCTCTACTTGAAAGGACGAGCAGACCAGCC
>NW_006408544.1:13560433-13562691 GCF_000296735.1 Chrysochloris asiatica
CACAGATGGGTAACTCGTGATACTGTAGTGAATAATGGTTATCAGGACTGATTATGAGGGTTGGAAATGCAAAGGTAGACATTTTGTAGCAAGGGAGTGAGTGATTAATTCTCCAGTCTAGGAGCGGAGGTCTCTAGGACCATCAACGGAGAAAAGCCAAGAGCGGGACCCTACCCAGAGAAGCAGAGATGCCTGAGATAGAGACAGAGACGATAACGTGGAGTGATGAAGCGGCTGGGGACTTTGGACCCAGAGAGGGAGAGGGATTGTGGGCCGAAGACTAGGGGGTAAGGTGGGAGTGTAGGGGCGGGTTTCTAGGATATACCCTTTGGTTGGCTGATGATGCATGGAGGGGTTTGGAACCATGGCAATGAAATGATATACGATGGAATGAATGTAAAACTAAAGTTCTCTCATGTAAACTGTCATATAATTCACAATAAAACATTAAAAAAAAAGACTCATTCCCACCCCTCCACATACAGAGTAGACAGCAATGGGCAAGTTGGACATTAGCTACCCAAAATGGGGGGAGGGGGTCTACAAAGGCAAGAAGTGACTGGCTTAAAAGCTTTCAAGAGGGAACCCAGATGCATAGGGCGTGGAGGAAGGCAGACTCTCCAGTGAGTAACATCCAATCTGTCTACGCAAGGCTGATGAAATGAAATGCGAATAGGTCTCTTGTGATACGATAGTGAATAACTGTTATCAGGGCTGATTGTGAGGGTTGGAAATGTAAAGGTAGATGTTTGATAGCAAGGAGGGGAGTGATTAACTTTTCAGTCTAGGAGTGGAGGTCCCTAGGACCATCAATAAAGAAGAGCGGAGAGTGGGACCCTACCCAGAGAAGCAGTGATGCCTGAGATGGAGGCAGAGACGACGACCGGGAGAGATGGAGCAGCTGGGGACTTGAGATCCAGAGAGGGAGAGAGGCTGTGTGTTGAAGACCAGGGCATGGGGCAGGCTTGCAGGATATACACTTTGGTTGGTTGATTATGCATGGAGGGTAATGTAACAATGGCAATGAAATGATATACAATAGAATGACTATAAAACTAATGTTCGCCCATGTAAACTATCACATAATTCACAATACAAAACATTTATTTAAAAAAAAGCACAAAAGGAAGAGATGCTGGATGCCATAAAATGAGACTAAAATAAAAACTTCAGCAGACTTCTCATCAGAAACTGTACAAACTGGGAGTAAAAGAATGACATCTTTAAATTACTGAAAGGAAAATAAAAGCCAACCCAAAATTCTATACTATGCAAAATTATATTTCAGAAATAAAAATCACAATAAAACAATTCTGAGAAAAACAGAACTGAGAAAACTTATCATCAACACTCTTTATTTTGAAAATTACAAAAAAATTATCCATGTTGACTATGTTGACTATATTTAAAATATTACAAAAAATTCTCCATGTTGACTAAAAATGATATCATACATAAACTAGAATTCATATAAAGAAATAAAGACCTCTGGGTACAATAAAAATGAAGATAAATAATTTAATTTGTACTCACTCTAAAAGTATGTACATAGAGAAAAATATTAACAATGTATTATGGAATTGTTATTGTTGTTAAGTGCCATTCAGTCAGTTCTGACACATAGCGATCCTATACAGGATTCCCAAGGAGTAGCTGGTGGTTTTGAACTGCCAACATTGTGGTTCAAAGTCCAGTATTGATGCTACAGTGCCACACCAGGAGTTTATGCCAAATATAAGAGTAAAATGTATGGCAACAGCAGTACAAACAATAAGAGGGAGAAATTAAAAGTATATAATTTCAAGTTTCTTAAATTAAACATAAAGTAATGTAATACTGTTTGAAGGTAAATAACTACACTAAATTAAGGATGTATATTGAAAAACCTAGGATAATTGCTTAAAACATAAAAATTTTAAATAATAAAACAATATCGAAACAACTGACCAACGACAAGGTTTAGAAGAATTATGAAAGAATGAAGAATGTAAATGGGAAATACAATGAGGATATAGCATAAGTGCTGTTATATTGCACAGATAAAAAAACAACAAAAATAACGGAAGTAAAAGGGAGTTTTAAAGCCAATTACTCTAAAAGACAGAGCAAAAGAGAATAATAAAGAATTGTTGTTGTTGTTGTTGTCAGGTGCCATCGAGTCAGAACCGACTCATAGAGACCCCATGCACAGCAGAACGAAACAATGTCCGATCCTGGGCCAACCTCACTACTGCCGCCACACTTGAGTCCATCAATGA
>NW_006408544.1:13566401-13580371 GCF_000296735.1 Chrysochloris asiatica
AAGATACAATCAAGATGTTCTCTCCTAATCCTATCAATCATGGTACAATCAAGAAAAGCTTTCCCAAGATGGCGGCTCCTGGAACAGCTGAGTGTCTTGATCCAGAAAATAATGAATTTCTGGATTCTCCTGCAAATTCCCCAGCTATAAACCCTCCAAACCTCCAAACATACCTTTATATTTGTTACAGAGTTCCAACACCAACTCCTAATCCTATCAATCCTGGTACAATCAAGACAAGCTTTCCCAAGATTGCGGCTCCTGGAACAGCTAAGTGTCTTGATCCAGAAAACAATGAATTTCTGCATTCTCCTGCAAATTCCCCAGCTATAAACCCTCCGAACCTCCAAACATAAAGAATAGGTAGACCAAATGGTGGGGGGTGGGGGAAGCAGAATAGGACAATATTATATTTAAATTTCAATATATCCTTAAATTATCTAATAGGCTAAGCTTGGATAAAATAGCAAAATTAAGAAATATGCTGTCTACAAACAATAAAGGTTCATCGTATAGGTTAGAATATATCATTTAAAAATAATCCAAAGAGTGGCGATAGTAATGTTAGAGAAAGCAGACTCCACAAGAAATGAAACCCAGGAAACAAAAAAACATTGCTTAACAATAAAAGGGTCAACTCAATCTTAAATGTGTATGCAATTAACAAAAAAGCTTCAACACAGCTGTACAAAAAAACAAAACAAAAAGAAATACAAGAAGCACAGTGCAAATCCACATTTACTCTGGAGTCTTCAACATTACAATTTCAATTATTATCATAAACAATTAAAAAGTAGTACTATCAGGAATGAAAAGGGGAGCATAGCTAAAATTCTACCACCATTGAGAGGATAATCAAGGTATATTTTGCACAATTACAGTTTCGCATATATATTTATTTAATTTAGATGAGATTACCAAATGCACTGTTGTGGTTGTTGCTGTTGTTAAGTGCCGTCGAGTCGGCTCCGACCCACAGCGACCCTGTACAGGGTTTCCGAGGGTGTAAATCCTTACAGGAGTAGAAAGCCTCATCTTTCTCCCGTGGAGCGGCTGGTAGTTTCAAACCGCTGACCTTAAGGTTCGCAGCTCAATTCGTGTTGTTAGGTGCTATCAAATCAGTACCGACTCATAGCAACTCTATGAACAACAGAACAAAACACTGCCCAGTCCTGCACCAATCTCACAATTGGTTCTACATTTGGGCCCATCCTTGCTTCCACTGTGTCAATCAATCTCATCTTCCTCTTTGTCTCTGACCTTCCACTTTACCAAACATGATATCCTTCTCCAAGGACTGGTTCCTCCTAACAATATGTCCCAAGTATTAGAGACAAAGTCTGGCCATCCTGACATTCAGGGAGCATTTGTTCATTTGGCAGGGCATGGTACTTTTAATACTGTCCTCCAACACCATAATTCAGAGGCATCAATTCTACTATGGTCTTCCTTATTCACTGCCCAACTGTCACACACATATGAGATTATTGAAAATACCACAGCTTGATTCAGGCGCACCTGACCTCAAACTGACATCTTTGCTCTTCAACACTTTAAAGAGGTATTGTGTAGCAGATTTGCCTAATGCAATACATTTTTTTTTTTTTTTCTTGACTGCTGCTTCCATGACGGTTGATGGATAATCCAAGCAAAATGAAGTCTTCGACAAATTCAATCTTTTGTATATTTATATGGATATTATTTATTGGTCCAGTGGTGGAGATTTTTGTTTTCTTTACATTGAAGTGCAACGCATAGGTTGTGGTTTTTGATCTTCATCAGTAAATATTATAAGTCCTCTTCACTTTCAGCAAGCTAGACTGTATCATCTGCATAGCACAGGTTGTCAGTGAATCTTCTTCCGATCCTGATGCCATGTTTTTCTTCGTATGTAAGAGCTTCTTGGATTCTATGTTCAGCATACAGATTGGTGTATGCTGAACACAGAATCCAAGAATGAAATATAGTGAAAGAATATAACCTTGGTGCACACCTTTTCTAATTTTAAACCATTCACTGCTCCCCTGCTCTGTTCAAACAACTGCCTCTTGGTCTATGTATAGGTTCCTCCAGAACACAATTAATTATTCCAGGAATACTCATTCTCCACAGTGCTGTCCATAGCTTGTCATGACCCACACAATTGAAAGCCTCTGCATAGTCAATAAAGCACAGATAAACATCGTTCTGGTATTCTTTGCTTTCAGCCATAAGGTCAGCAATGATATCCCTCCTTCGACATCCTCTTCATCTGGCTTGAACCTCTGGAAGTTCTCTGTCAATGTATGGTTACAGCTGTTTTTGAATTATCTTTAATTCAAAATTTTGCTTGCATAGGATACTAATGATACTGTCTGATGATTTCTGCATTCTGTTGAATCACCTCTTTTTGGAATGGGCATAAATATGGATCTCTTCCAGTTAGTTGGCCAGGTAGTTGCCTTCCAAATTTCTTGGCATAGATGAGTTAATATTTCCAGCACCAAATCAGTTTGTTGAAATATTTCAATTTGCAGTCTATCAATTCCCGGAACCTTGTTCATTGCCAGTGCCTTGAAGGCCCCTTGGACTACTTCCTTTAGTATCACTGACTCTTGATTATATGCTACCTCTTCAAATGGCTGAACATCAACCATCTATTTCTGGTACAGTGACTCTTTGTTTTTCCTTCATCTTATTTTGATGCTTTCTGTATCATTTCATATTTTGCCCATGTTGTTGTTGTTAGGTGCCATCAAGTCGGTACCATCTCATAGCCACAACAGGACAAAACACTGCCAGATCGTGGGCCAACTTCACAATTCTGCCAATATTCATACACACATATCCTTTAATATTGCAAATTAAGGCTTCAGTTTTTTCTTCAGTTACCTCAGCTTGAGGAATGCTGAGTGTGTTCTTCCCTTTTGGTTTAGTAACTCCAGGTCATTGCACATTTCATTACATTGTTTGACTTGGTCTTCTCAAGCTGCCTTTCTGAAAATTTCTATTCAGCTCTTTCACACCTTCATTTCTTCCATTTGCTTTAGCATCTTTACACTGCAAAGCAGGTTTCAGAATTTTTCCTGACATCCATTTTGGTCTCTTCCAAATACCTTGAGAGACACAAATTACCAAGCTCATTGAGGAACTAAAGAACTTGAAAAAATCCTCTATAATCCTCTATCTGTTAAATAATTTTTCTTTCTATCTGAAAGTCTTTCAACAAAGAAAAGTCCAAGGCAAAATATCTTCACTAGTGAATATACAAAATATTTTTTAAAGGATATTAACCATTCCACACAAATTTCCTCAAAAGAGGGAACTCACCCCAATTCTCTTATAAGGGCCAGATATCCATAATACCAAAATCTGACAAAAATATTTTAAAAAAAACAAAAAACTAAATATTAATATCCCTTATGAGCATAGACAAAAAATCCTCAACAAAATAGTATCAACCAAATCTGTCAGTATTTCAAAAATAATATATCATGACCACGTGTGATTTATGTTGGAAATTCAGGTTTATTTCAAAATCAATGTATTTTACTATACCAACAGACTAAAATTGCAATTCTATATGATATCCTTAGTAAATGAAAATAAAAACTTGAAAAATTTAAGCATCTGTTTGTCATAAAAACCCTCAGCATATGAAAAATTAAAATAAATTTCTCATCTTGATAAGGGCATCTGGAAAGAATGCAACTAAGCTATATTTGTTTGTGAAAATTTACACAGACAAAACACAAACTAATAATGTCATCTCTCACTTATCCTAATCTAATTCCTCCTGATGGCCTTAAACAACTTACTAAGACAAGAAAGTCATTGATAGTGTCCTTATTCATAAAGAATAATTGTCTAGATACAAAATTATCAAACAATTTATTTAAAAACTACAAAAATAATAAGTTCATCAAGGTTACAGGACAAAGGTCAATATACAAAAATGAACTGCTTCTATATACTGACAATAAGCAATTCTCAATTAAATATAAAACTAGAAACATTTACAATAACACACCAAAAAATCCTTAGGAATAAAGGGAAAAAAAAACTGTACAACTGATGAGATAAATAAAAAATACCTATATAGAGAAATAAATCATGTTAATTAATTGGAATGAATAATAGTGTCAAGATCTCAATTCTTTTCAAATTACACTATAGTTGAACACAATTGCATTCAATATTAAGCTAATATTAGTAAGCTGACTCTAAAATTTATGTGGAATAGAAAATTAAAATAACAAAAAGCATTTGAAAAATAAAAACAATGTAAACTGAAATGAGACAGACATTCAATCCACTGGAACAGAATGAATTTTTCAGGAATATACACACACATATATGGTCAAGTGATTGTGAATCAAAGTGAAATGGCAATACAATGTTGAAAATACTACAGCCAATTGTACTGGGCCAACTGGAAACTCATATGACAAAACCAATTTCATATAATTTATAAAGATTAATGAAAAATGGAATAAAGACAAAATGTAAATTTTAATACTATAAAATGAATGAGTAGAATATCATATACTTATGCAAGTAACACATACTTTCTGTATTTGTTTGCTAACCACTCCCCCCCCATGAGATGCATATTTTTAAGCATGTCTATGTAAATTTTGTAATATGTTGCTCTTTTTTTAAAAAATTAAATATAGTTTATTTATAAAAATTGCTTTTGGAGGGAGGGAGCAGTTGACAAAACAAATATAGAAGGCATTTGTTATTTGTGTAGAAATACAGTATGTTAGGCAAGAATTTCTTAGATATGACCATAAACATCACAATCCATAAAAGAAAAACACTATAAGCTGAGAGACTCTGTAACTACTAGACCTACCCTACAAGAAATGTTAATAATGGGGTCGTGTCGATGGGAAATAATGGGGACGAGATTTTAGATTGAAAACATAAATAGAAAAAAAATTTTCCATTAAAATTAATTGCATAGAACAAATCTGGAGCAGCTAGAGGAATAGAAATTACTTCTTGAAAAAAAGACCAGCAAGAAAATTAAAAATCAAAAACAGCAATCGGATTGGCTACTATCAGAACAAGTAAGTTGTTCGCCAGGGAACCATCAAGACAAGCAATCAAATCTCTTCAGGACAAACACCCCGCCAAGTCTGAAAATCAAAGGGAACACAAAAGCAGACATGTAGGCTTGCTGGTGACCACATTGCTCTACTGGTGAGTGGAAGTGGGGGAAAGGCAGCAATGAAGATATGGACTGAGTTCAACCACGTTCCACAGACTCCTGTCAACCTGGAGATGAGAGAGAGAAGAGGAAGGGCTGGTTGGTCCAAACTGTGATGAGACCTGGGGACTCCTAAACCCGTGAACAAGCACCTAACCACAGAGGGCTAGAGATGAGAGTGAAGCATCCAGCTGATATGAAACTAGGGGAGATGCACAACACAAGAATGCGCAAACTTGCAGATAGTACCCATTTGACCTAACTTGGATGGCTTGATGATTAGAACTCGACTAGAAGAAGATAAAGAAAACTGATATGGGAAACAAGTGTAAATTGCTACAATTTGATGAACTTGACCTCTACTTATGGATGTTGTATCTCAAAATACCAACTGAGAGAGAAGGAGTCTTCACATCAAGGATCAAACCTATCCCCTCTGTACACAGGGTTGAAAGGGACGGGCAACTTAGGCATTGGCTACCTAAAATGGGAGGGGGGGGGCCTATAAAGGCACGAAGTGGCTGGCTTACAAGTTCTCAAGAGGCCGTTTAGTTTCAGAGTATCGGGGGGAAGGTAGAATCCCCACTGAATAGATGAGTCTGGTAAAAGGAGATGAGAATAAGATTCTTATGATTCAATAGTGAGTAACTGTTATCATGACTAATTGCAATTGTCACAACTGTAAAGGTAGAAGTTTTTTAACATAAAGGGGGTGTAGATAATCTTACATTCCAGGAACAGAAGACCTAGGACCATCAAGGGAGAAGAGCCTGAGCAGAATGTGGGGTCCTATCCAGAGAAGCAGCAACACCAGAGTTAGATGCAAAGATGGTGACATGGAGATAGAGCTGCTGAGGACTCTAGACTCATGGAAAGAGAAAGGCTGTGTGCTGGGGGCCAGGATGCAGGCTTTCATAAGTCTTTCATATCATTCAGTTAAATTTTTGGATGTCTTTTCTTTATCATAAGTCTTTCATATCATTTAGTTAAATTACATATTATAAAATACCTACCCTATTATGCTTTATAAATTTCTTGTCTGCAAACATAGAACTTCAGTAACACAGGATTTTTATTTTCAATTTAAGGACATGAGATAAAGAAAAAGAATAAAACAATTGAGGTTTATTTTCAAGAACATAAAGGTATAATCCAACTAATGTTATTATTTATATGTATTGAAAATATTGGTTCTAAAACCTTTGAAAATTATATGAATGGTCTATGTGTGGTGCTGGAAGAGAAGCACTGGACTGTGAACTGCAAGGTTAGCAGTTCAAACCCACCAGCCACTCCTAGGAGACTCTGTACAGGACCATTATGGGTCAGAACCAACTCAAAGGTAATTAGGAACAACAACAAATATTTAGCAGTAAAAATTTTAAGCATATTTTGAGATGGGAAACAGAGAAAGATGTATATCTATAGATGTAGCATGTACCTGATAAAATAATATGATAATTATATCTTATTTTACTCTGATAAATAGGCCTGCTGAGACATCTAGAAGTAGACTTCAGGGCTGTGTAGAAATTTTGACATTTAAATGGGTTATGCTGATGATGGATGTGACACAAAGCTCAATTTGTTTTATTTTTACATTGAAAACTACTTCACACAAAAGTTACAAGCAATTCATATTGGTCAAAAATGAGGAAAACATCTTATTAATTAAAACTGACCTTTATATAGAATATGCATTCCACCTCTCATGCTAAAACACCTGCGAAGAGGTAACAAATTACCTCTATGTGTAACTGACATGTAGTTAAAGGAGTCTGTCAAAAGTTCCATTATAAAGTCATATTTCCAGGGCCACATAATTTTGAGAGAAAATTACATTAAAGATGAGACTTAAACCACAGATTCTGAGACTATAAATCTAAAATTTCTACTTGAGGATGCTTTAGGAAAGAGAATCTATTCATTGGGAGATGAAATCTCAGTGACTAAGTACCCATTACACAGCTTCTTCCCAGCATTTATAAAATCTGCCCATGTTTGGTCTCACTACAAATATATTTACAAAATATACTGCAATGACTCAAAAGAAAACTTAAAAAAAGTAATTTTCCAGATGCAAATACCTTAATTCTCTCTAGGTACATGCATCCACAAAATAAATATGTCATTTAGAACAATTAAACTACAATCTGTCACAGTCTGTTTCAATTAACAAATAGGTTACTAAAATATATTTTTACACTCTCCCTGTCTTTTGCCCAGAACTAAGGATATACATAAGAAATAAAAACAGTAAAAAAAATTAATTAAACAATAATGATAAAGTAATAAATTCCCCTAATGGGTAAAAATATAAAATGAAGGAACAATGCTCTATTTCTTTAAGACAGGAAATCTTAGTACAGAGACTATAGTTTGATACCATGGGATTTGGAGAAATATGAACCTGAGGTGTATGACCACAGTGAGCACAAACAGCAAGTTCTTCATCTGTTTTCATCCTGATCCTTTCAAAACTAAATGGTTGACTCACTTTCCCTGAAAGTGTAGCTTGCATCTAATTTCCTAAACATTCTCCAGTAAATGACTTCCCTCCCTGGACTTTACACAGACTCTACAGTTCAACTTTTCATTTCATATTACATAACTGTATTTGCCTCTTCCAAACCAATCACTTACATACTAGCTTTCCACTTATGTATCAGTATAACAGCAAAGAAATATATATTTTGATTACTATTAATAGAGATTCTTGCATTCACTGTAGAATTTAAAATAAAATTTAAAAAACCTGGCAAAGAGCAATGTCAATAAACAGCTGTTAAACTGAAAATTCCTTGAAAATGAAATTTTCTTAAAAATACTGTTATGTATTGAATTGTGTTCCCCAAAAAGATATGTTGGATTTCTAACTCTGAATGTGACCTTAATTGGAAATAGGGTCCTTGAATATGTTACTAGTTAAGTTAATATTAGATAATACCAGAGGAGGTTAGATCTTAATCCAATCTGAGCAATGTCTTTGTAAAAGCACAGAAACACAAAGAGGTAGAAGAGGAAAGATGGCCATGTGAAGATAGTATGATAACACAAATAATGCCTATGGCTACCAAAAGCTAGAAGAGACCAGGAAGGATATGCTTCAAGAGTGGAGAGAGATCATAAGGCTCTGATGATGCCCTGAATTCGGACACTTAACACTTCCATAACTTTAACACAATCAATTTCTGTTACTTAAATCCTTTCACACTTTGTGGCACTGTGTTACGGCAGCTCTAACAAACTAATTAATACAAGTATGTTTTCCTATTCCACATCAAATAAGAGATGTGGTGGTGGTGGTGGTGGCAAGCTGTGGAATCAGTTCTTACTTATAGCAACATTGCACAGGTAGTAACTTTTAATTATTTCCTAGGCAATGAGTATGGAGTTATCCATTCATTTAACAAAACTTATATTTATGACTACTATGTACCCAAGGAGCGCTGGTGGCTCTGTAAAATTAGCATATTGCAGCCACCAAGAAAGTCTGCAGTTCACACACATCAGCCACCCTGCAGGAGGAAGATGAGGCTGTCTTCTCCCTTAAGGATTTACAGTTTCAGAAATCCTATGCAGGGTCATAACGAGTGGGCATTGACTCCATCACAATGAGTTTGAATTTCTAGGCACCAATTATGCTAGCTAGATATGTTCTAGTCATGCAAATATTGTTGTTGTTAAATGCTGTGGAGATGGTTCTGGCTCATAGCAACCCTGTACAGGGTTTCTGAAGAGCAGCTGGTGAATCTGAACTGCCAAGTATGTGGTTCAAACCGACCTTGCAGTCTAGTGCATTATTCTACAGCACCACACCAGGATACCAGTAATACAAATAGGAATTAGAAAACACTATAGTACAATATGAAAAACATAAGAAATCAGACATAACTTCCAGGCATTCTACACAAACACAAAGAAGTGTCATCTAAACCTTCCTCACAGAAGGAGGGCATGCCAACTAAGCTATTTGTTGTTGTTAGGTGCCAATGAGTTGGTACAGACTCATAGCGACCTTATAAACTGCCCGGTCCTGGGCCAACCTCAGTACTGTTGCCATGCTTGAGCCATTGATGCTGCCACTTTGCCAATGCATCTTGCTGGGGAGGTCTTCCTCTTTTTTCCTGACACACCACCTTACCAAACATGATATCCTTCTCCAGCAACTGGTCCCTCCTGACAATAGGTCCAAAGTATAAAAGACGAAGTTTGACCATCTTGGCCTCCAAGGAGCACTCTGGCTACACTTCTTCCAACACAGATCTGTTGGTTCTATGGGCAGCCCATGGCACTTTCAACATTCTCCTCCAACACCATAACTCAAAAGCATCAATTCTTCTACAGTCTTCCTTATTTACTGTCCAACTTTCACATGCATATGAGGTTATTGAAAATACTACCTTAAAATACAGCTGGAAATGGCAAGGAGCCCTTGTGAAGCAACAGCTAAATGCTCTGCTGCTAACTGAAAGGCCCTCCACAAGAGAAGCACCTGGCAATCTGCTCCCATAAAGATCACAGCTGAGAAACTCCTTTGGGGTTGTTTTACTCTGTCACATGGAGTCGCTAAAAGTTGAATTCAACTCGATGGCACCTAACAAAAAAACCAGAAATTATCCAAGTAAGAAAGTATGGAGTGGACTTCCAAGAGGCTGAGAAAAATGTATGAAGAAGCAAGGTGAGACATGAATGAGACTATGGAAGGACCTGTGTATCATACTAAGGAGATAAGATTTTATCTTGTAAGCAGCAGAAAACTTGTACAACCTAGCATTGGTGCTCAGAGTATTCTCACCAATAGAAAAGAAGAAAGGTGACTCTATGGTAATGATTACAATGCAGCAAGTCAAACAGTGATAACTGGATACAGCAAACAGGAGTACTACAAGAGCAAGGAGTCTGGGATGGCTTATCTGTCACATGTGAACGTGGAGCCCATTCTTCTTCCACACAAACTGCACTGTCTCAGAAAGGTATGATGCTAGATCAGTCTTTGGATAATTTACATATGTAATCTTGTCAAGCTCTACAACTGCATTCTGGTTCCCAAATTAGACTTGTATTTCTAAATGAAATTTTAATTTATATGCTAAAAACAGAACCCTTAAAAAACAACATCTGGTTGGTTTTCCTAATCTATTTCTGCCAGATTCAATATTCAAAGAGTTCCACACAATATTCTCCAAATGTGGCCTATAAAAGGTTCTGTTGGTTCTCATTAATCTCTCTCAGCATTGAATGAGTATCAACTTTGTACCAGGCACTGGGTTATGTGCTAGAGATCCAGAGATGAATAATGTTTAAAATATCCTTTAAAGAGTATAGGCGGGAGAGTTGGACCCAGAAACAAATAAGTGTAATAAAGTGTTACACGTTCTCTGATGTTGTTGTTGTTGTCAGGTGCCATCGAGTCGGAACCGACTCATAGCGACTCCATGCACAGCAGAACGAAACAATGTTCGATCCTGGGCCAACCTCACCACCGCTGCCACCCCCGAGTCCATCAATGATGCCACCTGGCCGATCCATCTCGTTGGAGGTCTTCCTCTTTTTCTCTGACCCTCCACCCTACCCAGCATGACATCCTTCTCCAACGATTGTTTCCTCCGGACTACATGTCCAAAGTAGGAGAGACGAAGCTTAGCCATCCTGGCCTCCAAGGAGCACTCTGGCTGCACTTCTTCCAAAACAGATCTATTGGTTCTTTTGGCAGTCCATGGCACCCTCAGTATTCTCCTCCAACACCACAACTCAAAGGCATCAATTCTTCTACGATCCTCTTTATTCACTGTCCAGCTTTCGCATCCATATGAGGCTATTGAAAACACAATGGCCTGGGTCAGGCGCACCCTAGTCCTCAAGCTGACATCTCTGCTCTTCAATACTTTAAAAAGTTCCTGTGCAGCAGATTTGCCCAGTGCAATACGTCGTCTGATCTCTTGACTGCTACTTCCGCGAGTGTTGATAGTTGATCCAAGAAGAATGAAGTCCTTGACAACTTCAATCCTTTCTCTGATAGATGTATGCAAATTTCAGAACGAAGATCTAAAGGAAAAAGTAATAAATCCTCTATGTTGAGGATAGGTAAAAGGAGGATCCAGAAAGTTTTTCTATAAAGAAGGTAACAATGAGACTTGAATTGAGCCTTGAAACATGAGTAGGTATCCGCCAGTCGGCTAACGTGTGTAGCTGCAATGCTGGGAAGCATAGGTTGCTTTGAAATAAATGACTCAGGATTCAGAACAACAGCCTAGAGACTCAAACAGAATCTATATAAAGAATGTTATATTAAGAAATGTGTATTTTATTTCACTTGTTGTTAAGTGCTATCAAGTCAATTATGATTCACAGCAACTCTGTAAAGGGTTTCTGAAGAGCAGCAAGTGAGCTTGAACCTAGCGATTCATAACGACCTTGCAGTCCAGTGCATTAACCCATAGCACTGCACCAGAAATTATTAATGGATATAAAGCAGTTAAGTGATCAGACCCCTCTGGCAATATTATGGACAATGGATGAGACTGTATAGTAAGTCCAGTTAGGAAGCTGAAACAATAGTCCAACTGAAAGATTCTTAACAATGGTTCTGAAAATGCAGTGATGGAAAATGAGGATGAAAATAAGAAATGGCAGCCTTCAAACGTACCAATAATTAATTCTCACAGTTCCTGGGAATAAATGATTATTCAAACAAGCTCAAAAGTTTTATTTCAGACAAGGAAAATAAATGCTGATTACATTATGTTTCAGATGTTTCAAAGATAATAGGATTAGCCATGAGCATAGATGTTAGATTCAAGATAAAAACGCTCTTCATAAATTATGATGTTTTATCAAAAGTAACAATGCAAGCATAGAGCTCTATCCTCAACTTGTACAAAAATTCAATTGCACAAATAAATAACCAGTCAAGTAGAAGGAAGAAAATGGAGAATAATCTCAGTATTTCATTGAAAACAAAAAATTACACTATTTATGACAACATAACTGAAGCAAGGCATCACATAACATAATAAGTATTAATGCATTATATACTGATCAGATCACAACTGAATCACAGCTTTGCTCTTTTTTAGGCATCACATTTTAATGGAGGCACAAATTAGAATGTTTAAATAGAAAGTCCCGCTACGGTTCTGTAGGATAAGCACTGGACTGCTTATCCTGTAAGGTCAGCAGTTCAAACCCACCAGTCATTTCTCAGGAAGCCTATACAGGGACACAATGAGTTAGAATCAACTCCATGGCAAGAAACAACAACAACATAGAGAACCATTATCTTGTTGAAACATCTGAGACTCATATCAAATTAGACGCAGAAGAAACTGGTGACAGTAGCAAATGCATTTTATATCTACAACACCTAGCACAGCACTGGAACACAGGATATACATCGAACGTTTAATAAATAAACGAGAACAAAAAATGGAAGGAATGAATACACTGCAACTCTATTAAAAAAAACTGAAGAGCAAACAAGTAAAAGGATTGGACTAGTAGACTTATAACCACCAACAGGTAGAATTCAGCTTACACTTCATGAAAAAATAAATACTTATGAGAGGACTTCCGGCGCTTCGCTGACCAGGCGGCTCAGGTAGGGCAGTCTCAGGGAAAAGGGGCGGAATCGCACATAAGAAACCTCTGTCTAGCAGACAAACAGCCTTTGAACAAACATAAGATCTTATATTCCAACATTCTGAACTCGTTTTGTTATAAGATCAAATTGCTAAGGAATTACAGGCATTTTGAGCTTTTCCCTGCCTGCACCCAGCTTCCGCTTCCATGCCCGCGCCGGCGAGTGCCTCTGCCCCCTGCAGACCTTGGAATGCAGGGCTAGAGCAACCCCACTTAGAAGGCTGCATTTCCAGAGAAAAGGAAGCATAAATTAACAAAGCTGAACAAATAGAGAGGGATAGCCGCACAGATATCAGGAAATTCGGGGTACCCATGGTACAGAGAAACTGAGAGAGGCATTTTTATGTCATCAAATATGGACACTACTTCCCTGCAGCCATTACCCCAGCCCTCTACTGCCCTGGCCCAGACCAGCTCTCTGCCAAGCTGCCGAGGCTCAGGAATGCACAAGGCACAGGCCCACTCACTGAGGCCAAGGCCTGCCCTGAGGCCCAACCCACCCACAGACTGGTCACAAAGGCCCAGGCCCAACCAAGGCCCAAATCGCCTAGCCGCCTCACGGCCCAGGAGGTCCACAGCCCGGTCGCCAGTGAGGTCCAGGGCCCCCAAGGCCCAACCCGCCGTGTAGCCAGGTCGCTGAGGCCCAGGGCCCCGGAGGAGCAACCCGCCACATAGCCTAATCGCCAAGGCCCAGTGCCCGAGACCCAACCCGCCCTCAGCCCAGTCCCCGAGGCACAGGCACCCCAAGGCCCAATCCACCCAAACTGCCCACTGAGGCCCAAGCCTCCTGATACCCAGCTGCTGATACCAAGGCCCCTTGAGGCCCAAACCGCCCACCCGAGGCCCAAACCACCTGCCAATGGCCCAAACCACCCACCCGAGGCCCAAACATTCTGCAGTCCAGTCGCAGACGCCCAGGACCCCAGAGGCCCAAACCGTCCGCCCTAGGCTCAACCCAGCCGCTTGAGGCCCAAACGGCGTGCCGCCAAGGCCGAGGCCCAACTGAGGCCCAAAAAAGTTATTCTGAGTTAAGCAATAAGGAGAGTGAAAAGGGAAGACCACATCCTGATCACATCTTCCTGGAGGTAATCAGAAAACATAAAAAATTACCAAAACACAACTTAATTAATTATTA
>NW_006408544.1:13580510-13582116 GCF_000296735.1 Chrysochloris asiatica
GGCAGGCCTTGGAGATACCTGAGAAAGAATTCAGAAAAACGATTATAAAATGTCTCAAAACACTTTTCAATGGAGTTGAGAAAAATAAGGAAGAAGTCAGAAAAGCGCTACAGAGACAATCAAACAAGATAGATACAGCATTGGTAACAATCCAAAACCTACAGAAAGAGGTCCAAACAATCAACAACAAAATGGCAGAAATAGAAAACTCCCTGAAAGGGCAGAGGAGTAGAATAGATGACATGGAAGGAAGAATCAGTGAGCTGGAAGACAAATCTCTCAATACCACTAAAATAGAAGAACAAACCCAAAAAAGGGTAAAAAAATTCAGAGGAAGGTCTAAGATTCAGGTTGGACAACATGAAGAGAAATAACCTAAGAATTATTGGCATTCCAGAGCAAAATGAGTCACACAAGTCCACAGAGGAAATTGTCGAAGAACTACTGGAAGAAAATTTCTCTAACATCCTCAAGGGCGAAAAGATAGAAATACAAGAAGCCCAACTAAGTCCAGGAAGGATGGACCCCAAAAGAAAAACACCAAGACATATAGTCAAGCTCTCCAAACTCAAAGACAAGGAGACACTCCTAAAAGCAGTAAGAGAAAACAGAGGGGTCACATACAATGGCAAACAAGTCAGACTAAGCTCAGACCTCTCAGCAGGAACCATGCAAGTGAGAAGGCAATGGGGAGATATATATAAAACCCTGCAAGAAAAAAATTGCCAACCAAGAATCCTTTATCCAGCAAAGCTATCAATCAAATATGAGGGTGTAATCAAAACACTCCAGGATAAACAGAAGCTATGGGACTTCACCAAAGCCAACCATGCACTACAAAACATCCTAAAGGGAGTTCTGTGGAACGAGAACCAACAAGAACAGACAACAACCAGAGATTGACGTACGTGGCAGCAACTCCCTGAATTAAGTCAACAGAAAGAAGAAATATTAACAAAACTAAACAGTAAGAACAAACTGAGAGACTATGGGAGGGCAGCCTAGGACCAAAACAAGTACAATGCAAGAGAAGGTGAACACATAGGAACAGAGATCCAGACAATGAGAAGGTTAGGTAGATTACAGGATAAAATAGACTGCACTAAATCAACAGAGAATTCAAAAGACCATAAGGCAACCTCAAAGAAAATTAAAACTTCACAGCATACCAAGAAAATGAGAATCCAAGAAGAATATGAAAATATTAAAACTATAAGGAAACGCACAGGAAGGAGCACACAAATCATGAATTCAACAGAGAAAGACAAACAGAACAAAGAAGCAGCAACACCACAAAAAAACAAATGACAACAAATGATCAATACATATAGATAATTACACTGAATGTAAATGGATTGAATGCACCTGTTAAGAGACGGAGGGTGACAGAATGGATAAGAAAACAAGATCCTTCAATATACTGTCTGCAAGAGAAGCATCTCACACACAGAGACAGAAACAGATTAAAAGTGAAAGGATGGGAAAAAATATACCAAGCTAATTGCAATAAAAAGTGAACAGGAGTGGCAGTGCTAATCTCGGATAAAATAAACTTTAAGGCAAAAGGCAGCATAATAGACAAAGATGGACATTATCTCATGATTAA
>NW_006408544.1:13586936-13590997 GCF_000296735.1 Chrysochloris asiatica
GAAAGTCCTGGTGTGGCACTGTGGGTTAATGAGCTAGACTGCACAGTCGGTTTGAACTGCAAGGTTGGTAGTTCAAGCTCACCGTTCACGCCTTGGAAACCCTCTAGAGGGTCTCTATGGGTTGGAACTGACTCGACGGAACCTAACAACATATATAGTGTCTGTGTGTATGTGTGTGTGAAAAGAAGAATCATTAGGTAAAAAAATGTTTACTACAGAATATCAAAGAAGGGCAATGGTGCTAAAAGACCAACTCATTGGAAAAGTTTTATTTGTAGTCCATGGTACTTAAGCTAGTCTTAGAAAGATGGACAACCGGTTTTATCATCATCAACTGACAAATCAGATAATATTTTTGATCTTTGTTTAAGTCACTAAAGTGATGATATATTTTCAATTTTTCAAAGTACTCGTTTGTTGTTGTTAAGTGCCGATATATGTGGAAAAATTAACACAGACTTCAATATCTAGATCTATCAGTTATTTTTATATTACTAATGGTGGAGAATTCCCCAAAGTGAAACCCTGAGAGCCTCTCATTCCTTAGAGAGCAACCATATTTCTTTAAAATAAAAGGAAAAACAGAAACAGAAACATAGGGAGGAAGGTTCCACTTTCTCCCATATCTTACTCTTAAACAGGTTAGCTAAATATAGAAGTAGTCAGATTACAAAACAACCCTCTAAATTTAAACTTTACAACAGATTATACAATATGTCTTCATGATGGTTAAAAAGATACATTAAATGAAATAGATGAATTATAAATACTTGAATGATTGTATGAATAAATTATTGAAGAATACAAATGTAGAGACTATATCATAGTATGATTATGTGATTTCATTACATTAAGATGCAAAAATTCTATGTGCTGAAAGCATTCTAGACAAAATGTATCAATCAAAATTCAAAGTAGAATTTATTTTAGAACAATAAAAATAACTAAAGCACTGTTGTTAAATGCCATTGAGTCGGTTCTGATACACATCAACCCTGTACAAGGTTTTCAAGAAGTGACTGAAGAGTTTGAATTACCAACTTTTCAGTTCAAACCACCCTGTGACCGAGTGCTTATCCTACAGTGCCACTTCATACATCACAGTAATATTCTGGAGGGGGTCTTTTCATTTTACAGATAAGAATATTGAGGCTTACAATGGTTAAACATTTCCACAATACTGCACAGTTAGATAGGGGAAAAGCAATAACTTAAATTTAACCCTGATTTCAAGACCACCACCAATTCAAGCATACATTCATTCAAGAAATACTTGTTTATTGCATAGTAGCCACAGCTGTAAGTATTGGGGACAAAAACAGACAAAGCAAACATTTACAATGTTATACTTACAGCAAATGCTTACTCGGTACCAGTTACATATTAAACGTTATTCTTAGCACTTGGGATACCATAGGAAACAAAAGTCAAAATTTCTGCCTCTATGAAACTGGGGACGCAGCCTGAAAAAATGATACAAACCTTCTTCCCATAGCCCACTCTTACTCAGCTGGGTTCAATAATCCATTGCAATGGCTACACAGAACTCAGACACCATATTCACAGTTATTGGGTTTATTAAGAAGTTGTTATTGTTGTTTAGTGTCATCAAGTCATTATGAATTACAGCGACCCTGTATAGGGTTTCCAAGGAGCAACTGGTGGGTTTGAACAACTAACCTTGAGTTAACAGTCAAATGCTTATCCTACACCAAGGAAGTTAACAGGTTACATTCAGAGTCAGAAATGTTCAACAAACAGTTGTTCCAGTCTGCTGTAGATAAAAGCCCATAGGACACACCACTCTACCATAAGCCTCAGCCTAAAGGCACTCAGCTTTAGCTCCATGGGTCAGCAAACCTTCCCCCCCCCACCCCCCCGCACTTAAATGCCTGGAGGCATCCCATACTCCTGCCCAAAGTCACTCAGCTTTGCTTCCTCTGGTGCTGGGAAATCAGCTGTTCGGTCTCAAGCTCAAGGTCTTTGTTCTACTGCTGCTGCTCCTCTGCCACTCTTCCAATGCCATTCCCTTACTGTCCTTTGGATGAGGATGTTCACTGTGCAGGGATCATGCAGGTCAAAAGACGTACTTCACACCTGGCTCCTCTTCTTTAATGGCAGTGAGACTAACCCCTCCTGTCTCTGAGATGGTTCATTTTAAACCCACATTAGAGTTCCAAGTTTTTACAATTGCAGTGAACATCCACAACCGAATCATGTCAAACTGTCAGTATCTTCTCCCATCTTCTCTTACTTAGATACATCAGTAAAAGAGTTGTTTGGTGGGAGTTACAAAGACTAAGGCTAGAAGAGACATATGAAATAATTCACTAACCCACACAGTCAATAAACAAAAAAATATGTAAAATTGTGGCCAGGACAGTACAATGATTTCAGCAAACCCCGTTTCTTTTTCACTACATAATACAAGCCTAAAGGAGCTCTGGTAGCGTAGTGGTTACAAATCGGGCTGCTAATCTCACAGTCAGCAGTTTGAAACTACCAGCTGTTCCACGGGAGAAAGATGAGGCATTCTGCTCCCGTAAAGATTTACAATCTCAGAAACCCTGTACAGGGTCACTATGTGTTGGAACCAACTCCACGGCACATAACAACATAACAATACACACCTGCCTATATTTTACATTTTCCCTCAAAGTTATGTGGGACCATGTGACTTCTTTGGATTATTTCACTTCCAGACTTGCCTTCCACATACTCCTCTATATTCTCTTTGGCCATCCACCAGCAAAATGTAGAAAAAAACAGATGTCAACAGCCTGTGGAGTCATTTGAAGGGAACAACTTGAGTCTTTGAATGACTGAATGACCCTCCAACCAGCACAAATGGAAAAAAAGAATAATGAAAATTTTCCACAAACTTTTTGTAGACCCTCTGTAAACTTTACTGTTTTAAATCAACTGAGATTTGGGAGGCATTCATTACAGTAATAAGCCCACTACTTTTGACACAATAAGAGTACGTAAGTGCCATAAACAAAAATAAAACAGGTAAATGGGATGGAGAAGGAGGTAGGCTCTATTTTAGATTAGGTGGTTAGAGAAGACTTCCCTGACGAAGTGATACTTTATTCAGGTCCTGAATAAAATGAGGCTGTAATTTCTATGAAGGTCTAGGAGAAGAGTATTACAGGTAGAAAATGGAGCAAGTTTAAGGTCCCAGAAGCCAAAGCAAATTTTCAGTGTTGAGGAATAGAACGAGCTAACAGAAATTGAAAATACTGTCCCATCCAGGAATTTAGCTGCAGAAATTTTTTTTTCATTGATTATAATCCTCACAATTGAACATCACTTATCCTACTTCCTCCCTGTGTTTCCCATTTACATTCCTCCTTCTTTCCTGACCCTTGTAAACTTAGTTATTGGGTAAATTCTACCTTTTGGATATCAAATGGTTGGCCTTCTAAGAAATCCGTACCTACCTAGTGTTATTGTCTCCCTTGTAAATCTATCTGTTGTTTGACTGAAAAGTCTGAATAATGTGTTCATTTCCAGATCTGAATAGTAATTACAAGTAGACTTGGGGATTCCTCCAGTCTCTATTCAACCAATAACCTTGGTCTCTTTTAGATTTTGAATTTTGTTCACATTTTTTTCCCATTCTATTCAAGACCATCTAATGTGATTGATCCCTTACAAAGCAGTGTCTAGTTCTTCTGGTTTCAGAGTTATGGAGGCTGATGCTCTGAAGTTTGTTAGTCCACAGGACTGTTTTCATGCATTTTCAGTTTTCTTCATTCTTCTTTGCTCCAGACATGGAGAAATCAATTGGCACATCTTAGATGGCTTCTCACAACCTTAAGTACCCTAACAAGTACTCAAGAAAGTACGAGGTAGAACATTGTTTTTGTGGACTATGTCATACCAATTGATCTTGGTGTCCCCTGAGACTAGGATTCCAAGTCCCTAGGTCCAGGGACTGATTCCTTCTGGTTGTTTGGTTATGTCTGAGAAGTTTTCATAACTTTTCCCCCTATATGCTCCACATTTACTATCATGGTTGGTAAAGTAGAGGATCAGCAAGCAAAAAAAAAAAAAAA
>NW_006408544.1:13591962-13602217 GCF_000296735.1 Chrysochloris asiatica
TAGCCCCCTCCCCCCATTTTGGGTAGTCAATGTCCAAGTTGCCCATCCCTGTCTACTGTGTGTGTGGAGGGGGTGGGAATGATTCTTGCTGTATTCCCTCTTTTGAGCTACCAAGCATCCACTGTTATTGCAGGATGACATATATAACAATATTTACCTCCGTTGTCTTTACCTCTTGCACTCCTCACAGTATATTATTCCCCTACCGCCATCCTTTTTTTCTGACCTCCCTCTTTTTATTTTTTGCTTTCTCCTTCAGCCAAGTTAATATGTGTCTACTTTCTAGCTAATAATCTATCCTCCCTTCCACTCTCACCACTGGTAACCAACAAAGAATGTTTCTTCTTATTGAAAAGCTTGTTTTGAATTTTTCTAATGCTGGTCTTATACAAGATTAGTCCTTTTATGGTTGACTCATTTCACTCAGCATACTATCCTCTAGATTCATGCATATCATGGGTTGCTTCAGATTCGTCATTATTCTTTGGCATTGTATAATAAGTCATTGTATATATATATATATATAGCATAGTTTGTCTGTCCATTATTCCACTGATGAACATTTAGCTTGTTTCCCTCGTTTTGCTGCTGTGAATAGATCTGTGATGAACATGGATGTGCATAATAATCTAATTGCAGAACTGCAATGTCAGCAGTTCAAATCCACCAGCTACTCCTCAGAAAACCCATACAGGGTTGCTATGAGTGGGGATCGACTCCAAAGCACTTAGCAATAACAACTCTATCCCCTTACCATCTCTACACCTTCTACCACATGCTTCTCCACAACCATCTTTACCAAACATCATTTCAATAATAGTACACTGCACTTTAAAGATTTAAAATATTTTCATCCTGAGGCCCATACAAAAATATATGAGCTAGGTGGAATAAGAATTATGAACTTTATATTTTGGGGAGATGAGAAGACCAGATGTCATCTATAGCTCAAATATTTCTTCTTCAAATGTAACTCTTCCTTTTCAAATTCTGTAATTTCCCTCTTTCCGTCTTTACCTCCTCTCTCCAGTTCACCCCATTATGCATTCTAGTCTGCTACTCCTCTCTGAGCAACTCCAGTCCTATTCTCTTTACCTAATACCACACAGTTCTAACTCCTAAATCTCAGTGGTAACATAAATAAGTATCCAGGAAACACTTAGCAGGATCTAATACAGGCATTTCAAGGCCTTCAAGAAGCTCCCTGACACATAGGTCTACAAAAGCTGTTGTTAAAGAAATGGAAAAACCAATAATCCTACCAAGATGAGGGAGGGATCAGGTACTCCCTCCCTTCCACTGTTAAAACCAGCTATAACTTGGAGTATAACTGAGAAATGGCATGGTGTGCTAGAAAGAGTCCTGGTCAAAAACCAAACAAAATACCATGGTTTCAGATTCCTTCTGTATCACTTGTTAGGGGTTGAATTGCATACCCCCCAAAAAAGCTATGTTAAAGCCCTAATGTATGTTTCCTATGAATGTGCCTTATTTTGGAAACCAAGTCTTTGAAGATAGTATCATTTAGGTTAGCATGAGGTCATCCTGGAGAAAGAAGGGTGAGTTCAGATCCTGTATGACTGATGTACTTATACAAGAAGAGAAGATATACAGAGACAGCGAGACAGTGGAAGGATGCCAGGTGACTCTACAGTTCCAATCAAGAATCGTATGGGACTTAGAAGCTAGAAGAAACAAGGAAGGGTCTTTCCTGACAGCAGTGAGACATAAAATGGTCCTCTCTATTACCTGAATTTGGACTCCTAAACATCAGAATTATGATTAACAATGCCTATTATTTAAAGTCACCTTCTTTGCGGTGTTTTGTTATGACATCCCTATTAAATTAATACACTACTTACTGTGCGACCTTAAAGAAAGTCATTGCACCTACACAGGCTTAAGTTTTGTTATCTGTAAAATAAAGGACATTAAATGAAATGTACACTTAATATCTATATCTATAATAATCACAATTGCAAACTAATTAGAAAAATATTTGAGTAAGATTTAATGTGCTGTGTATCCTGATCTTATCTAACAGGTACTGTATATATAAGGTGTGTAATACATTTTTGTTTAATAAACTGGGGGCAAGAAATGGGTCAGGTAAATAACAAACAACTCTTCCAAGTTCAAATATGGTGATGTTATGCAATCTTACTATCTTAGTGAATTGTTAACATATTGTTTCTAACTGCAAAAGCTAATGTCTGCTAAAGTCAAGAGGTTTTAGAAACTCAAGGAATAGGGTGGCAGAGTTTTTCATACTCCCAAGACTGTTCCTGTACCTGACAAGAGGCAAATATCATACTGATGCCTAAAGCCACATTTTGATTCCCAGAGAATACAGCAGAACAGATCCAAAGGATGAAACAGGGGACCTGAAAGCTCGTGTCAAAATGTGCTTGTGGTCTCCTGGGAAACTCCTCCAATTCGACAGCATAAGAATATCATTCTACTTTGCAGAGACACTGTTCTGATATATACTACTACAAGGTGACAGGTGCTTTTTAAACACACATGCATATGGTTAGAAAACCCTTTATAAAGCCCTCCGCATACTGCAAGCCTGACAAAATCTTGTTGTTGTTGTTGTTGCTGTTGTTAAGTGATGTTGAATTAGTTCCAACCCATAGCGACCCTGTGTTTCCAGGGAGATGGTGGTGAGTCTGAACCACTGACATTGTGGTTCAAACTGACTTTGGAGTCCAGCACATTAACCCACAGTGCCACACCAGGAGTCCGAAGAAACCTTGAGCAATGGATATTTTTGCTTAGTGTTAACTTCTACTATTGTTTTTATAGCTACTGTTTATGTGGTGCATTGTAACACAGAAACATAAATGGCTTTAGAGTCAGATTTTTATGTTAGATTTTTTTTGGTTTACTTTTATCATTTTATAATTGTGCAATCTTTAGGGAATTGTCTAGGGTCTTTTAGCTACAGTTTGGTAACTGCAAAAAAGGAATTGATACTACCTATTTCATGAGCTTTAGTAAGCTAAGTGAGCAATGAATGAAATAACTATTAAAGATACTGGAAAATCAATGGACATATTTGATAGTCAGGAAGTAGTCATCCTTACATTAATTATAACAATTATCACCATATGCAATTTATTAATTTATGTGGTTAAGTGCCATCGAGTTGGTCCTGACCCATAGCGACCCTGTATAGGGTTTCCGAGGAGCAGCTGGTGAGCTTGAACTGCCAACCTTACAGTTCAAATGGCTTTGCAGTCTAGCGCATTAACCCACAGCGCCACACCAGGACTCCAGTGATTTATGGATAGACTGAAATAAGGCAGAGAGTTGTGAAAAGAATGACCCAAGTATATAGGCTGCTCACACACACAAACACACACAAAAAAAGATGGGAAAGTATGGTGGTATCAGATCAGAATGTCAGGCCAAAGAGCTTGGAACCCAACTTAGGTTGCCTGACTCAAACACTGAGAACATTCCAGCTGTGAAGGAATAGTCACTTTCAATTACTGACCATTCCGAAAATTACACATTTCTGTTTTAGTGTTCAAAATTGAGTGTGGAGGATACATATTGCAACATGAATCAATCTTCAAAATCTTATGCTAAATTAAATAAGCAGACATGAAAGGACAAATATTGTATGATTCCACTTATATGTGCTATCTGTTGTTGTTAAGAAGTGCCATCGAGTCGATTCCGACCCACAGCGACCCTGTATAGAGGGTTATCTAAAAACAGGTAAATTCAGAGACACAAGTTGTCAATTAGAGGTTACCAGGGGCTGGAAGAAAGGTGAGTTACATCTTAATGGGTACAGACTTTCTGTTGTGGGTGATGAAAAAATTTGAAAATAGGTAGTAATGTTGGTTGCACAGCATGTGAACATAATTAATGCCACAGAACTGTACATTTTAAATGGTCAAATGAGCAAATATTGTTATATTTAGCCACGATAAAAATGATATTAAAAAATTAGGAAAGAAAAGGAAAAAACTGCATGCAAGGCAGTTCTAAAACCTAGAAGTTGCAGAAATTCAACTTCTTTTAAAAAATAATTGCTGAATAACTATCATACATAAGGTAGGAGTCCCAGTTTGGTGCTGTAGAATATGCACTGGACTGTTAAATGCAAAGTTAATGGATCAAACCCATCAGCCGATCCTTGGAAACCCTAAACAGGGTCGCTATGGGTCAGAACTGAATCAACAGCACTTAACAACAAGTGGCAGATAGTAAAAACTAGAAGGGGATACAATTCATACACTCAAAAATATATATTCTATTCCCATTAAAGACTAGTCTCTCTAATAGATAATAAAGATACAATGGTGCATTCAATTTTCTCCCTGTGCACAGGATTTTTTAGTTGTGTTCTGAGAGCTATATAGGCATCATATCTGTCTACCTCAAAATCTTCTCTTCTCTTAGTTCTATTTGCTGCCCACATCTTATGATAGACTTTTCTTTTTTTTTTTAACGCACCTCCTTTTCCTGTTTCTGCCTCTCCTTTTTCTTATGGCATTAAATGTCTGAATTCTTCAGAAATTTTGGAAATAGGTGGTACTACTGGTTACACAACATATGAATGTAATTAATGCCACTGAATTGTACATTTTTAAATGAGGAAGCCAAAGAACCTAACAAAAAAGTGCAAAGGGCAGCTCTAACAAAGGCAAGTATTATAATGAAATATGCAAAAGACTTGGAGTTAGAAAACCAAATGGAAAGAATGCACAACATTTCTCAAACTGAAAGAATTAAAATAAAATGCAAGTCTTGGACTGCATTGAAAGGTTCTATGGGCAAAAATTTTACAGATGCATGAAGGCTCAAAAGAAGATAAAAGGAATACACAATCACTGTATCAAAAAGAACTGGTCAATGTTCAATGGTTTTAAGAGGTAGCATATGAGCAAAAACTAATTATGCTGAAAAAAAGAAATACAAGCTGCACTGAAGGCATTTGTTAAGAAGATTAATAATAATTACTAATTGAAAAAGAAACTAGGCTCCACGAATTGACAAAAACACAAACTGAAATGTTTCAACAAACTGATACATCACTGGAGATGCTCACTCACTTATGCAAAGAAATTTGGAAGACAGCTATGTGGCCAACCAATTTGAACAGATCCATACTTATACTCATCCAAAGAAAGATGACCAATGAAATGTAGAAATTATCAAACAATAACATTAATATCACACACAAGTAAGATTTTGCTGAAGATAATTCAAAAACAGTTACAGCATACACTGACAGGGAACTCCCAGAAATCCAAGTCTGATTAAGAAGATGACATAGAATTATGGATATCATTGAACACATTAGATGGATCTTGGCTGGAAGCACAGAATGCCAGAAAAGTATTTACTTGTGTTTTATTGGCATTTGTGTGGATCACAACATACTACGGGATAACATTGTGAAGAAGGGATATTCCAGAACAATTAATTGTGGTCATGTGTACATAGACCATAAGGCAGTCATTGGAACAGAACAAGGGAACACTGAATGGTTTAAAATCAGTAAAGGTGTGCTGTGCATCAGGGTTGCATCCTTTCACCATAATTACACAATCTGTATTCTGATCAAATAATAAAAAAAGCTGGATTATATGAATAATGTGACATCAGGATTGAAGAAATACTCATTAAGAATGAATGATATGCAGATGATACAACTTTGCTTGCTGGAAGCAAACAGGAGTTAAAATAATTATTGATACATATCAAAGACTACAGTCTTCAGTAAGGATTGCACCTCAATGTAAAGAAGGGGATTGTAACCAAGGCAATGAAATGATATACAATAGGATGAATGTATAACTAATGTTCTCCCATGTAAACTATCACTTAATTCACAATAAAACATTAAAAAAAAATCAGTTGAGCTTAAAAAAAAAAAAAGACTATTAAGGAACAAGTGGAGCCACTGGGTGGTATAAATGGTTAATGTGTTTAACAAAAAGTTGTAAGTTCAAGGTCCCCCCAAAGGCACCTCAAAAGAAAGGACTGGAAATGTACTTCTGCAAAAATCAGTCATTGAAAATCCTATGACACAGTTCTACTGTGACATACAGGGGGTGGGGGTGGAGGTCACCATAAGTTGGAATCAATTTATCAGTCACTGATTTTGTTTGTTTTTATTAACCAATAAGTAGTAGGAAGAATAGGAATTTAAAGAACCTTGCACATACTTGCTTGCTACCGGGTCGGTTCCAACTCATAGTGACACTACATAGGGTTTCCAAGGCTTTTTAAATCTTTGTGGGAGCAGAATCCTCATCTTTCTCCCACAGAGCAGCTGGTGACTCAAACCTCATATCTTGTAGCTTCCAGTCCCGTGTTTATCATATGGAGCCACCATGCTCCCCTTGCACATAGTAAGTGTCCAAATAAATACTGGCATAATATCTCTCCCTTTCTCTCTATCATTCTCTCTACCTTCAACTCCAAGGTTCCTCTCAACACTAAAATGCTCTGAGTCTATACAATTCTAATACATAATTCTTTAGAAAATGCAACAAATTAAGTGAAAGTGAATCAACTTCCAGTAATATACATCTCCCGAATGACAACAGTCTTGGTAGTGTGGTGGTTGTGTGTCATCAAGTCAGTTCCAATTCCTAATGATCCTGTATAGGGTTTCTATATAGGCTGTAATTCTTTATGTGAACAGAAATCTTCATCCTTCTCTTACGAGCATTGCTCATAACTGGTGTATTCGAACTGCTGACTTTGCTGTTAGCAGCACAACACAAAACCCACTATGCCACTAGAGCTCTTGTGTTGTAAGTGCCTTCAGTTTGGTTTCAAACAAATCCAAACAAAGCTCTGATGGCATAGTTCCTGCCTTAAAAACACAGTAAGTGTGTTCCACACATTTTTCTATAGAAACACAATCATAGAATGTGAGAGCTAAAGGGGTCTTAGAATTCACTGAGCTATCCAGCACCCTTTATAGTGTTACAAGTGATGAGCTGAGGTCTCTGAAAAGTTAAGGGATAGGTCTAAACTCAAAGCACTTGAATTCCCAACTCTGGCGGAGTGTCATGTACAGAGGAAGCGCTCCAAACAGAATCTTCACAGGTCTTTGAAATTAACCTTAGTGCAGAAAGAACATGTAAATTGAGAATCTCTGAACCCTGCCCACAGTCCCCTCATCTTAAATTTTACATCAACATGTAGGTCAATTACAGAGATTCTGGTCTAATAAATTAGTTATTTCCAAGAGAGTGATCTAGAAAATATTAATGTTATTTCTCTCAAACCTAGGCTACTTGCAATGTTATAGAAAATCCAGAATGCAACTCAAGTCAGTTTTGATTTATAGTGATCCTGTATACGGTTTCCAAGAAGCAACTGGTGGGTTTGAAGTGCCAACCTTGTGGTTCACAGTCTAGTGCTAATCCTACAGTGCCACACCAGGATTCCTAGAATGCAACTATAGTAGTTCTTAAAGCAAACAATCACCATGTACCAGGGAGGTTCAGAAATCTGTAGAAAAATTTTCTTTTAGTTCCATTTTCCCATGAACATTTTGAAGCCCCCTCATATGTTGTTAATAGGTGCTCTGCTGAGTCAGTTCTGATTCCTACCTATCTTATGTGCAACAAAATAAAACACTGCTTGGTCCTGCACCATTCTCACAATTGTTGGCATATTTAAGCTTATCAATGCAGCCGCTTTGTCATTCTAACTTGCTGAGGGTCTTCTTCTTCTTCTTGACTAACCCTCTTCGTTTACCAGCATGAAGTCTTTCTCCAGGGTCTGGTCCCTCATGATAACATGTCTAAAGTAAATGAGATAAAGTATCACCATCCTTGGTGGCATAACTTGCAGCATCAAAGTAACACATTAAGCTACCACAGTATGACTCACAAATAGGGTAGTGGTGGCACAGTAAAATCCTATGTTCTATTTCTCAAAGATTTTCAAGAAGGTTATATATTTATAGATAGAAGATAAACAGTCTATTTCCAGCTGTAAAAAAGCTTGAGTCTCCACCAAGTGAACTGCTAAAGGCTATGCTCATATGCTACATTAGGCAGAAGAAAAACATGGCTGCAATAGCCTAAGTCAGCAACAGAGACACTAAAGATACAAAGAAATTAGCAGCTTTGGGATGTCTTTGGAAAATTAGCTTTCAAGAACAAAAAGAAAGACAAAAACAACTATGAGACTTTTTTTTTCTGGCAAGGAAAATGTGGGTTTCATGACCAAATAGCATTCAATTTTGCAAAAGCAAGTTTAACTGAATTTTCAGACAAAGCATTAGATTACATCTTCACAATATATATTAATATCATCATTTTTCTTTACTATATATTCAATTACATCTAAGTTTTTTTATAATCCAAAAATTTTAAACAAACAGTAAAACATTCATAAACACAAGTATGCTTATACTTTGAAAGTCATAGCCTTCCTGCTGCCTAAATATAAATTTCTACATATTCTTTAAAATTCCAAGAACTGTCACTTCTGAGAATACTTCCTGCCCTCTCTATCTAATCTAATGATCATATTGTTGTCATTGTTAAGTGCCATCGAGTTGGTTTGAACTGTCAACCTTGAGGTCCAGTGCTTATCCTACAGTGTCACACAAGGACTCCAGTGATTATATTGTTGGTGGTAGTGGTGTTACGTGCCATCAAGTCGATTCCAACTCACAGTGACCCTGTATTGGGTTTCCAAGGAGCAGCTGGTGAGCTCGAATCGCTGACCTTGCAGTGCAAACAGCTTTGCAATCTGGCGCTTTAACCGAAAGTGCCACACCAGGACTCTAGTGAGTATATAGATATCCATTTTTCTGTACTTCCATAGCATCTTATGTACACTATTAAAATAGCAACTTATGTATACTGCAATCACATGTAAATGTGCCTATCTCTCCTGATTGCAAGTCAGGAACATGTCTTCATAGAGTTTGTAATTTATGGGTCGGAAACGACTCAACGGCACTTAACAACAACAACAACAAGAGAACTACAACTGTTGCAGTCTAGCTCTTTTATAACACGGCAGGTAGCGTAGATTAGAGAGAATGACATCAAAAGTTTCTAAGTTATTCTTTTGAAAAGAACTAATTTCTTAGACAACAATCTCTGCAATTGAGCTCCAACTTGATATAAAATATCAATAGCTCTGTGGACTAATATGTTAGACTGCAAAATCAGTTTGACGGGAAGGTCGGCAGTTCAAGCTCACCACCTGCTCCTTGGAAACCCTATGCAGGGTCGCTATGAGTCAGAACCAACTCAATGGCATTTAACAACAACATCTATCAAATGAATGATAAAATTACTGTCCAATATTTATTAGAACTGGTTATGGGATGTCTTTCTGTGCATTCCCAAAAGCTTATCTTGTAATGGCCATGAAACAATATTTCTTTCTTATGGTAATATGGTACAATAATGATTCATAATTATAAAATGGAATACAAAATTACAATATTAAACAATAACATTATGATTATTATTATAATACTGAATATAATCATGAATACATGACACTATGAGTGTGAGAATTGTTAATATGCGTAACAATTGAGCCACAAATTCAAGTCAGAATCAAAATAGGGTATTTGTTGTTGTCTCTAGGTACCATCAAGTCAGTTCCAACTCATAGCAGCCCTATGTACAAACAGAAAAAACTTTCCACAGTCCTGCACCATCCGCACAAGTATTGTTATGCTTGAGTCCACTGCTTCTGTCACTATGTCAATCCATCCCATTGGGGGTCTTCCTCTTTTTCACTGACTCTCCACTTTACCTAGCATGATGTCCTTCTCTAGGGACTGATAATGGACCAGGAATAAGGAATGTATTTGTTGACTTCAAATGGATCCTGGCTGAAAGCAGAGAACACCAGAAATATGTTTAGTTGTGTTTTATTGACTATGCAAATGTATACAACTATGTGGGTAATAGCAAACTCTGACTAACAATGCAAAGTATAGGATTTTCAGAACACTTAATTGTGCTCTTAGACCAAGAGGCAGTCATTAGAACAGAGCAGGCAAATACTAAGTGGTGTAAAATCAGAAAAAGTGTGTATTAGGTTTGTATCCTTTCACCATACTTGTCTAACCTGTATGCTGACTAAATAACCTGAAAATTTAGAATTACACGAAGAACATAGAATCAGAATTGGAGGATGACTCATCAACAACCTGTCAAATGCAGATGGTACAACCTTCTTTATTAGAAATAAAAAAAGACTATAAGCTTCAGTATGGATCACTCCTCAATGTAAA
>NW_006408544.1:13602811-13612456 GCF_000296735.1 Chrysochloris asiatica
TTGTCAAAGAATATTATATATACATGGAGTGCCAGAAGAACAAACAAATCTGTTTTTTAAGAATTATGGTTAGAGCTTGATGGCAGATTAGGGAAAAGCGCAGTGCAGACCTCAACAGTGATAATACAGAATACCGAACGAAGCAGGTTCAGGGGACAGTCCCATAATTCTGAACTACATAGAAAGGAATATTTAGATGGATCTAAGACTACTGCTAGTGGTATTTGCAGAAGCTAGGAAGGAGGTATTTTCTGATGTGCGGTTGCTAGCGGGTGCCAGAGCAGCCATCTTGGGTGTGATGGCGCAGGAACAGGATCAGAGGAGCACTCCCACCTTAGAGGTCTGACTGATCATCAGAGATAAAGATGTGAATATGGTTTCCTGTTCCTTGGTCTCTCACTGACTGCACACCTCCATTCTGGTGACTACAAGGGGTGCCTGAGTGAGTGGACTCTCCCTCCATAGTAGAACACAGAGAGTTCTACTACACATGTATGCATGTGCACTGAACTACTTAGCAAAGACCACAGCATGCAGAATCTAAGGGGGAGGAGTCAACAAGAACTGCTGAAAATGGAACAGTCTCCCTGAATGGTTTCAGCCGGCTTAGCAAGGGAAGTTAAAGTTAGACTCATATTTTGCTCTGGTTTTCATTTTCCTTGTTTTTTGTTTTTGTGATTATAGTCTACAGTATCCAATCTGCTTATTTTGCTGTTTTGGTTTCATTTTTTTGGGTTTTGGTTCCCCTTTTACTTTGAGGAGGAGGACTGTTTCTCTCCCTACATTACCCAAGAAGAGATAGCAATTGTGGTCATACAGCCAGGCTACAGTCACAACCTATAAAATCCCACCATCCAGGCAAAAGCCAATACCAGCTGCTATACACCAGGTACATAGCCAACACCTGCTATAGTTACTCTGAGTGGAATAATAAGAAAAGATAAAAGGGAAACCCATCTCCTGAACACATCTACCTGGAGGCAATCAGAAATCTTAATAATACATCAACATACATTCATCTAATTATTGAAAACACATCTAATTACTGAAGATGTCCAAGAGACAGTAAAAGATTTTGGCACATGTCCAGAAACAAGATAGAGTAACTGAAACAAATGAGCTTCAGGGAGACTTAGACTTCCCATTGCAAAGAAGGCAGGCTTTGAAACTGAGAAGGAATTCAGAATGATATTAAGGTGCATCCAAATGCTCCACAGAGGGGTTGAAAAAAATAAGGAAGAAGTCAGGAGACAACTACAGGAACAATCAAGTAACATAGAAATAGCATTGGAAACAATTCAAAACATGCAAAAGGAGGCCCAAATGATTAATAATAAAATATCAGAAATACACAATACACTGAAAGGGCAAACGAGTAGAATTGAAGCTATGGAAGCCAGAACCAGTGAGCTGGAAGACAAATCTTTCAATACTGTTAAGACAGAAGAGCAAGTAGAAAAAAAAGGATAAAAAAATTCTGAAGAAAGTCTAAGATTCCGTGGGACAACATGAAGAGGAATAACTTGAGAATTACTGTTATTCCAGAACAGAAAGAATCACAGAGGACCACAGACAAGATAGTTGAAGATGATTGAAGAAAAATTCCCTAACATCCTGAAAAACAAAAAAGATAAGTATTCAAGAAGCTCAAGGAACCCCAGGAAGGATAAACCACAAAAGAAAAGCATCAAGACATATCATAATCAAGCTCTAAAAAACTAAAGATAAGGAGAGAATCCTGAAAGCAACTAGGGAAATGAGAAGTGAAATTTACAAAGGCAAGCAAAGAAGAAAAAGCTATGATCTTTCAGCAGAAACCATGCAGGGAGGAAGGCAATGGGGAGACATACATAAAACCATGAAAGAAAAAACACTGCCAACCAAAAATTATCTACCAGGTAAAGCTGTCAATCAAATACAACAGAGTAATAAAAACATTCCAGGATAAACAGAAGCTAAGGTACTTTGTCAAAGCCAACCCAGTGCTGCAAAACACCCTAAAGGGAGTTCTTTGGACTAAGAACCAACAAAAACATAAAACAACAGAGATTAACATACTTGGCAACACCACCCAGAATTCAGTCAACAGATGGTAGAGTCCAGAACAGAACAAAACTAAAAGAACGAATTCAGAGGATCTGGGAGATCAGTCTATGATCAAAACAACTACAATGTGAAAGCAGGTAAAAATATAGGAACAGATATCTAGGTGATAAGGTAGTCAGGTAGAATGCAGGGTAAAATAGACTGTTTTAAATGGAGGAAAAAGTTATTGGAATATAGGGTAACCTCAAAGAAAAATAATACTTCAAAACATACCAAGAAAATGAAAATCTAAGGAGAACATGGAAACTTTAAAAATAATTCATGTGTTGGGAAGGGCAATACACAAGAAGGAGGATGGAATAACAAGGTAGATAGGGAGCACTTAGGCAGGTTTACATGGGCTAAAGAGGACAGAGGTAAATAGTGATCTATGTTCAACCATCGGGCTGTGAACCGCAAGGTCAGCAGTTCGAAACTACCAGCTGTTCTGCCGGAGGAAGATGAGGCTTTCTGCTCCCGTAAAGATTTACAGCCTTGGAAACCCTGTACAGGGTCTCTATGGGTCAGAACCGAGTCCATGGCACTTAACAACAACAATGTTCAACCATGGAACAACAGGGTTCTATGATACAGGGATCGAGGCATACTCTGAAGAGGGGAAATAATGTTAAGATGTTTGACTGTCTTACAAACACTGGTTTCCCTTGTCTACTATTATAAAATAGGCATATGAGTAGGATAGAAAGGAATGCGGGGAACCATGATTACAGAAAGTATGTAAGCCCGTCTTCAGCCTCTAACTGACTGGAATACCTAAAAGGGGTTCTGGAACTTGCCTAGTGAACTAGGCTTCCTGTGGAGCCTTTGTAGTGTACAGGACCTTATATGGAATCCTGAGCCCAATCCAGAACCTCCTGAGGTGGGGCATTCTCAATAGGAAGGACAAGCAGACCAGCCTGGAACAGCTAGAGTAACAGAAGATACATCTTGAAAGAAATATCAGCAGGAAAAATCCAAAACAAAAATGTCAGTAAGATTAACTACTACAAAAATAAGCAAGTTGTTCACTGGGAAGCCACAAGGCAAACAATCAAGTCCCTTCAGGACAAACCTTCCCCCAAGACCGAAACTCAAAGGAAAACATGAGCAGGCATGTAAGCTTGCTGGTAACCATGTTGGTCTACTGGTAGATGGAAGAGGGGGGAAAGGCAGCAATGAAGATATGGGCTGAGTTCGATTTTGTTCCATAGACGCCTGTTGACCTGGAGATGAGTGAGAAAAGAGGAAGAACTGGTCAGTCCAAAATGTGGTAAGACCTTGAGACTCATGAGCCCATGAACAAGGACATAGCCACGGAGGGCTAGAGCTGAGAGTGAAGCATCCAAGTGATGTGAATTGAGGGAAGTCGCAAAGGAACACCCAAACTTACAGATAGTACCCATTTGACCTAGCCTCAATGGCTTCATGATCAGAACTCGAGTAGAAGAAGACACACAATTTTTTTTTTTTTTTTTTTTTTTTTTGGGGGGGGGGGGGGGGAGGGATAAAGGAAACAAGTGTAAATTGCTACAATTTGATGAACTTGACCTATACTTATTGATGTAGTAGCTCAAAATACGAACTGAGAGGGAAGGAGTCTTCACATCAAGTATCGATCCTATCCCCTCCGTATACAGTGTTGAAAGGAATGGGCAACTTAGACACTGGCTACCTAAAATGAGGGGGCAATAAAGGCACAAAGTGACTGACTTACAAATTTTAGTTTAAGAGTGTGTAGGGAAAGGTAGAGTCCCCACTGAACAGTTTTCATCTTGTCTAGATGGGTCTGGTGAAAAGAGAAGGGATAAAATTCTTAAGATTCAATAGTGAGTAATTGTTACCATGACTATTGCAACTGTCGCAACTGTAAAGGTAGAAGTTTTATAACAAAAACGGATAAGTAGTTAATCTTACAGTCCAGGAACAGAGGACCCTAGGACCATCAAGAGAGAAGAGCATGAGTGGAATGTGGGGCCCTATCCAGAGAGGCTGAGACACCAGAGATGAGGCCATGAAGAAAGAGAGCAGCTGAGGACTGTACACTCATGGAAAGAGAAAGACTGAGTGCTGGTGGCCAGGAGGCAGGATTACAGAACGTGCCTTTTGGTTGTTTAAATTTTTATATATTCCTGAGGGTTTTTGTGTACATCCCCTCAAAAAACAAAACAAACAAACAAAAATCCCGGAGAAAACGGAAGCAAATACTGTTGAATGATGATGCATAGAGGAGATAGTAATCGTTGCAATGAAATGATGAGTGTAAAACCCATGTTCTCCCATGTAAGCTATCACTCAATTAGCAATAAAAGGAAAAAAATACAAATTTATCAGGACCTGCTATATGCCAGGACCCTTGAATTTTTTTTTTAAAAAAAAGAATAATAAATAAAATAATTGCTACTTTCTGTCCTTAAAATGGGGGGTGCAGTAGATCCATTCAATAAACACAGGACTGAGAAACTCAAGGTCCATGTTTTGAGCCTGCCAGCTTCTCTGAGAGAGAAAGGTGAGGCTTTTTGCTTCTGCAAACATTTTAAAGCCTCCGAAACCCTATAGTGGGCCATTATGAGTCAGAACTGAGTCAACGGCACCTAACAACAACAATAACCCCTAAAACTGGTAAAGGCTAGTTCTTAATTCCCAACAGAAGCATTTGAAAGCTGGGACACAGGCAATGGCAAAGAAAAATTGCAAGTAACTACTGCAATGCATGAAAGTCTTGTTTGATAATTATTTTATATTCACATTTTCATACAAGATCTACAAAAATGTCATATTTGAATGTAAGAGTCAGAATCTTAACACATTTCCCCAACTTAAGCCAATAGCTAATAACTTGTCAGCCTCTTTTGCATGTAAACATGTATTAGCAAGAATCTTTCTGTACATGCTACACATCCTGAAGCTTTTCCACACAATAACAAAATAACTACTCACTAGTGATTTAACCAAAGTATAGTGCTGAAGTCTAAATAAGCACTTAAACTTATTTAAGAGGCTTTGAAACATTTGATGGTGAAATATTGAGTATCTAGTTAGTGTACAATACCAGACTAGGTGCTATAAACAAAGGAGTGAGTGAGTATCTTCAGCAACCAAGGGCTTTTAACCTAAAAAAAAAAGTGCTTCCTATCTAGCAATTTAAAATCTGAAAGAAACAATAATTCTACCAATCTTTATTCTAAAAACGCACAGCCCTATTTGTATAAAAATGACTGCAGGTATTCCCATAGTCGTTCACTTAATACTTCATTACATCAATTAACATGAGCTGACAGCTGGTGACAGACACTGTGCTCTCATATATATTATCTCCATTAAATCTCGCAAAATGCTGTTAGGTAGGAATCGTCATCATCATTTAAAACTGATTACACTGAGGATTACAGATATTAAGTAACTTGTCAATGTCACTTAACTAGCAAATAGTGAAGTGGGTTTAAATAAAACTTTGTTAATTAAATTGGGCAAAAGAGCTTTTTATGCAATACAAGATGATAGTGAATATAACATGAATTAATTCAGAAGCTTATCTTCTCCTTTTATCTTATTTCTACTACTGAATTTCATCATTGACAACTGTTTCATAAGGATATGTACACAAGGATAATGAATCCTATCCAAGAATATTGTCAAACATAGTGCCAGAAGATGAGACCCCCCCAGGTTGGAAGACACTCCATATGTGATAGGAGAAGAGCTGCCACCTCAATGTAGAGTTGACTGTGGTGACACTGATGGAATAAATCGTTCAGAGCCTTCATTTACTGATGGGGCATAACTCAAGTTTAAGAGAAACAGCTGCAAATATCCATTAATAAATGGAGCATGGAATGTACAAAGTATGAATCTAGGAAAATGGGAAGTTGTCAAATATGAAATGGAACACATAAAGATTGATATCCTATGCTTTAGTAAGCTGAAATGGACTAGCATTGACCATTCTGATTCTGACAATCATATGGTTTACTATACGGGAAATGACAAATTCAAGAGGGCTGGGGTATGTAGCATTCATCATCAAAAAGAACATTTTAAGATCTACCTTAATGTACAGCATTGTCTGTGATAAGATAATATCCTTATACCTTCAGGTAAGACCAAACAATATCACTATTATTCAAATTTATGTGCCAAGCACTAAAGTCAGTGATAAAGAAATTGAAAAATCCTGCCAAGTTTTCAATCTGATATTGATCAAACATGCAATCAAGAGGTATTGATAATTACTGGTGATTGGAATGCTAAGGTTGGAAACAAAAAGGAAAAAGGAAGAGGTCAAAAAGGTACAGATACCAAATATGACCTTAATGATAGAAATGATGCTGGTGATGGCATGAAAAATTTTTGCAAAACCAATGGCTTGTCTACTGCACATATTAAAAAACAAACAAACATGAAAGACAATTATACACATGGACCTCCAAAGATAGAATACGCAGGAATCAAACTGACTGCACCTGTGGGAAAAGATGGTGGAAAAGCTCAGTATCATCATCAAAAAGAAGGGCAGAAACTGACTGAGGAACAAACCACTAATTGTTCACATGCAAGTTCACACTGAAGCTGAAGAAAATGGAAACAAGTTCAAGAAAGCTAAAATATGACCTTGAATATTTTCCATCAGAATATAGACAACAGATTTGATGCAATATCCTAAGATCAGAAGAGTTGTGGACTGACATCAAAAACAGGAAGAAAACAAAGATAATTACAAAAGACAGGAAGGAAATAAAAGACTAAAATAGATGTCAAAAGAGACTGAATGAAACTTGCTCTCCAATAGAAAATTACAAAGAGCAACTCTGAAAGACAGGGTCAAATACTATAATAAAATGTGTACAGATCTGGAGTTAGAAAACCAAAACAGAAGAACATTTCTCAAGATGAAAGAACTGAAGAAAAAAATTAAGCCTTGGCTTTCAATATTGAAGGATTCTGTGGAAAAACATTGAATGATGCAGAAGGCATCAAAAGAAGATGGAACTTATATACATAGTCACAACATGAAAAAGAAATTGTTGATGCTCAATCATTTCAAGAGGTACCATATGATCAAGAACCTATGGTACTGAAGGAAGAGTCTAAGCTTCAATGAAGATATTGGCCAAAACTAAGCCTCCAAATATAGACAAAATACAAACTGAAATCTTTCAATAAATTTATACGGCATTGGAGACATTCATTTATCTATGCCAATATATTTAGAAGATAAGAAGAGATCCACATTTGTGCCCATTCCAAAGAGAGGTGACCCAACTGGAATATGGAAATCATTAAACAATGTTGATAGCACCACATGCAAGTAAAATTTTGCTGAAGATAATTCAAAAGCAGCTACAACAGTACACTGACAGATAACTGCCATAAACCCGTGCTGGTTTCTAAAAAGGACATTAAGACAAGGGATATCATTGCTGATGTCAAATGGATCTTGGATGGAAGCAGAGACTATCAGAAATATATGTACTTGGGCTTTATTAAGTATGCAAAGGCATTCGAAGGTGTGGGATGATGGCAATCTTTGGATAACATTGCAAAGAATGGGTACCCAGAACACTTGACTGTGTTCATGAGGAACCTGTACACAGAACAACAGGCAATCATTCAAACAAAACAAGAGAATACTGAATGGTTTAAAATCGGGAAAGGTATGAGCCAGGATTTTATTCTTTCATCATGCTTATTCAATCTGTATGCTGTGCAAATAGACAGACAGGCTGGATTATATGGAGAAGAAAGTGGCATCAGGATTGGAGAAAGACTCACTAACAACATGCAATGTGCAGATGATACAATTTTGTTTGCTGAAAGCGAAGAGGATTTAAAATATTTACTAATGAAGATCAAAGACTACAGTCTTCAGTATGAATTGCACCTCAATGTAAAGAAAACAAAAGTCCTCACAACTGGACCAACAAAAAACATCATGATAAATTGAGAAAAGACTGAAGTTGTCAAAGACTTCATTTTACTTCTCAACACTCACTGATGCAACACTCCAGAAATCAAACATAGTCTTTCAAGAACAAATATATCAATTTGAGGACTAAAGTATGCCTGATATAAGTCATGGTATTTTCAATTGAATGTGAAAATTGGACAATGAATAATGAAGAACATAGAAAAATTGATGCTTTGGAGTTATGCTGTTGGAAAACAATGAAAGTACCATGGAGTGCCAGAAGAACAAACAGATCTGTTTTGGAAGAAGTACAATCAGCATGCTCCTTAGAAGCAAGTATGGCGAGACTTCATCCCTCATACTTTGGACATGTTACCAGGAGAGACCAACCCCTGGAGAATGACATCATGCTTGGAAAAGTGGAGGATTCAAGTAAAAGAGGAAGATCCCCAACAAGATGAATTCACTGCAAAGGGGTCAAGCATACAACAATTCTGTTTGCATAGGGTCTCTTGTGCATACCAACTCAATGGTGCCTAACAACACCACCCAAGACACAGCAGAGTATAATAGTTAAGTACACAACAAAAGAAGGCTTATGTTAAATCACAGGCGTACCACTCCAGCTGTTTGACCTTGGAGAAGGTAATTAACTGTACTGTGCTTCAGTTTCTCCATCTGTAAAGTGAGAACAATACCACTACCTTTCTCATATGGCAGTTATGAAGAATAAATAAGGTAGTATTTTGTAATTAAAAGTGTCTGACATAGATGTATTAAGTGCTTGTTATAGGCATATACACACAAGCTCATGAATATACCTCAACATCAAGAGAACATCAATCCTCACAAAAGGATCAAAAAGCAACATTATAAAAAACATTTAAAATACTGAAGTTGCTAAGAACTTCATTTTATAGGCACACTTCAGAGATATTGTAGATTTGGTTCCAGACTAATGCAATAAAGTGAATATCAAAATAAAGTCATGTGAACCTTAAAATTGTTAAAAATCAAAAGCTACACAGCACAATCCACAATCAACCCACATAAAAAGAGCTGTCAAGAAATTCCACCACATATTGTACTAGACAAATCTACTGCAAAAGATCTCTTTAAAATATTGAAAAGCAAATATGTCATTTTGAGAACTAAGGTTTACCTGATGTACATGAGAAATCTGGACAACAAACAAGGAAGGCTGAAGAAAAAGTACTGTATTTGAATCATGACGTTGGAGAAGTATATAAAATATACAACAAACTACTAAAAGAATAAAAAAATCTGTTTTTGAAGAAGTACATCCAGAATGTTCCTTAGAAGTGCAGAGGGCAAGACTTAAGTCTCATGTATGTTGAACATGTGAGAATGCCATCACACTTGGTAGAGGGTCAGCAAAAAAGAGGAAGACCTCAATGAGATGGACTGTGGCTAGAACACAGTGCTCAAACATAGCAAGTATTTTATAGAATAAGGCAAATTTTCTGTGTATTGTATATAGCATTGTTGTGATTTGCAAAAGACTCAGTGGCATCATAAGACTAAATATATTATTGTTACTGAGTACCATCTAGTTGGTTCTGATTAACAGTGACCCTGTATGTGGTTTCCAAGGCGTTGCTGGTAGGTTTGAACTGCCGACCTTATGTTATATA
>NW_006408544.1:13613741-13615515 GCF_000296735.1 Chrysochloris asiatica
AAAATAATCTACATAAACCTTCGGAGCCAACTGCTCTGCCTTGAATTAAAGTGGCAGAGCAGATCCCCTCAGGAACCAATGTTTGGATTTGAGCTTTTTTGTTTTGTCTTTGTTTTTAAAATCCTCTAACAAGACTAATGGAGTCCTGGTGTGGCACTGTGGGTTAATACGCCAGATTGCAAAGCTGTTTGAACTGCAAGGTTGGTGGTTCAAGCTCACCAGCTGTTCCTCGGAAACCCTATACAGGGTTGCTATGGGTCGGAACTGACTCGATGTCACTTCACAACAACAAAAAAACTAATACAAGTGTATTCTTTACAGAACTTGTCTGCAATACAGCAACCCACCAATCACAGAGACATGTTTAAACACATTTTATTTGAAATAAGCCCATATCATACTTTTTTACTTACCTTGGTCTGTTTGTACAAGTATATAACACAGATCTTCATAAATATGATAAAGAAAAGTTAAGTATGGAAAAGAGATTAGAGAGATAGAGGTTGGTGTTTCAGATAGGGTGATCAGACAAGCCTAATTAAAAGGAGATTTAAGCAGAGAACTAAAAGAAGTAAAGGAGTGTGAGCCATGTAAACAATTGAAGAAAATGTGTTCCAAGAAGAAACAAGAATGAATGTCCAAAAGTGGTAATGCAATTCACATGTCCAACAAAGGCAAAGCATAATACAATGTAAATAAAGTGAACAACAGAAATAGAGTTAAGTAACAGGAGGTAGGAGACCGTATAAAACCTTAAGGACCAGTGCAAGAGTTTCACGTTTAGTCCAAGGCATGGGAAACCATCAAAGAGTTTTTAGCTAATATCTTTTTTTTTTTTTTTTTTAGCTGATATCTTTTTAAAGAATCACTCTGGTGGTTTGTTATCTGGAAAGTTTACTGTAGAGACACACAAATAAAAGAACAGCTAGCCATCAACATTCATATTTGCTGATACACTTGACATGAGCTGTGAGAGAAAATATCAACCTATCTCTGTCCATCTATTTCCTTTACCATACTTCATTTTTTTTCTACCTCCTTTTTCTGTGAATAATAATAAAGAATATCTTAGCAAGGATATTTCTGGATAGTTTGCTGATCATGGACCATGAGTTCCAAAGGACACAGTGGAAAAGTCTAGGGAGTTAGGAACAGTTAGAAAGTAAAAGACGTCAAGGAAGGGAATGTTGTTTACAGTTATACAGAAATAAGAGCCTAGGTTATAAAGAATTATCAGGGATCAAGGGTCTATAGAGACTGAAGTAAACAGAAGAATAAACAATAAGTCACTTCTATGATTAGTGAGGGGACTAAAGGGTGCAAACTTATGAGGAGCACACTACACTGTGAGGTCCCATCTTCACTCCATAAGATGGTACACCGAAGAGGTCAAGCAAGTTTGAAATCACACGCAGGCCATTATTTCAAGTTGATTCCAGGTATACAGATTTGTTGTCATAAAATGCCACTGAGTGAGTACCAACTTATACCAACCCTGTATAGGGTTTTCAAGGAGCAACTGGTGGGTTCGAAACCCTAACTTTGCAGTTAACAATCCAGTGCTTATACAACAGCACCATACCAGGTCTCCAGGAACACATATACTCACATAAAATTCAAATAATATAAATTGAATAGTTTGAGGAGAACTACTCTGGATATACAATAAACACACTTGATTTGGAGTTGTAGTGCTACCATTTACTATTATTAGACTTTGGCAAAATCACTTCCCTTGAGCCTAGGGTTTTAATTCTAAGAAATGAGAATAATA
>NW_006408544.1:13639878-13644957 GCF_000296735.1 Chrysochloris asiatica
ACCCTGTATAGGGTTTCTGAGGAGTGAGCTTGAACCACCAACCTTGCAGTTCAAACCAACTTTGCACTCTAGTGCATTAACCCACAGCACCACACCAGGACTCCAAGCCACTATTATTAGAGACTTCTAATCTAATCCTCATCTCAAAAGGAGACTTATGTTTAAGATTCACTTCCCCAAAACATGTCTACCCTTTAAAAGTGGTATTATTGTTATGGAAGTATGTAAGATGCAAACTGTAGTTGTAACATACTTAAAAGACAAAGGAGTCTGCTGTATGATTGAGTCATATTAAAATATTCACACGAGACCAAAACATTCTTGAGAATTTCACCAGATTCCAAGGTTGTGAGATCTTCATAGCCATCTAAACTTCCAAATTCACCATAGCAGTTTCATTGGATAGAATCAAACTAAGAATTCATTTACAAAAACATGGCTATAAGAATTCACTGTAAGAATCCCGGCAGTATTGTAATAAGAGCACTTAGGGACAACAGAATTTCATTTGGTGGTTCATCTCCTGTGTCAGAGCCAATACTCAGCACTTTTCTATTCCCAGAACTGCTGTCTTTTCTTCCTCCTTAAAGCATACAAACATGCCCAAATAACACAGTGGTACAGAAGCAGTAAGGGGCCCAATTGCTATCCACTCTAATGAGATCTAACTGGTTTTAAAATAGTTTAGAAATCATTTCCCTGATGCTCCTCTTCCAGTTTGTCCCACTCCCCTCACATCTGCAAATTAAAATTGTAACTCTATTAGAAATAAGTAGGGTAGCGCCCCCATTACCTAACAAACCTCTTTCTAGATTCTAGAGACAGCCTACAAGCAACTTGGGATAGTGAAAGCGTAAATGAAGAACCAGACAGGACTATGACATTAGTGCCCAAAAGTTGCACCCAAGTCCCATCAAACTGCCCCAGCTAATTAGTGTCATGAATCACTTCTGAAAAAGTAGCAGGAAAAAATTAAATTCTATCTCAGAGAAAATGTAGGAAATAAAGGACAAAGGCAAAAATCATTCCACAGATTCTAACAGTAAAATGTCAAAAACATCCGAGAAGGTGGTAGAATCAAATTAGTTATTGAGTGTCAGAAGAAAACATGGCAACTGTGAATAAAACATAGTAGGAACTATGAATTTTAGCCAAGGTCTAGAATTAGTAGAGATGAATAAGTTAGTATTTGTTTTGAAATACTGAATTCAAAAATTTAAGAAGTTTCAGTATGGTCTAATTTAAATCCAGAGGAAGGCACCCAGTGGGTATCAGACTCCTCTTAAAGGCTGGCTCAGCATTGACCACAGATACCATGAGTATTCTTAAAGGTGCTGATCAGCACCTAATAAAGTCTTAGTGGTGTAAGTGTTCCAACTCTTAGTGACTCTATAGGGTTTCTTAAGAACGGCTGGAGGGTCTGAATCCCTGACCTTTCAAGTTACCAGTCCAGTGCTTACACTACAATGCCACATCAGGACTCCCAATAAGGACTTTGTGTTGTTGTTAAGAGCAACAGGTTATAAAGACAAAGGAAGAGGAGAAATAAAGATGTTTCCAAGTTCAATTCCAAGGTGACTTGAAAACTAGTAGGAACATTCATTCATAAAAGAAAGAAAGACAAGTTAGGTAGACAGTTCAGAGACACAAGGTCTGAGGGAAAAGCTAGTAGAGGGAATAACCACCAAGAAACTGGAAATGCAAAACTGGCAGAATGCCTGTAGTAGATGTTTTTAAGTGTCATTGACTTGGTTCTGACTCATAGCAAACTGTAAAGGGTTGCCTAGGATGTAAATCTTTGTGAGAGCAAAAAGTTTCATCTTTCTCCATTGGAGAGGCTAGTGGGCTTAAACAGCCAACGTTGTATTTAGCAGTTCAGTGTTTATCGTACAGAGCACCTACACTGCCAGCACAATATCTGGCACAGTGTAAATTCTTAAGAAATATTTGCTGATTGGATTACTGAATGAATTAATACATGAATTTAGTTGAATTACAAGAAGCTAAAATAAAATTTTAAAAAGTGATGATCCTGGGAAAGTCACTGCTATTTTGTGTGTGTGTGTGTGGTTTAGGTGAAAGTTTACAGAAAAAAATCAGTTTTCCGTTCAATAATATATACACATTTTGTTTCATAATATTAGTTGTGGTTCCCCCAATGTAACAGCACTCTTTTCAATTTCTCCCTGGGTTGCTCTTATCCATTTGGCCTTCTTTCCTGACCCTTCCTACCGTCTGAGCTGTTTGGGGGCAAATGCTGCCCTTTTGGTCTAATATGGTTAGTTGTTCTGACTGTTCACATTATAGGCCTGTCTGTTGTTTAGCTGAAAGGAAATTCCCAGCAATAGGGTCAGTCAGTTCCAGGTTTAAAATATGTCGCTGGGACACAGTCTCAGGAGTTCCATCAGTCTCTATCAGACAAGTAAGTGTCATCATTTTTATGATTTCTAATTTGATTCTATCTTTTTTCCCACTCTGTCCAGTATCTTGCATGGTCTCTATCAGAGCAGTGGGCTATAGAAGCTGGGCACCACCTAGTTCTTCTGGTCTCAGGGTGGTGGAAAAGCCAGGATTTTGACAAGTCATCTTCAAAGAGTCACCCAATAAAGGTTGCTTTATGCCAAAAAAACAAAAGATTTATAGAAAACAAATCCTAACATATATAATGTACATTTACAAGAATGGGCAACAGAAAAAAGAAGAAATTGGTTGGTAGCAAAATATCCATAGGAGCTCATTTTAGTTAAACTGCACATTGTTGCTGCTGATGGTGGTGGTGTGCTGTCAAGTCAATTACAATTCATAGCAATCCTGTATAGACCATAAATCTTTATTGGAACAAAAAGCCTCCTCTTTCTCCTGCAGAGCAGCTGGTAGATTCACACTGCTGACCTTGGGGTTAGCTGCCCAACCACACTATCAGGGCTCTTTGCATACAAGACCAAAAACCCATGCTTCATTGGTGAACCATGATTCCATGTCCTTCCGAACCCAACCACACGGCAGAGTTATTAAAGTACTATCTTAGCCAAAGGTGTTAGCATTAAACTCATCAAAATGTTCCCAATGTCCCCAACAACAAGCCTTATAAGTGCTAACTTTTAGGATCCAGCTTTTATCATTCAATAGTATTGAAAACTGACTATGAAACACACACATCTTCTCTACCGAATCTTCTCCTATACCCAAACATCAAGAAGTCAAATAGAAAGTAAACAGATCTAGATTCACACCTTAGTCCACAAGAGTACATTTCTCTACACAGGCTAATAATGTGTATCAGCATTAATTTCCTAATATGATACCTGTGGAATATGTTGATGCTGTTAGGTGCCATTGAGTCACTTCCACCTCATAGTGACCCTATGCACAATAGAACAAAATACTGCATGGGCCTGGGCCATCGTCACAATTTTTGTTATCTTTGAGTCCATTGGCAGCTCATCTTCTGGCACTATATCAGACAATGTTCCACAGCTATTCACAGGGTTTTCAGTGGCAGACCATTCAGAAATAGTCAGCCTCTCCTTCTTCCTAGTCTGTTTTAGTATGAACACTCCATTGAAATCTGTCCACCATGGGTGACCCTTCTGGTATTTAAACATTTGGCACAGAGATTCCAGGATAACCACACACAAGCCACCATAGTACAACAATCTGACAGATGTGTGGTGGCCCTGTGTAATATAGTGTATAAATTCCATAGTCATCACTGCCTAAGAGAAAGCTGTATAAAGCTCTCAGACAAGCAACCAATGAAAAATGCCACCCTCAAAATCACTTAAGGAATGAAATGGCATTTGTCATTTAAAATTTTTCAAAAACACTAACTATTGTATTCATTCCCCAATTTATTCACCAAAGACTTAATGATGACTGCTAGATGCCTACTTCTTTCTATGCTAGATATTAAATATATGTTGCTTAAAATGATCCTTACACTATTAATGAGGAATACAGGTAAATAATCATAATCTTTTAATAAATAATTAGAACCCAATATGTGAAATGATGATAAAGATCTAGGCAGGACACCAGAGGATCACAGACTAGGAAGTACCTAACTCTACCTTAAAAAGATAAAGTGTAATGAGTAAGTTTATAAAGAGCTGTTAAATTTTAATTCTGTGTCAAATGATGAGAAACTCACTAGGCAGACACAGTGAGGAAAACAGTATAGGCAAAAGGAGCAGCATGTCCAGTGACAAAGATGTACGGTGCATTCAAGGAACGGCAAATTGTTGGGTGTGGTTAAAATGTAGAATCTGTGGATGAGAAGCAGAACATGAGGCTGAAAATTAGATAGGGGCCTGTTTAAGGTTGACAGGAGAAAGGGGCATGAGAAGGAATAGCTGCCATTTTATGAGTGAATTCGACAGCCAGGTATTTTAACCCTCATTATAGCCTTGAAAATTTAATATTATCTCCACTTTACAGATGAAAAATGTGATGCTCAGACAGGTAAAGTAACTTTCAGGTCATGCACCTAGTAAGGACTCATGCAAGCTGCAGTCAAGAAATCAAACGATGTATTGCATTGGGCAAATCTGCTGCACAAGAACTTTTTAAAGTGTTGAAGAGCAAAGCTATCAGTTTCAGGACTAAGGTATGCCTGATGCAAGCAATGATATTTTCAATAACCTCAAATGCATGCAAAAGTTGGATAATGAATAAGGAAGATAGTAGAAGAATGATGCATTTAAGATATGGTGTTGGAGCAGAATATTGAAACTACCATGGGCTACCAAAAGAACCAATAGATCTGTGCTGTAATAAGTACAGCCAGAGTGTTCCTTGGAAGCCAGGATCGCCAGACTTTCGTCTCTCATACTTCGGACATATTGTCAGGAGGAACCAGTCACTGGAGAAGGACATCATGTTTGGTAAAGTGGAGGGTAGGAGTAAAAAAGAAAGATCCCCAGCGAGATGGAGTGACACAGCGGCAGCAGCAATGGGCTCAAATGTAGCAATGATTGTGAGGTTGGCCCAAGATCAGGTGGTTTTTCATTCTGTTGTGCATAGGGTCGCTATGAGTCGGTACCAACTTAATGGCACCTAATAACAACCTAGTAAGAAGCT
>NW_006408544.1:13645889-13655770 GCF_000296735.1 Chrysochloris asiatica
TTCTGTTCGAACAACTGCTTCTTAGTCCAGGTACAGATTCTTCATGAGCACAATTAAGTGTTCAGGAATACTCATACTTTGTAATGTTGTCAAGGACTTCATTCTTCTTGGATCAACTATCAAAACTCATGGAAGCATCAGTCAAGAAATCAAACAACATATTGCATTGGGCAAATCTGCTGCACAAGACATTTTGAAAGTGTTGAAGAGCAAAGATGTCAGCTTGAGCTGCAGTACAGGAGTCTAAAAGATCATAGTATGAGTGAGGACATAAAAGTAGTTCCAGTATTTACTAAAGTATAAAGTTCAAGGTGGAAAGGCACGTGCTGAAATTGAAAAAGCATGCCTGAAATAATGAAGAAACTTCTATGTCATCCTGAAAAACATGGATGACAATCTAAACTTGGTGAGGTATCACACTAAACAGTTTTTTAAAAAGTTGTAGAAAGGTATGGTTAAATATGAATTTTTCTAAGCATCCTTCAAGTAGGAGGGGGTCAAAATTGAAAGCAGGTAGCTCTAATATCTATGCTTCTATAAATACTTATTTTTTAAGACTTGCTCCTTTGGGCTATTTCTAGTATTACTTCTATTTTTACCACTTATTTTAATAAAACAATTTTTTTAGTAGTGTAGAAAATATATATTTTTTAAAAAAGCATTAAAATCTCTAATTCAATTAGATTCCAAAGGCATCACAGTTGTTTGGATAATCACCTAAATAATACCTTAGTCAATAAACTGTAGCAGATTCTCAGGAGAAACAGGAATAGAACACCCTAAGTACAGTCAAAGAACAACTTCTGCGCACACACAAAAAATAAAATTAATGCCACATATGGATGTTTTTGTTGTTGTTGTTGAGTGCGGTTGAGTCGGTTCCAACCCATAGCTACCCTGTATAGGGTTTCCAAGGAGCAACTGGTGAACTTGAATTGCTGACTTTGCAGATCAAACGGCTTTGCAGTATGGCGCATTAACCCACAGCCCATACCAGGACTCCATGGATAGGAGATATTATATGTCATTTTGTATACAGTCTCTTTGAAATGTGGAAAATCCACCTATTTGTAACACATGAAAATACTTTGCACTTATTGACTGAGATTCTTTTGGAGATAAAGCACCAATCCATGTGCAAATAATTTTAAACATCTTCTTTAGTGACTTTAGATCAGATATTTAATTTAAACATGAATTTTTTTAAATGTTATTATGTGCCATCGAGTCAGTTCTGACTCAGCAACCCTATAGAAGGTTTCTAAGAAGCGACTGGTGGGTTTGAACTGTTGACCATGTGGTTGGCAATCAAGTGCTTATCCTGTAGCATTGCAACAGAACATGAATTAGTCATCCTAATATTCAATGGACTTTGCAATGAAAAGACCAGATCATATCCCCAAAGAGTTTTCTAGGATGGAGTCATGCTATGTAACATGTAGTTAGTGAATTTCATGATCAACAGTCCCTCTGTTAGATTAACAGAATCTCAAACTCACTTTGTTCTAACTTCCTAATAGGCTAACTTTCACAATGTCTTATAATAATTTTCTTCTTTGCTGGGATAGTATGAACAGTTTCAAATTCAACTAACAGGAGCTCACATTAAAACGAATGAACTACTTTCCACCGTAAATAGTGCCACGTTTCAGATATGGATTCTAAAGGCATAATTTCATCAACTCCTTCATGATCAATTGTCTCTGAGTGAGCCCAGGTCATCTGCTAGAAGTTATCTTTGGTACTCTTAGATTTTACCTAACCTTTCACCACATGAACTAAAATAAACTATTCATTCTTTTAAGAACCATTTACTGAGAACTTACAATATTCCAGGCACTGTGCTGGGTTTTTAGAACACAATGGGAAGTGAAAACAGTAAGTTACCTCATGGCACTTAGAGTCTAGTGGATCATACTTACTTTAATAAACAATGTATTAAAACAGGTAACATAATATACTTTATAATTACTATATGAATGTTTTCTTATTATATTAAAATCATAAAATTTTAGGCAAAAAAGGAACATAAAAGATCTTTCATTCTAATTCCCTAATCTGACAAAGTAAAGAAAGTAAGGCTTGAAGAGATTAATCAGCTAATTCAAGATCATAAAAGTAGTTACTAGTTGAGGCATGATTAAAACCCAGACTTTTTGACTATCCAGTCAGTACTATGCAACAAACCATGAAACCTCTCCTTGCTCATCCAGCAAAATGACTGTTCATCTTCTGATTCCATCTTCCTATCATAGGAGTCTATAAATTAAGAGTATACAACTAAATGTATGCAGGTCTCCTTAACTTGGTATGTTGTAGGTTTTACACAAACACAAGTGTGGCACACTGTAACAAGCACTAAAATAATTTTATTGGAAAAGCATAGTGCTCATACAGAAAATACACAAAAGACAGAGGAAGCCCTCTCCCCTCTCTGTTTCATGTTCCTCTGTGTCCAGTTGCACAGCTTCTTCTCATCAACATGTTAAGGCCACAGTCATCTAATAAAGAAGGCCACGTGGCACAGGGGCAATGAGCACTTACTAGTTGCCATCATGTCTTCACCTCTAGAGTGCAGAGGCTAATGAATGAACTAGGAACACCAGGAAAGGAAACCCCAACTCTTCTGCTGGGCCTCAACATTAGGAGGATGGTCTGCTGCTGCCTCTTTGAGGTGTTCCAGGGCTCATCAGTTATCTACCTCCCAACTAAGCAAGTTCTCTTCATCATTCAGCTCTAATTTCAGGGGATAAAATGCTCCACACAGGCCCACCTCAAGATCAAAGTAAGACCTAAAGGCTTCTTTTCATGTTGAACATTTACTTCAATTTCAGAGACGTCTGAAAATGATTCTGAATTCAGGCTTCTGGATGTTGGGCCTTATTTTTCCATCAACTAAAAAGAAAAGAGCAAAAAGTTACACGGGAAATGTTCTGCTGCTGCATATTTAGTACATAACTCAACTTTACAATTTGATCATTATCTTATAAAATGGAAGAAATTATGATAATGTACACTTTTTAAATCAGCTAGGTAAAAAGTACATTTCTTTTAATTTTACTACTCTTCTAAGAAAAACTGTTCTTTAGAATATAAAGAAATTATAATCAAGAGTGAAATGAAAAGTTGGGCATAATAAGAAAAACTCCCAAGTTTCTCAGGCCAAAATAACTACAAAAGAAACACTGCCTCACATCAAGGATCCAAACACCACACACATTAAAACTTAATCTGTTTTCTTAGTTCAAGTGGGATCCTGCTAGAATTCAAGATTCTTCCTTTCTGACCTATGATTGTATCATTGGCCTTTCCAACACACAAAATACTTTCCAGGAGTCCTGGTGTAATACTGTAGGATAAGCACTGGACTCTAACTAAGATCAGCATTTCAAATTAACCAGCCACTCCTTGGAACCCTATATATGGTCATTATGAGTCAACTTCAAAAACAACATGTAATGTAATTGTTAATGGAAATATTTTGTTGTTGTTAGGTGCCACTGGGTCAGTACCAGCTCACAACAACCTTATGCCCAACAGAACAAAACACTACCAAGTCCTGCACCAACCTCACATTCGTTGCTACACTTATTGTATCAATAACCCACTGCTACTGCCACTATGCCAATTCAACTTGTTGGATGTCTTCCTCTTTTTTATTGACCCTACACTTTACCAAGCATGATGTCCTTCTCCAGGGACTGGTACCCTCCTGATAATATGTCAGAAGTACAAGAGACAAAGTTTGGTTATCCTGGCTTCCAAAGAGCATTCTAGCTGTACTTCTAACGCAGATTTGTTTGGTCTTTTCGCAGTCCATGGTACTTTTAATATTCTCCTCCAACAACATAAATCAAATGCAACAATTCTTCTATGGTCTTCCTTGTTCACTGTCCAAATTTCACATGCATAAGATTAATGCACACGTTAATCCTCAAAGTGAAATCTTTGCTCTTGAACACTTTATAGAGGTCTTGTACAGCAAACTTGCCTAATGTGATATGTCCTTTGATTTCTTGACTGCTCCTATCATGAATATTGATGGCTAATCTGAGCAAAATTAAGTCTTTGACAACTTAAATCTTTTCTCCATTTATCTTGATGGTATTTATTGGTCCAGTGGTGAGGACTTTTGCTTTCTTTTATTAAGGTTCAACATACCAAAGGTTGTGGTCTTTCATTTTCATCAGTTAAGTATTTTAAGTCTTGTTCACTTTCAGAAAACAAGGTTGTATCATCTGCATTTCATAGGTTGCTAATTAGTCTTCCTCTAATCCTGATGCCATGTTCTTCTTCATATAACCCAGCTTCTCTAATTATTTGCTCTGAAAACAGACTGAATAAGCATTGTGAAAGAATACAACCCTGGCACAAAACCTCTCCTAATTTTAAACCATCCAGTGTTCCCTTTAAATAACTGCCTCTTGGTCTATGCACAATTTCCGCATGAGAACAGTAGAGTGTTCCAGACTACTCATTCATTCTCTGTAATGTTTTCCATAGCTTGTCATGATCCACACAGCCAAAAGTCTTTGAGTAGTCAATAAAGCACAGGTAAACATCTTTCTGGTATTCTCTGCTTTCAACCAGGATCAATTTGATGTCAGCAATGATATACCTCCCTCCATGTCTTCTTCTGAATCTGCCCTGAACCTCAGGCAGCCCCCTGTCAATGAACAGCTGCAGCCATTTTTTAAAATTATCTTTAGCAAAATGTTATTTGCATGAGATATTAATGATATTGTCCAATGATTTCAGCATTCTGCTTGGTCACCTCTCTGGAATGGGCACAAATATGGATCTCTTGCAATCAAATGCCCAGAGAGCTGTCTTCCAAATTTCTTGACATAGGTAAGTGAGTGCCTCCAGTGCTACATCAGCCTGTTGAAACATTTCAATTTGTATACCATCAATTCCCGGAGCCTTGTTTTTTGCTAATGCCTTCAGTGCACACTGCTCTTCTTACTTCAGTATCATTGGCTTTTGATCATATGCTACCTCTTGAAATGGTCAAACATTGACCATTTCATTTTGATACAGTGACTCTGTATATTCCTTCCATTTTCTTTTGATGCTTTCTACATCATTCAATATCTTGCTAATAGAATCTTTCTAAGTTGTAAGTCAAGGCTTGAATTTTTTCTTCAGTTCCCTCAGCTTGAGAAATACTGATCATGTTCTTCACTCTTGGTGTTCTAACTCCAGGTTTTTGCACATTTCAGTATGATCTTTGACACTGTATTCTTGAGCTGCCCTGTGAATTTTTCTACTCGACTCTTTTAAGCTCATCATTTCTTCCACTTAATTTAGCATCTCTACACTGGAAAGCAAGTTTTGGAACCTCTTCTGACATTCATTCTGGTCTTTTTCTTCATTCTTGTCTTCTCAATAACCTTTTGCTTTCTTCCTATATGCTGTTCTTGATGTCATCCCACAACTCGTCTGGTCTTCAGTCATTAGCACCTAACTAATCAAATCTGTTGATCCCTAAATTCAGGTGGAATAAGTTCAAGGTCATATTTTTGGTCTGGTGGACTCATTTTAATTTTCTTCAGCTTCAGTCTGAACTTGCTTATGAACAATTGATGGTCTGTCCCACATTCTGCACCTGGCCTTGTTTTGGCTTATGATATGGAGTTTTTATACCATATCGTTCCTCAGATGTAGTTAATTTGATTTCTGTGTATTCCATATTGTAAGGTCCAAGTGTAAAATAAGTTGTCTTCCATGTTATTCAAAAAAGGTATTTGCAATGAAGAAGTCATTGGTTTTGCAAAATTCTATCATGTGATCTCCAGCATCAGTTCTATAACCAAGGCCATGTTTTCCAACTACTGATCTATCCTCTTTGTTTCCAACCTTGACATTCCAATCACCAGTAATTATCAATACATTTTGATTGCATGTTTGATCAGTTTTAGACTGGAGAAGCTGGTAGAATTCATTAGGCCTGATGATGTGCTACCAAAAGGTTATAGTCTTGCAAACCCTATGAAACAGTTCTCCTGTACAAAAATTTGATCACCATGAGTAGACATTGACTTGATAGCAACTGAAAATAACAACAAGATAGTTTGATCCAACTGTTCCTTCTTATACAAATACTGGTGGCACTGTAGAATAAGCACGGGGCTGTTAACCACAAGGTCAACAGTTCAAACCAACTAGCAACCTTGAGACAGAAATGAGACTTTTTCGGACCATAATGATTTAAAGCCTCAAAAACCATTTTCAGGGTTGCTGAGTGGGAATTCACTTGATGGTAGTGGGTTTGGTGGGTTTTCTTTCCTTATTTGTATTTAATACAAGTGCATTAATTTGAAGTTCCCTCGTGGTGCAGCAGTTAACTAGTTCAAGTGCTTGACTGCTAATCAAAAAATCAGCATTTTAAACACATCATTTACTCCATGGAAGAAAGAATATCAATCTTTGTTTTCATTTATAATTTAAGTGAAACATCTAAATAGCTGAGTATAAATATTAAACATGCTTTAATACAAAACCTAAATTAAACAAGCACATTATTGTTGGCAATATATTACAAAGAACAAAAGTTTAGAATCAAACTAGTCTGATTTCAAAACTGAGCTGAGTACTTAACTCTGTTCGTGACCCTGTGAAAGCTATCTAATCTCTTTATACTACTGGAGTCATGGTGTGTCAATGTAGGATAACCAGGGCTTGCTAATCACAAGGTTGGTGGATCAAACCTACCAGCTGCTCTTCACAAACCCTGTATAGGCGCACACTATTCTATGGTACTTATTGATAATTTGTGATTACCTTCAGTGTGACTGAGGACTCTTGCTTCTCCTCCCTCTCGTCTTCCTCATCAGAAAGGCCATCCAGGGCCTTGATTTTCATCTAGAGGCAAGCATGGAGCTAAGACGAGGCATGAGTAGACAGCATCAAGTCCATCTTATCACACAAGACTATGGCGTAAACCATCATCCTTATCCTTTTCATATAACTTCTTTCCAGTGGTAGTCTCTTTTTCCAAAGCAAATTTAATTGAAAGGTCATATCTGAAAACTCTAGGCTAGTGAACAAAAAAGGCCATAAATCCAAAATAATAATGTTGAATTCCACTTTAAGAAACTCCTTTTCTAGATTCCAACAAATCATTGGGTTATCAAGTCACCTATTATACAAAGATTAATGCAAACAGCCAAGGATACACAGACACTAGGACATAGATAATGCCAATGTCCATTCTTTGCAAAGGAAATACAACACTGGCATATAGCAAAGCAACCTTGAAACGATAACAGGGGCAGTAGAATGGGGAAGCTGGGTCTGCTTCTGTGGCAACTTTGCTTAGCCAGTAGTCAATTCAATCACCAGCAAAAATTTTAAAAACACATTTTATAGCTTCTCTTTATTACTGGTCAGAATCTTCCTAAATAGGTTTCCACTACAGAAATCATACATGTTCATTAAAGAAAGTGTGGAAAGCAGAGAATAAAAATTTCACCTGGATTCCTGATAGTCTATGATAACCACTATTAATAACTTTTATCTATTTTTCCCCATTTTTAAAAATTCTAAGCAAACAGGAGTTCTTCATAATTAATTATTCTCTACAATGGGACTTCAAAAAATTCATGTTAAAATGTAATGAGAAAATACTGTAATTTTTCTATGAACTTTGGAAGCCTCCTCATACATGAACAAAATAATATTGTCTCTGCATCTAACATGGTATAAACATATTCCAAATTAAGCTCTAACTTTTTAAAACTAAAACATTTAACAAATTCATAAGATTCCAGCAAATTTGAAAGTTTTCTTAACTACCCTGCTATTCTTACTCCCTACTATAAATGATGGAATCCTGGTGTGGCACTGTGTGTTAATGTGCAGGACTGCAAGGTTAGTTTGAACCACAAAGTGGGCTGCTCACTCCTACGAGCAGGGTTGCTATGTGTCAGAACTAACTCGATGGTACTTAACAACAACAACTGTAAATGATGATGCTGAAAACTCAAAGCAAAGCATAGAAGGTAGATACCATAACATGGTAATTGAATATGCAGACACTGATGCCAAATTTCACAGTTCAAATCTCTACTTTGCAATGCAAGACTAAGAACAATTTTTTTATTCTTGTTGTTCCTCAGTTTCGTCTAACACAAAATGGAAATGGTAATGAAGAGGATGATATAGTACCTTTCTCATAAGAATGTTATGAAGACTGTGTTAAGAACAATATTGTTGCTGTTGTTGTTATTAAGTGCCATAGAATAGGTTCCAACACATAGAGATCCTGTAAAGGGTTTCCAATGAGCCGCCAGTGAGCTTAAACCAGTGACCTTGTGGTTCAAACAGACTTTGCAGTCCAGCGTATTAACCACAGAATAAACATTCAGTAAGTATTAGCTATTATTAGTATTATCCAGAATTCAGATTAGTATAATCAGAATTCAGGACTACTTACTTAAAGTGAAATTTTCAAAAGTGGAATTAATTTAGACAAGGAGCAAAAACAAATTTAAGATTCTTGATAGAATGACCAAATTGCTGTCCTAAGAGAAAATGCATTTAATTTATACTCAACCCAGAAATGTATGTGACTTTTCTAACAAGCTGAAGGTATTAACTTTTATTCTATTTTTGCCAATTCCATTGGCAAAAACTGTATCTTGCTTGGTTTAAACTGTGTGCTTTTGAATAACAAACATTAATCTATTAATGGATTCACAAGTAGACAGTCAAGATGAATAGGTATGAGTAAACAAAAGGGACTATACTCAGCCATATATAGGTTCATTGGTGGTGATGTTAAGTATCATGGAGTTGGTGGTTTTGACTCATATCAAGCCTGGATAGGGTTTCTGAGGCTTTAAATCTTTTGCACAAACAGAAAGCCTCATCTTTTTCCCTAGGAGTGGCCGGTAGGCTCAAACTACGAAACAAGTTGTTTGAAGTCCATTGTTTATCCTATGGCGACACCATACTGATATACATATTGTTTTGGCAGACTATATTTCTACAGATATACATTTGTTTGTGCAGCAATTACAATCATGAATATAATAGAGCAAATGGGAGACAAAGATGTGTAAACTTATTTAACCAAAGCGTGGTTTGTTGTTGTTGTTAAGTGCCATCAAGTCGGTTCTGACCTATAATGACCCTGTATAGGGTTGCCGAGGAGCAGTTGATGAGCTTGAACTACCGACCTTGCAGTTCAAACAGCTGTGAAGTCTGCTGTATTAACCCACAGCACCACACCAGGACTCCAAAGTTTGGTTAAGCCATTAACAAAAACCTGGAGGGAATGAGTCACTGGGCCTGGAGACTTGGAAGCTAAGTCATGGGGGACATTAAGGTCAATTTGCATGACATAGTTCATAGACAATGTTTTACATCCTACTTTGGTAAACAGCAATGAGGGTCTTTAGAGCATGCAAGGGGCCATCTAAGGTGTAACCATTTTTCTTTACCCTCCAGAATAAAGAGTGAAGAAAATCAAAGGCACATACAAAATCAAAAATACATGGAAACTAACAGACCACATGAACCTCAAGCTTCTTCATCATCAGACCAGAAGAAACAGAGGACCCTGGATAGAGACAGAGAAAATTTTGGAATAAAATTCAAAACTGGTCTGAGGAAGACTCGTGGAGCCCCTAGGATTATAGTCCTTGATCACGCTTCCTTAGGACTGGAATAGAATTCACCCCAAGGCTCAACTTTCAGTCAAACAATAGGGTAAACAATAATATCAGAGAAGTATGCACTCCTTGTTTGCTGAAAGTGAAGACGACTTAAAATATTTACTTATGAAGATTAAAGAGCACACCCTTCAGTAGGGACTGCATCTCAATGTAAAGAAAACAAAAATCCTCACCACTGGACCAATAAACATTCTTATCAAC
>NW_006408544.1:13656075-13657325 GCF_000296735.1 Chrysochloris asiatica
TGTTGGAAGAGGTGCAGTCAGAGTGCTCCTTGGAGGCCAAGATGGCCAAACTTCATCTCTCATACTTCGGACATATTGTCAGGAGGGACCAGTCATTGGAGAAGGATATCATGTTTGGTAAGGTGGAGCATCAGAGAAAAAGAGGAAGACCCACAGCAAAATGGACTGGCAAAGTGGCAGCATCAATGGGCTCAAGTGTGGCAACAGTAGTGAGGTTGGCCCAAGATCGGGCAGTGTTTTGTTCTGTTGTGCATAAGGTCGCTATGAGTCGGTACCGACTCAATGGCACCTAACAACAACAACAATGCACTCCTTAGAACAACCTATTACATAAAGCTGATTGGGCAGTATTTGCCCTGGGATAAACTTCAGAAAGTGGAAATGGATAGAGAAAAGGATGAAAGGAAATGGTAAACACAGGATGAATGGAAATGGGATGAATACTGTTGTATTGAGACTACTGCAATCTATGTCATGAAAAAAATGTGTACGAATCATTGGAAGGTTCAGGCTCATAGTGACCCTGTTTAGAGTTTCCAAGGAGTATTGGTGGGTTTGAATAACCAATCTTTTGGTTACCAGTTCATTGCTTATCCTACAGTACCACATCACGACTCCTAGTTGTAAATAGTACAGTGTACATATACAGAAGAGTAACTATGATCAGTGAACTGTTTACAAACTGTTTATCTGTTGTCTTCGTTGAGTGCCATTGAGGGTGTTCAGAATCCTAACAACCCTGTATATATCCAGGAGCTGTGGGTGTAAAGTTAAGGATTTGTGTCAACTAGACTGGATCAAGATTCTCAGCAGTTTGGCAGTTGAGGTGATTTGATGTGATAAACCAATAGGAGTGGTGGGATGTTGTTGTTAGGTGCTGGCTGTAGCGTCAGTTCTGACTTACAGTAACCTTGTGTGTGGATACTGAGAAGCAGCTGATGAGTCTGAACCAATGACCTTGTGGTTCAAACCAACCTTGCAGTCCAGTGCTTATCCAGTAGTGCCACACCAGGACAACAAAGTTGGGATATATCACCGTTTGTCCCATCACCACCCTGTAATAAAGGCAATTCCTAAGGGTATGCAATGCAACACCTTTTATCTTCTTGTTGTTGTTAGGTGCCATCAAGTCTGTATGGACTCATAGCAACCCTACACACAACAAAATCAAGCACTGCTGGGTCCTGCACCAACCTCACAATCATTACTAAATTTGAGCACACTGCTGCTGACATATGCCAATCCATCTA
>NW_006408544.1:13663290-13680799 GCF_000296735.1 Chrysochloris asiatica
CAAGGTCGGTGCTTCAAGCTCACCAAATGCTCTTTGGAAACCTTACACAGGGTCACTATGGCTTGGAATCAACTCAAAAGCACTTAACAACAACAACAACAACTACCACAAAGGCACAAGAGCCAGTAGAGTGTGACTGGTATTTTCCTATCAGGGACTGGTTAATAGACTACACAAAGGAAGTCTGTATCCATCTATGCATATAAAATGTCCCTGGTCTACCAAGAAGTAGTTTGTCAGTTCATGGCCTTGGTAGGAGGGGCATGCCTTGAAGTTGATAAAAAGAGTTTGTTTATACATGCAGCCAAGCCCACATAGGTTTTCTTAGACAGAAAGAAGTAGGAAGAGAAGCAGAAGGAAGAAACAAGAGAAAAGAATCAGAGAAAGAGTGGAGGCAAGCAACCTCCTAAAAGAATTGTAATCAGTCAAGAGAGACAGTGGGAAAGAGGCCAAGTATCAGATCCAGTAGCAACAGGTATAGAAGGAGCCCAGTACCTAAAATGATAATGACAGGCACAAAGGCAGAACTAGCTGTGAAGGCCCAGAAGGGGTCCTGCAGCAGAGTAGGTGGTGACAGATGACAGGTCACAAAGATTCTGCTCTCAGGAGGTCAAAAGGAGCCTGTCCTCAGGGAGCCAAGAGGAACCTATCCTCTTTAGGGGTCAAGAGGAGCATATCCTAAGGAAGCCAAGAGGAAAGCCTGTCTGCTGGGGAGCAAAAGGTGACTTGCACAGCTTCAAAGAGCTGAGAGAACTATCTTATAATGAATAAGGGAGACTGGTTACCTGCTTCCAGATTCCGGGTTGTACCCTTTCACTTGTAAGTGCAGCTCTTGAGTTCTGTGAAATGTAGCAGCAAACTGCCCAATCCAAATGGGGGAGAGGAAGGACTGTTCAGTGTCAGAGATGATGTGCTACAACAGCTTAGAGAATGTAGAAATCTGGGATATATTTGACCTCTGCCTCAACGGGGTTGGCTTTGTGCTTATTTTTATGTTTGAAGTTATTTGTACAACTAGCATGGCAGAAGAGACAAAAAGAGCCTGTGTCTCTGATGAACTACCTTTCAGTCACCTAACTCTAGACTTACTTTACCTGAGATAATAACATAACTTCATCTTTTAAACCATTATTATTTTATTTTTTAAAGTTCTCTGCTGTATACAGCCAAAACAAAATCCAAATTAACATACATGACCAAATGCATTTATATTTGACTTGGGGTAACAGGACTTGTCCTTCTAATAATATACTTAACAGTTAGAAATGTGGACTGCTTAGACTACTGAAAAAAGTATTTAATTCAGTTAGCACACATATATTATAAAAAAAGTGACTGAGACACCACTTCCTTAAAATAAAAATTCTTAAGTGTTTTTTTAATTGCACTTTCATTAAGAAGAAATATACAAAAATTAATCAAAGAAAGGCATTTATTTGCTTTATTTACTAATAATTTTGAATCCTGTTTTATTCTAGGACTATGCTTAGCACTGGAGGTAAAACTTCATAAGAGGGTTTTGAGCTTGGAGAAAGGCTTGAGAAAACAAGATCAAATAAAGAATTGCAATATGTATACATATATGTATAGTTATATTCATTTATTCAAAATATATCAGTCATTACCCAAATGCTATTAAACTCTTAGTATGTGCAAAGTCTTATTTTAAAATAATGTTGTAGAAATCTAGATCAGAAAAGTGGAGTTGAGTTAGTAATTAGGAGAGGCTTCCAATACGTAGTAAATGTTGTGCTAAGCAAACATGGTAAGCATTGATTTATGCTAACTATGTCTAGCAGATATATGGGTTTCTGATTAATTAGCTAAATACCTGCTGCTGTTGTTGTTGTTAAGTGCTATCTCGAGTAGGTTCCAACCCATAGTGATCCAGTATAAGGTTTCAGATGAGTGGCTAGTGAGCTTGAACCGCCAAACTTGCAGTTCAAACCGACTTTTCTGTCCAGCGCATTAACGCCACAACAGGACTCCAAATCCCTTTTAGTATATTTGAAATGTATGCTAACTCAAAGTTTTAGAACTAAGTAGAGTGTTATACTTTAAAACAGAGGACTGGTGTGGCATTGTACAATAAGCACTGGACTGCTAATCACAAGGTCACAGCTAATCACCTGTACTGGGTCACTATCAGTTGGAATTGACTAAATAGCACTTAACAACAACAACATATTTTAAAATAAATGATGGGTATGAATCCATTAATTTATAAATCTAATATTTATTAAGTACAACTATTCATATGTACAGGCACTACACTAGGCAGCAGGAATACCAAGATAAAACAGTTCAAAGTCTTTGTATTCAATATTGTTGTCAAATGCCGTCAAGTCAGTTCCAAATCATAACGACTCTGCATATCGTTTCAGAGACTATAAATCTTTATGGGAGCAGAAAGATTTTTCTGCTCATCTTTCTCTCATGGAGTAGATGGTAGATAAAAACTGCTGACCTTGCGGTTCATAGCCCAGTTCATAATCCATTACAATACCAGAGCTTCAAAACATAGGGAGAGACTCAGGAACAAGTGGTTAATTTGCTTTTAGTACATACGGTGTGCTAGGCTCTATGTTAGAGGTAAGGACAGAGTATTTTGGGTACACAGAAGAAAGGGTATTAGAAGTACAGAGAAAAATCCCAAGAGACAGTATCACTTAAGATAAGTTCTGAAAGATAAATGAACAGAGAGGTACAAAGTCCCTAGTAAAAGAAGTCAGACGTGTGAAACTTTGAAATTATAAGACTGCATGGTGGGGATTAAAAAAGAGTACATGGTAAATGAAATGATCAAAGACTCCTTCACTGTAGTTGTGGTGTGTGTGTTGGGGGGAGGGTGTCCTGTTATAGACAATGAGACTTGAGAGACAGGCAAAAAAGAACCCTATCCTGGAAATGCCTTCTATGGCATGCTAGACAGTGCTGACCGGAAAACCACAGAAAACCATTGAGATAGCCTGTTGTTGTTGTTGTCAAGTGCCGTTGAGTCGGTTCCGACCCATAGCGACCCTGCACAGGGTTTCCAAGGCTGTAAATCTTTACGGGAGCAGAAAGCCTCATCTTTCTCCCGTGGAGCTGCTGGTAGTTTCGAACTGCTGACCTTGTGGTTCACAGCCCGATTCATAACCACTATGCTACCAGAGATAGCCTAAGCAGACGAAAAATGCAAAATTGAATTTGTCTTTTAGAACGATCACTCAAACTACAGGAAGGAAGATATACTGAATATACATTACAGTAGCCCAGCAGAGAAGTATAAAGTACTTGGGGAGGATGGTTAGTATCAGAATTATAAGGAAGATTGGAGGAGTGGAGGCATGTCTGATCTCTGCCTCATAGGAATCATCCTTGGGCTGGGGATTTTCCTTCCCACTTGTGAGACACCACCTCCATGCCATTTTTGCAAAAGCAAAACAGCAGAGTAGAAAAACACTTATTTATAGGTAGGTGAGAAGCCATGAACAAGTTGCTTCATTTCTCTAAGAGTTAGGATCTGCATCTGTAAAGGATGGGTGATAATACCTACTTTAAAAGGTTATTAATCATTACTAAGTTTTTAAAAAATATATGTGCAATGGTAACATTATTAAGAACTTAATAAGTGGAAAATATTTTCTCCAAAAAGTTAAGCAGAAGTGGGACAGCATGGTCTCTCTAAAGTAACAGACCACATAAAATTTTAATACTTTAGCATCCAGATAGATATAAGATGTAATTAATAGCTGTGATAATCACTGACTAAACTGAACTCTACAAGTCAGTCCCTCAACTATAATGTGGTGGTGGTGGTGTGCCAGGGAGTGGAATCCGACTCATAGCAACCCTGCCTAGGGTTTCCGATGTTGTAAATCTTTATGGGAGCAGAAAGCCTCATCTTTCTCCCATGGAACCGCTGGTAGTTTCAAACTACTGACCATGAGGTTAACAGCCCGACGCATTACCACTATGCTACCAGAGCTCCTTTATGATGTGGTAGTACAGTAATTTTAAAAGCTACATAACTCCTTAACACTATTACACAATTTTTACTCAGATGAAAGCCAATTTAAGGCAGGTACTGAATGTTATTTGCCTTTTATCTCCTTGTGTTACTGCAAAGTAGAAAGCATTGAGTGAATGTAAAAATACTATAGAAACTTACTGCATTAATAAATAACTGAAACCATTTTAAGTATTTAATATATGCTCTGAATACTTACAAAGTACGTAATACTGTTGTCATTTTATGTAGAAAAAAAAAGACTCACCAAGGTGAACTAAATTTCCCAAGCTCACATGACCAGGCTCAGAAGGGAAAAATATCATTTGGTACTTCCACTAGCCTTTGCAAAAATTAGAAAAAAGCTCCCCTTTGGGTAGATATAGCTTTTTGCCAGGGTACACAGCTTGTCAAGCAAAAACAAGCTAATTTTAGCTTCTGCTCACCCTTTGTCTATGACCCACCAGCCATACTCAGACCCCCTAAGATATAGTCAAGTCGGGTCAGAAAGTAACTGGTAATGACTCGCCCAAACATTTAGAACTGTTATTGTTACGTGCCCTTGAGTCAATTCCTACTTATTAACGTTTCCTCTGTATAACATTTCCAGGAGCGGCTAGGTGGGTTTCAACTATCCACCTTGTGGTTAGCAGTCCAGTGCTTCCTCTACAAAACCACACCAGGGCTCATAAAACTATTAACCGTATTCACACAGAATCGCATGAGAATCGTTCCTCTATCTTTAGCCACAATGGTAGCATTTGTCAGTCAAACTAACCATATTTCCAGTGTTCCACAGGTACCTGTGGCTAGCAGCTAACATACTGGACAGTGGAGATGTAAAACCTTTCTATTACTGCAGAAGATTTCTCTATATAGCACTAATTCAAAGCATATATGTAGTAGTAATAAGATGCTTTAAAATATTAAGACTTGAATTCATCATATATTCTTATCCTTATTTGCACATTATACCTGTTTAGAATGAGGATATGTTTGTGATGGTTTAACAAGATTTATCGAATTCTCAGTTTACTATAAATTTGAAGGAATTAGAAAAAGGGAACAAATGTGTGTGTGTGTGTGTGTGTGTGTATCTATCTATCGATCGATCGATCGATAGATATAGATATATATTATTAAGTGCCGTCGAGTCAATTCTGACCCATAGCGACTCTGTATAGGGTTTCTGAGGAGCAGCTGGTGAACACGCACATATATACACATAGATATACATATGTAAAATCACCGCAGAATGGAAAACTAATCTATTTGTATGGACACTGAACAAATTAAGTAGAATAAAACTACTCATGGGAGAACAACTTTCTTTATAAGTAATTATTTTTAAGGCTACAAAATATTTTCAAATGATTTAACTTGCTTTCAAGACTGTGCTTTATGAATGCATTTTAAATGTATTTTAAAGTGAATTTCAGACATTTCTATGGATTCTTAAAAAGAATATTAGACAGAAAAACTAGGGTATATAAAAAAGTTTCATTGCTTTCAATTTAGTGTTCCATAGCACCAGAAAGTTGTAGACAAGTTAGAGGAGGCTCAATGATAAGAAACAGATCTGACTAGAAAAAGGACAGTGATTCATGAGAAAATATCAACAGATTCTCATATATAAGAGGGGGCTACTAAAAATTTCTGGTAGTGTAGTGGTTACGAATCGGGCTGTGAACCGCAAGGTCAGCAGTTCGAAACTACCAGCTGCTCCACGGGACCAATATTAGGCTTTCTACTCCCGTAAAGATGTACAGCCTTGGAAACCCTGCTCAAGGTCGCTATGGGTTAGAACCGACTTGACGGCACTTAACAACAACAACTAAAAATTCATGGAAAAATTCCATGACCTTTTCATTCTATTTTTCCATGAACTGTTTGAAACTACCTAGAAAACATGTACAGTGAAACCAAGTGACTCCAACAGTCAGAACAAGTAAACAAAAAAGGACACAAACTCACAGGTTAGCAAGGATATGAGTATATAACTTGGACAAATCCACTGATAGGAAGCCAAATTAGAGAAACATTTTAAAGACTAGATTTCACAAAGCAAGATTTATTTTCAAATGTGAAATTAGTCATTTTTTAACCGGTTAAGTGGCAAGGGCAGTGCACATTACTTAGCATTGTTGTTGTTGTTAAGTGTCATCGAGTTGCTTCTGACCTATAGCAACAATGTATAGAGTTTCCAAGGAGCAGCTGGTGAAGCTTGAACCACCGGCCTTGCAGCTAAGCTGATTTTGCAGTCCAGCACATTAACCAACAGATTAAGAGCTAAGTAAATCAAAGTTCTAAGAAATCCTTGGAAAAGAAATCTGATACTGATGATTTAGCACTATATTTTCTTATGACTTTGATTTTCATGATGCTATGATATATCATCATCTTTTCTATGACCCAAATAGGGTAACTCCAAAGAGATACACTAACAGATTTTCCCCTAGAAGGAAATAACATGTGTGCTGATGGGAGTTCATTCAGAAAGGAGTTCACACTTACTCCTACTATCCTATCCAATATCCACCTCCTCATTGAAGTCTTTTGATGTTTTATTTTTAAATACATATGCTTTAAAATTCTTAAGGAAAAAAAAAAAAAACCACAGTGAAGTAGAAAAAAAGAATAAAATTGATAAAAATGGGGAAAACAACTATATAAGAAATACTTTCCCTTAAATATTTCAAGCTGTACAGAAGTCTTCCTAATATTTGTTGCTGCTGGTAGGCACCCTCAAGACAGTTCTAACTCATAGTGACCACAAGTAAAACAACAAAATATTGCCTGGTTGTATGCCAGAATCTCAGAATCATTGCTATATTTGAGCTTATTATTGCAGCCATTTTCTCACTAAAGGTCTAGCGCTGTAGAATAAGCATTCGCCCACAAGGTCGGTTTGAACCACAAGGGTGGCAGTTTAAAACACATAAGATGTTCCTTGGAAACTCTACACAGGGTGGCTATGAGTCAAAACTGACTTGACAGCTCTTTATAACTCTATACCAAACATAATGTCCTCCATGAACTGGTCCCTCCAAGAACTCTCCATGGTACGTGAAATTAAGTGTCACCATATTCATTTTTCACAAACATTCTGGCTTTACTTCTCCTAAGATAAATGTGTTCCATCTTCTTGAAGTATATAGCACATTCAATATTCTTCACCAACACCATAATTAAAAGGCATCTGGTGTTGGAGGAGAAAATATTGAAAGTGCCATTGGCTGCCAAAAGAACCAATAAATCCATTTTGGAAGAAGTGCAGCCAGAGTGCTCCTTGGAGGACAAGATGACTAAACGTTGTCTCTCATACTTCGGACATATTGTCAGGAGGGACCAGTCACTGGAGAAGGATATCATGTTTGGTAGGGTGGAGGGTCAGGGAAGGAGAGGAAGACCACCAACGACATGGACTGGCCAAGTGGCAGCATCGATGGACTCAAGTGTGGCAACAATAGTGAGGTTGGCCCAGGATCAGGTTGTGTTTTGTTCCGCTGTGCATAAGGTCGCTATGGGTCAGTACCGACTCAATGACACCTAACAACAACAGTCGTCTTCAGTCGTTATTTGTTGTCCATCTTTCACAAACATGTGAGGCAAGTGAAAACATCATGGCTTGGATCAGACAACCGTAGTCCTCAAATGACATCTGTGATTTTTTAAGGCATTAAAAACAGTCTTCTGCAGCAGATGTGCCCAAGGCAACAACATCATTTGATTTCTTGATTGTTGCTTAGGCATTGATTGTGGGTCCAGTAAAATTAAATCCTTGAAATCTTTAATAATTAATTTCTCCATTTATCATGAAGTGCTTATTAGTCCAGTCAAAGTTGTGCCATTTGTATACTGTAGGTTGTATACTATATACTTTCTCCAATCCAGATGCCACATTTTTCTTCATATAGCCCAGCTTCTCATTAGTTGTTCAGCATATATATTGAGTTAAGCATGGTGAAAGGGTACAAACCTGTTACACACTTTTCCTGCTTTTATAACACAGAGTATCCCCCTTGTTATGTCTAAATGAGTACCTCTTTGTATGTATGTAGATTCCACATGTGCACAATTAAGTGTTCTAGAATTCCCATTTTTCACAATGGTATCCATAGTTTGTCAGGATCCACACAATTAAATGCCTTTGCATAGTCAATGAAACACAAATAAGCATCTTTCTGGTATTCTCTGCTTTCAGTTAAGATCCATCTAACATCAGCTATGATATGCCTCATTTCCATGTACTCTTCTGAATCCAGGTTGAAGGATCTTCAGCAAAGTTTTGCTTTCCTGTGATATTAAATTATTCAATAATTTCCACAATCTATTGTATTCCCTTTCTTCGGAATGGGCAAAATATGAACCTCGTCCAGTAAACTGGCCAAGTAAACAGCTGTCTTTCAGGTTACTGGGCTAGACAAGTGAGTTCTTCCAGCATTGCACTAGTCTGCTGAAACATCTCAATTGTTATTCAGAGACTTTACTGTGTAGCTTGGACTTTTTCCTTCAACATCATTGGTTCTTCATCATATGCTACTTCCTGAAATGACTGACCATCAACCAACTATTTTTTTTACAGTGACTTTGTGTATTTCTTCCATCTTCTTTTGATACTTCCTGCATCATTCCATATTTGGGCCACAGAGTCTTGCAATATGATCAATGTGGCAAACCTACAGTCACAGCTCATATTTCACACAGCACCTGCATATCCACAACTGCATGAAGCCCTGAAAGTGCTGCAAGTGTGGCCACCAACTGCATGTAGGCAAGAAGTCCTACACCTGCAGTGCCTCATGCAAAGCCTTCGGGTGGAGCTCACAGATCATCATACACCAAAGGATCCACTACCAGGAGTAGGCAGGAAAACCAGGCAGAGCTGTTAAGGAAGAATGACCTACTTTAAGGCTCCAAAGAGTAGCTCCTCTTGTCAACCCACCCTTCTGTGTGGATGCCCAGCTGTGCACGACTAGTGTGCCCATAAATCCTTTCTGGTTACTGCAAATTGAAAAGAAGAAAAAAAAAAGCCATATGGAACTACAAATTTGTATGTGTGGTCAGATGTTGACTGTTCAAATGATATGCAGAGTATACGTGTTCTTTGTTATCTCAAGCTACCCTTTGAAATCCTCTATTCAGCTTTTTATCATTTTTCCATTCACTTTAGCTACTGCACATTCTAAAATATGTTTCAGATACTCTTCTAACATCCATTTTGGTCTCTTTTTCCTTTCTCATGACTTTTTGCTTTCTTCATGTATGATGTCAATGAAGTCATCCCATAACTCATCTGGTCTTAGGTCATTAATAAGGGGTATGCTCGAAGTTGTACTTTGGTTCTCATGAACCAAAGTTTTATTCTTATTTTAATTTCTTCAGCTTCATCCAACTTAAACTTGCATATGAGCAATTAATGATCTTTTCTGCCATCCGTCCCTGGCCCAGTTCTGACTTTTTTTAAATCAAGCCTCTCCATTATCTTTTTCCACAGATGTAGTTCAACTGATTCCTGCATAATACTCACAAGTGAAGTTCATGTGTATAATCACCTTTGATAGCATAGTGGTTACAAATCGGGCTGCTAACCTCAAGGTCGGCAGTTCGAAACTACCAGCTGTTCCACGGGAGAAAGATGAGGCTTTCTGCTCCTGTAAAGATTTACATCTTCAGAAACCCTGTGCAGGATCATTAAGAGTTAGAACAGACTCCACAGTACTTAACAACAACGTTATTGAAAAAAGTATTTTCAATGAGTAGGTGATTTGCTCTTGCAAATTCAGTCATGCAGTCACCAACGCCATATTTTCCAGTTACTGATTCTTTTTGTTTCCAACTTTCTCATTCAAATAACCAGTAATTATCAATGCATCTTATTTGCATGCTTGATCAATTTCAGACTGCCAAAGTTAGTAAAAACTTCAGTTTTTTTCATTTTGGCATTAGTGGTTGATGCCTAAATTTGAGTAATAGTCATATTAACTGGTCTTCCTTGCAATCATATGTATACTATCCTGTCACTGGCACACACTGATAGCATTGTGCCTTAGGAAAGATCTTGAAATGTGCCTTTTGACACTGAATGTGATGTTGTTCCTCTTCAATTTATCTTTCTCATAATAAAAACCATTTGTTTTCCTGATCCAAAATTGCCAATACAAGTTCATGTCAGTAACTATTTCCAACAGCATTGATATCCAGGCATTCCATTTAATTGTTAACAACTTCCAATTATCCTGGATTCATACTTCATACATTCAACATTCCAGTTACTAAAGGGTGCTTTCAGCTGTTTTGAGTAATGTCATGTGAGCAAATGAAGTCCCCACAAGCTTTATTCCATCCATGTCATCAGGGTCACCTCTGCTTTGAGGAGGAAGTTTTCCTTGCAGTATTTTGAGTAGTATCTTCACACTTGGGGGGCTTAGCTTCTGGCAGTGTACCAGACAATGTCCTGCTGAAATTTATAAAGTTTTCACAGCCAATTTTTTCAGAAGTTCATCATCATGTCATTCTTCCCAGTCTGTCTTAGTTTAGAAGTTCTGCTGAACGCTATCTACCATGGGAAACCATGCTGACATTTGAAATACCAGTGGCATAGTTTCACAGCAATTTGTAACAGTCTGACAGACAAGCTTCCTGATACACTAGGTACATACTTTTTTTTTTAATAAGTGCTCCATATCTCAGAAATTCCAACAATATCAAATGATGTGGTAGGTAGTTGCTATAGAAACTATTCTCTTTTAATGAAACTCAGATTAAATAACTGCATAAAACAAATTCAAATTTGAAATGCAATTACTCTTCTAAAGAATATTTACATAATTGATTTTATAATAGTTACAGAAAATAAGATAAAATATTAAGAATATCTCTTACGTGTACAAAACCGATGGCATCTATAAATTTAATTGCAACTCTGCCCTTAAATACAATAGTGTTGGGTATAATAAAATTCTATTTCATAATAGAAACTCATACAAACTCTGTACCATTCTACTGCTACTTGGAAAAGCACTAATTTGCAAGCAATGAAAACGTTTTTGCAAAGTTACCATTTTGCATAAATGGTATAAACTCAGTCAAGTATAAAAGATTCCCCAAAGGTTTGCCTGTATCAGATCAAGACTGAAATACTGGTCAGTTAGTAACCACTGAAATTTCATAGCAGATGACTTGACATAATGGTCAAGAAAGGTTCTGCCAGTATCTAAAATTATAACTTTCCCCTAGACTGTACAGCCAAGGTGCAGACTCCTGAGAGCCACATACTCCGATCTCATTAACATACTATAGTCATGGACTTTGGCATCAAACAGACTACTCTTCAAATCCTCACTCCAACACTTACAAGCTATGAATAATTTTAATTGTGGTAAATAGTATGTAACAAATTGTGTAGTATTTCAACATTCTTCATGTTCATAATTCAGTGACATTAGTTACATTTACCATGTTCAATTCGAACAAGACACTTATCCTCTCTTAGCATGTAAAGCAATGATAATATGTACCTTAGAACACTGATGCAAAGATTAACAAAATTTTATATACACTCTCTAGTATAATTTCTGCACACATTTGGTTTCATTGCCTGATACCTTCTATAATTATTTTTACTAAAGGTCAGTTTAAACTGTAAGGTCAGCTATTCAAACTCACCAGTTGCTCCTCGGAAGCCCTATACAAAGTCTCTATGAGTTGGAACCGACCTGATGGCATTTAACAACGACAACTACTAAGATAATTACTGTTACTTACAATGATGCTAAAAGTACTATATAACAACAAAGGAAAGCTGTAACTTTTTATTATTTTAAATTTATTTTTGTTTTAACAGTCATCTGCATAGGGGTGTGTTGAAGGCAGAAACAAAAATGGAACTGATGAAAAGAACTGACTGGAATCTGGCCATGAGTTGGTCTTCTTGGGATCATATCAGCCCTCTGCTTACCTCCATCAGCTGACACATTAGACATACAAGTTTCTGTCTGGAAGAATGCCCAAAAATGGTATAGACTACTTAACTAGAATTTATCATTATTTAATTATATTTTTAAGTTAATTGTGACTTTTTTCATTCATTGTTTTATCAGGTAGGTCTTTCCTGATCATCTACCCCTTCTTCAATCTCTATTTAGGGCTTCTTTTCAACAATCATCGTCGACTTCCCTTCACGATCTTCTAAAATTGTATCCACTTTCTCTTTCTTATGCACTTTAACTTTGCTGGTGCACATCCTCAGGAAACTTCCAGAGATAGAAACTCTAAAAGATGCACACTCTAATTTCCTACATATCTGAAAATGACTTTAATGTGTCCTCATATTTGACTGGACATAATTTGGCTGGACATAAAATTCCAGGACAGAAAAAAAATCTCTTTTGTTAAAAAGTTGAAGGCATTATTCACTCTGGTCTAAGATATAGGTATAGACAGATATAGAGTTAGAGATATATACATAATGGTAAAACAGGAAAAAACCAAAATACCCTTCAATAGGTAATATATTGTAAAATATTCATACTTTAGAGGGTATTCAACCATAAAGCATGGTAACAATATGAGAACATGGAAAGATATCCAATTTAACCAATTAAATGTTTTCAAAAGAATGATTACAACAGTGTAGGTATATATTATTTTAGTTAAAATGTAAAATAAGTATATATGTTATACACATGTACTCACATGCACACCCCCACATACTATATGAATGGGTAAAGTCATATGCAACAAACTATTAATGGTGATGACACTAGAGCAAATATATTTATGGAAGATTTTGCTTTTATTCATCTTGTCAGTATTATCTGAATTTTTAACAAAACTCTTTTGAGATAAATAAAAAAAAGAAAATAATAACACACAATAAAAGTATTTAAAACTGTTTTTCTCTTAATTAATTTGCAAGATAAAACTGATGTTCTCCATATTCTTTTCAAAACAATCTGGCAGATTCCATGGCACATTAAGTGCTCAATGCTAATAGGATGTTTTAATGTATTCCCTGCACTCTGCTTCTACCAATCAAGTTACATGATTTCTAGGAATTCTGTTTTATCTGATATCAAGCTATTTATGTCAGCTGCACTTGTTATTATAGTTACATTATTTAATTAAATAGCACATAAACTGTTGCATTATAAATATGAACAGTGCTGTGTATACAGAAACAAAGTTGAATGCTTATAGAAGACTGTATGAAGGGGAGTGACTAAAAATAATGATGGATTAAGTGACAGAAGAGACCATTATAAAACCTTTTTTTAAATTTAATAACCTCAAAAGATTCTGTATACAGACAGCTTGTTCTAGAAGTGTCCTAATATTGTTTTTCCACTTTAAAGAAAGCAAGTCTGAAGAATGTATACAATGCATCGTGGTGGTGGTTGTAGTGATGGTTGTTACTACCTGCTGTTGAGTCAGCCCCTGGTAATATATGTGTGCTATTAGGTCAGTGGTTCAAGCTCACCAGCTGCTCCTTGAAAACCCTATACAGGGTCGCTATGGGTTGGAATAGACTCGACGGCACTTAACAACAATAACAACAATTATATATAGTACGCTTACTCAATCTGTATGTTGAGCAAATAATCGGAGAAATCAGATTATATGAAGAAGGATGTGGCGTCAGGATTGCAGTAAGACTCATTAACAATCTGTGACCTGCAAATGATACAACCTTGCTTGTTCAAATAAAAAAGGACTCAAGATACTTATGAAGATCAAAGACCATAGCCATCAGTATGGGTTGCAGCTCAATGTAAAGAAAACAAAAATCCTCACAACTAGACCAATAAATAATATCATGAAAAATGGAGAAAAGACTGAAGTTGTCAATGACTTCATTTGCTTGGATCTACAATCAACATTCATGGAAGCAGCAGTTAAGAAATCAAACAATGTATTGCATTAGACGAATCTGCTGCACAAGACCTCTTTAAAATATTCAAAGGCAAAGATAACAGTTTGAGAACTAAAGTACACCTGACCCTAAAGTATGGTGAGACCTGGGAACTTCTGAGCCCATAGACACGGACAAAGCCACGGAGGGCTAGAACAGAGAGTGAAGCGTCCAGCTAATAATGAAGTGATGGGAGAATGCCCAAACGTGCAAATACTATCCATTTGACCTAGCTTCAATGGCTTGATGATCAGAACTCGAATAGAAGAAAAATAAATCTGATAAAGGAAACAAGTGTAAATTGCGATAATTTGATGAATTTGACCTATACTTACGGATGTAGTAGCTCAAAACACCAACTGAGAGGGAAGCAGTCACCACATCAAGTATCAATCCTATCTCCTCTGTATACAGCATTAATAGGGACGGGTAACTTAGACACTGGCTACCTAAAATGGAGGGCTATAAAAGCACGAAGTGACTGGTTTGCAAGTTTCCAAGAGGGAATTTAGTTTCAGACTGTGCAGGGGAAGGTAGAACCCCCACTGAATAGTATTCATCTTGTCTAGATGAGTCTGGTGAAAGGAGATGAGGACAGGATTCTTATGATTCAACAGTGAGGGGGCAGGTAGTTGATCTTATATTCCAGAAACGGAGGACCCTAGGACCATCAAGGGAGAAGTGCATGAGTAGAATGTGGGACCTTATAGAAGCAGTAACAACAGAGATGGAGGCAGAGAGGATGCCATAGAGAGATAGAGCAGCTGAGGACTCCAGACTCATGGAAAGAGAGAAAGAAAGGCTGTGCTTGTGGTCAGGAGGCAGGCTTTCAGAATGTGTCCTCTGGCTGTTTAAATTATTATATATTTCTGAGTGTTTTTGTGTACATTCACACACAAAAATAGAAGAAATAGAAGCAAATACTGTTGAATAATGATGCATGGAGGGGATTGTAATCATTGCAATGAAACAAAATACGATGAGTGTAAAACCGATGTTCTCCCATGTAAATTATCACTTAATTTTACTTAAAAAAAAAAAAAAAAGTACACCTGACCCAACTTATGGTATTTTCAATAACCTTATATGGCCCATGAATAAGGAAGTCCTCTAAAAACTGATGTATTTGAGTTGTGGTGTTGGAAAAGAACATTAAAAATACCATGAACTTCCAGAAGAACAAACAAATCTATGTTGGAAGAAGCACAGTCAGAATGCTCCTTAGAAGCCAGGATGGGAGACTTCATCTCTCATACTCTGGACATATCATCAGGAGGAATCAGGCACTGAAGAAGGACATCACGCTTGGTAAAGTGAAGGGTGAGCAGAAAAAGAGGAAGATGCCCCAAGTAGATAGACTGGCGGCACAGTGGCCAAAGCAATGGGCTCAAGTGTAACAACAATTGGGATGGTACATGACTGGGCAGCATTTCATTCTATTGTACATAGGGTCTCTAGGAGTCAGGAATGACTGAACAGCAACATTATATTTGAGTATTACCGCTAGACCAATTTCCTAATCCATTCTATTAACAATGTAAGATTAGCATGGAAAATTACAGATGTTTGTGTGTGTATATACATTGCACATATATTTAGATTGCATATTATATATATGCAATTATCATATAATGTAATATATATTACACACACACATATATATATATACATTGTTGTTGTTAAATGCTGTTGAGTCCTTTCTGACTCATAGCAACCCTATTTAGGGTTTCCAAGGAGTGGTTGGTACGTTTGAACTGCTGACCTTGCAGTTCAAACCCACCTTTTGGTCCAGTGCATTATCCTAAGCATCACACCAGGACTCAAAAGAGCAGCAACCCAATGGACCACATAAATCATAAAACAATATCATAACATCAATTTCAAGTAAAACTTTGCTGAAGATAATTTTTAAATGGCTGCAACACTTGGACTTCGGCTACGCAAAATGGGGGCGCTGCAAAGGCAAAAAGTGACTGGCTTACAAGCTTTCAAGAGGGAGCCTAGATCCAGAGGGCACACTGGAAGGTAGAATCTCCACTGAATAGTATCCAATCTGTCTGGGCAGGACTAATAAAAGGAGATGGAGATAGCATTCATGTGGTTTAACAGTAAATAATTACTATCAGGACTGACTGTGAGGGTTGGAAATATAAAAGTAGACATTCTGTAACAAAAGGAAGGGAGTGGTGGACATTGCAGTCCAGGAGCGGAGGTCCCTGGGACCATCAAGGGAGAAGAGCGGAGTGTGGGTCCCCCTACCCAGAAAAACAGTGACACCAGAGACGGAGGCAGAGATGATGACGTGGAGAGATGGAGCGGCTGGGAACTCTAGACCCAGAGAAGGCGAGGGGCTGTGTGCTGACGACTGGGGGCAGGCTTGCGGAGTGTACCCTTTGGTTGGCTGATGATGCATGGAGGGGATTGTAACCATGGCAATGTAACGATTATATGATAGGATGAATGTAAAGCTAATGTTCTCCCATGTAAACTATCACAAAATTCACAATAAAACCGGTTTAAAAAAAAAAAATGGCTGCAACAATACATCGACAAGGAACTGCCACAAACTGAAGCAGGATTCAGGAAAGGGCAATGGAATTAGGAAGATCATTTCTGACATCATATGCATCTTGTCTGAAAGCACAGAACACCAGAAAGATGTTTACTTGTGTTTTATTGACTATGCAAACACATTTGATGGTGTATATCATGACAAGTTATGGATAACATTGAGAAGAATGGGTTTTCCAGCACACTTGATTGTGCTCACGAGGAACCTGTACACAGTCTATGTACATACAACATATGGTTTAAACCCAGGAAAGGTGTGTGCCAGGGCTGTATTCTTTACCATATGTATTCAATCTGTTTACGGAGCAAATAATCCGAGAAGCTGGATTATATGGAGAAGAGTGCGGCATCAGGGCTGGAGGAAGATTCATTAACAGCCTGTAATATGCACCTGAAACAACCTTGATTGCTGAAAGTGAAGACTTAAAATAATTACTGATGATGACCAAAGACCACAGCCTTCAGTATTTATTACGACTCGATGTAAAGAAAATAAAAATCCTTACAGCTGAACAAATACATAACATCATGATAAATGGAGAAAAGACTGAAGTTATCAAAGACTTCAGTTTGCTTGGATCTACAATCAACACTCATGGAAGCAGAAGCTAAGAAATCAAATGATGTATTGCATTAGGCAAATCTGCGGCACAGGACCTCTTTGAAGTGTTTAAGAGCAAAAATATCAGTTTGAAAACTAAAATGTGCCTTGCCCAAGTCACAGTATTTTCAATAGCCTCATACACATGTGAAAGTTTGACAATGAGTAAGAAAAGCTGTAGAAGAACTGATGTATTTCAGTTATGGTGTTAGGGATGAATATTGAAAGTACCCTGGTCTGCCAGAAGAACAAACAAATCTGTGTTGAAGGAAGAGCAGCAAGAATGCTCTTTAGACGTTAGGATGGCAAAACTTCACCTCACATACTTTGGATATATTATCAGGAGTGACCAGCCGCTGAAGAAGGACATTATGCTTGGTAAAGTAGAGGGATGGCATATAAAGAGAAGAACCCCAATGAGATGGATTGGCAC
>NW_006408544.1:13681112-13692105 GCF_000296735.1 Chrysochloris asiatica
AATCCTTACGGGAGTAGAAAGCCTCATCTTTCTCCCGCAGAGCAGCTGGTAGTTTCGAACCGCTGACCTTAAGGTTCACAGCCCGATTCGTAACCACAACGCTACCAGAGCTCCTTATACATATAGATATCTTTAAAAAGTTTATGGAAAAATGAATTAAAAGACAAGTTCCATGAACTTTGTGAAGCCCATGTAGGTATGTGTGTGTATGAAACAATATATGAGTGAATATAAAAACATTATATATATGCTGTTGTTGCTGCTGTTGTAGTGCCCCTGCACAGGGTTTCTGAGAGCTGCTGGTGAGTGTGAACTGCCAACCTTGCTGTGAGCGTGGTGAGTAGACCAGTGCTTATCCTACAGCGCCACACTTCCTTAGCTACCTTTTGTATCTATTTTTTAATTCTTACCAGCAGGAATTTCTTTATGTTTTCCTTAAATGTCTCTTTTTATCATTTAAAATAATTTGCTCAAATTGTTTCAAATATGAAGCTCACTGGATTTGACAAGGGTTCCAGGGTCCAGTTGTTGATGTTAAAGGTATCAATTAAATGTTTAGTGAACTTCACTGATGTAAATAAATTACAATTTTGTGGCTACTTTGGGTATTCCTTAATATAATTTTTTTAAGTGAAAAGACTAAAATTAGTGAATGTGTTTGAATGGCTGCTAATTAGGATGTGTTCAAGGTTAAGTGGTATTCCCAGGCTAAATAAAACAGTAAAATTAGAATTCAGATTAATCAGTATTTTGGATATATACCTGGATATCAATTTTTATGTGGTGCTGTAGGGTCAGGACTGGAATGCTAACCACAAGGTTAGTGTCTCAAACTCAACAGCCACTCTTTGGAAACCCTATGCAGGGTCGCAGAACTGACTTGACAGCACTTAACAACAACAATAGAAATTCACAAATAAGCCATTTTAAAGCATTGTACTATAAACATAGCTCAGTTATGTGTACCTACTTTTGCAGTATGCACTTCTCCATGAGTGTCAGACTTTGAATCACAAGAGTTACTCTACGGCAAATGCACAGTGGATAAAGTTCAAATACATTTGAGCCCTTAAAGGTTGTACTTCTGAATGACTTTCTGGACAATGCTTTCGCATTTAAATGTAAGTACACATCTAAATTTTGAATAAATAATATTATGGCTCAAAGAAAATATTTTTTTTTTTAATTCTATATGAATATCAATGTCATTTAAAATACAGTATTAAGAATGTAACAATGTCAAGATTCCAAGATCTAGAGACTTCCAGCTCCATGGCAGGCTAGAAAGACACACTACCCAGACCCTCTACAACACAGACACAATGAGCAGATGAAACAGATATGGATGATAATCCTAGAACTGTGAGCTTCAAAGGAAAGGACAGAGAAGTGGATTGGATAGTGACTAGAAGAAAAAGCTGAACGAAAGTGCTGAGACAGAGAGATGACAGATGGACCAACTGAATTGTCAATTGACCTGACACAACACAGCCATCTTGAACTTTTGCAAGCAGTGTTCAACAGGGACAGTGACTTGAGAATCTACTCTGCTTACCCAGGACAGTACAAGTACACAAACCGGGCATCAGAAAAGTGTGATTCTCCGCCTTTGTTTCCTATACCTAAGCTGGTGATGAGAAGTATGACCAGTCCCTAAACTCACACACCCGGCAGCTAATGAACCCCACTCTTGCACAGTCCCTGCTCTGCATGAGGTCATAGGTGTGCCCACATGGAATAGGTTCCAAGTGAATTATGCCCGAGTCTGGAGGCACAAGCACACTGCATCCTCAGAACAGCAGAACACGTGTAGCAGAACAAGTGACCTCCTCCCAGTCAACTGCAATAGGTAAGAATTCCTTCCAAAACCAACCACCCAATCCCCCCACTTTCTCTCTGGAACCTAAAGAATTACTTGTTGGAATAAGCACCAGAGGCCCAGCTAACCTCTGAGCAGGCACAAACTCCTTTGGATCAACTAACCAGACCCCAGACACCTTCAAAGCCAGAAGGAATTCATCTAGGACTAAGTGTCTCAACCCGACCCAATCCCATCCTACCCCCAACCCTTACTACCGCCTTAACCAGCAGAAAGCAGGGGCCCAAACTGGGTGCCCAGCCTCCTAAAGGGTTTTCCTTTCTATACACTGCACTCTGGTTTCTCTTGCCTTTCTTTCTCAGTTTTTTTTTTTTTTCCCTCGTTTCTCTTCTTTTTACTCTTTTCTTCTTTTTCTCATAGTTTTTCTTAACTATTCTCTTTTCTCTTCCATTCCTAGTTTAGTTTATTTGTTCTTTTTTTTTTTTTTCTTTTTTCTCATCCCTCATTTTAATTTTCCTTTTTTTTAATTTTCATTCTTAATTCTTTTTTTCTTATATTTGTTTACTTGGTTCCCCACTTGATTGGTTTATTTCTCTCTTTTTATATTTTCATTATTTTCTTTTGCTGTTTGTGTTTTTCTCGTGCCTTTTTTCCCCCCAACTAGCAAAAGACAACTAGCAGTTGTGCCCACAGAACCCAGTCACATATCTACCTTCTATAGCCCCATCCATAGAACAAGGGCCTCTAGCTTCTCATGTACCACTTGGTGAATGACAGACAGCAGGCAACGTAACCCAAAGACCCCTTTAACTGCACTACATGTACAGTGAGGGGAGAACTGTGCATACACTCCCATTCTAGATCACATTTACCAGGACATAGGTTGTGAGGATCTAAGAACACACCAACATATGGCCATCAATTAAATACAAGCACAAACACACAATGGCTCTGAGATAACAGAAACTTGCAGTTCACATAAGACACAAAGCAGAGTACTTCAAATAATTGACCAAAATGCAGAACCAGAAAACTCCCTGAGAAACAAATGGAATTTGAACATCTAATAAGTAATTTAAAAAGATGATATGTAGATACTTCAATGAATTGAGAGAAAGATCAAGGAAGCTGCAGATGAAATCAAGGAAAACATAAGACAAAACATTAGAAGAATTGTGTCCAAGAACAAAATAACCAAATAAATGAAAAATTAGAAACCACACAAAAATGGAAAATAGAAATCCAGAAGATTAATACTGAGATTTCAGAAATAAATAATGCATTGAAGGGAAAAGAAGTAGCATTGAAAGGAAAGACAGAATTAGTGATATTAAGGACAAATCTCCCAATAGCAGTGTGCTAGCAGACGGCAGTTCAAACCCATCAGCTGCTCCTCAGAAACCTTATGCAGGGTTGTTATGAGTTGAATCCGACTCAAAGGCACTTAACAACAATGAGAGGAACAATCAGAAAAAATAACAATAACAACAACAACAAATGATGAATGCCTAAGAATTATGTGGAACTCTGGTAGCATAGTGGTTACAAATCGGGCTGCTAATCTCACGGTCAGCAGTTCCAAACTACCAGCTGTTCTGCGGGAGAAAGAAGAGGCTTTCTGCTCCCGTAAAAATTGACAGCCTCGGAAACCCTGTACAGGGTCTCTATTAGTCGGAACCAACTCCACAGCACATAACAACAACAACAACATAATCAAGTGTGGCGCTGTGGGCTAATGCTTCAGTTTGCAAAGTCATTTGATCCACAAAGTTGGTGGTTCAAGCTCACCAGCTGCTCCCTGGAAACCCTATACAGGGTTGCTATGGATCAGAAATGACTCTACGGCACTTAACAACAACAACAAATATAATCAAGAGGTATTGCAATAGGCAAAATCTACTGCACAAGACCTTTTTAAAATACTGAAGAGCAAAGATGTCAGCTTAAGGACGAAGATGAACCTGACCCAAGCCATGATATTTTCAATAACCTCACATGCATGCAAAAGTTGGACAGTGAATAAGGAAGACCATAGAATAACTGATATATTTGAGTTATGGTGTTGGAGGAAAATATTGAAGGTATCATGGGCTGCCTAAAGAACAAACAGATCTGTGCTGGAAGAAGTACAGCAGCCAGAGTGCTCCTTGAAGGCCAGTATGGCCAAACTTCATCTCCCATACTTGGGACATATTGCCTGGATTGACCAGTCACTGGAGAGGAATATCATGTTTGGTAAGGAGGAGGGTCAGTGAAAAAGAGGAAGACCCCCAACGAGATGGATTGGCCAAGTGGCAGCCTTGATGGGCTCAAGCATGTTAACAGTCATGAGGTTGGCCCAGGACCGGGCAATGTTTCATTCTGTTTTTCATAGGGTTGTTGTGAGTCAGTACCAACTCAATGGCACTTAACAACAACATAATAATCAAGAGGAATAACTTACATATGATTACAAGCATAGAACAGGAAGAGACAAAAAGTAATAATATAGACAAAATTGTTAGAGTTGTTTAAAGAAAACTTCCCTAATATCATGATATGCACTCAGAAAGCTCAATGAACCCTAAACTAGACTACAAAAGAAAATCACCAAGACATACCATAATCACACTTTCCAAAACCAACAACTCCTGAAAGCAACTTGGGAAATATGAGAAGTTAGCTACCGAGAAGAACCAATAAGACTAATAAGTTCTGAGTTCTTGACAGAAACTATGCAAGCAAGAAGGCAACGGTAAGCGCAGGAATTAAAAACCTAGCAAACAAGAACTGCATACCCAGTAAAACTGTTCCTCTGAAAAATCAAAGAAAAAGATTGCCAAACAAGTTTTATATATCCAGCTTTTCACCACAGTCTCCAACTCTAGCTGCCACTCCAGCCTCTTCAGCACCATGGCCACAGTGTCATCTGCACCACCGGTCCTCCACACACCCCATCGTTCCCAGCCGCCATCACAGTGAAGCTTGCAGAGGCCAGTAAGAGTCAGTAATCACAAGAAGCTGGCTCCTCCCTCCCAAGGAGGTAGAAGAAGATAGTAAGGATGAGGAAATGTCAGAAGATGAAGAAGATGAAGAAAAAAAGCAGTGGAGAAGAAGTTGTCATACTACACTGCCATCAAAGAATGAAGTGATTTCCCCGATAAAAAAAAGATTGTTGCCACACCAGCCAAGAAAGTAGCTATCACCCCTGGTAAGAAGGCAACTGCCACACTAGCTAAGAAGACAGTTAAAACAGCCAAAGCAGCAGCAGCAGCTGGCATAAAAGGAACCAACCAGGGCAAAGCAGTGGTAGTGACCTCCGGCAAGAAGGGAGCTGCCCCTTCAGTCAAGGGGGCAAAAAATGGCAAGAATGGAAAGAAGGAAGAGAGCAATGAAGAAGGTGATGAGGAAGAGAATGAATCTGAGGCAATCATGACAAAAGGAGTAGCTGCCATCACTTTGAGGATGATGACAATGATGAAGATGATGAGGACAACAAAGAGGATAATGAGTGGTTTGTATGTGAATTTGAATAATAGTGTTATTAACTGGTCTTCCTTGTTGTTGTTACGTGCTATAGAGTCAGTTCCAACCTAGAGTGACCCTGCATAGGGATTTCAAGAAACAGCTAGTGAGCTTGAACAGCCAGCTTAGTGGTTCAAATTGACTTTGCAGTCCAGTGCATTAACCCACAGCATCACACCAGGACTCCAGTCTTCCTTGTTGTTGTTGTTGTTAAGTGCCATCGAGTCGGATCTGACCCATAGCGACCCTGTACAGGGTTTCCGAGGCTGTAAAATCTTTACGGGAGCAGAACACCTCATCTTTCTCCCGCGGAGCAGCTGGTAGTTTCGAACTGCTGGCCTTAAGGTTCGCAGCCCGATTCATAACCACTACGCTACCAGAGTCTTCTTTGTAGGTGTATGGATTTACCCTATCACAGACTGCATTGTATTTCAAGACAGCTCTTGATATGTTCTTTTTGATGATGAATGTGACACCGTTCCTCTTCAATTTGTCATTTCCAACATAGTAAACCATGTGATTGTCAGATTCAAACTAGTCATTACCAGTCCATTATCAGCTCACTGATGCCTAGGATATCAATGTTTATGCATTCCATTTCATTTTTAACAATTTCCAATTTTCCTATATTCACACTTCCTACATTCCATATTCTGATTACTAATGGATGTCTATCGTTGTTTCTCTTCATTTTGAGTTGTGCCCCATCAGCAAATGAAGGTCCTGAAGACTTTACTCCATTTGTGTTATTATGTTCAACTCTACTTTGAGGAGGCAGCTCTTTTCCAATCATATTTTTGAGTGCCTTTCAACATGAGGGGCTCATCTTCTGGCACTGTATCTGATAATATCCTGGTGCTCTTCTTCATGTTTCAATATTCAATATTCTGGTGCTGACAGTGTTCCATAAGATTTTTAGTGACTACATGTTTAGAAGTAGTCCATACTTCTTCTTCCTACTCTGTCTTCATCTGGAAGCTCACCTGAAACCTGTCCACTGTGGGTCACCCTGTTGGAATTTAAAATCTCCATGGTATAGCTTCCAGAATCATGGCAACACACAAGCCACCACAGTGCGACAAAATGACAGACGAGTGGTGGAGATCTTTAGGAGAGCAGAAAGCCTCATCCTTCTTCTGTCGAGTGGCTGGTAGATTTGAACCGCTGGCCTTGGGATGTGCGCCCAAGTCATAACCCACTGTGCAACCAGGGTTCACTCAATAACACCACAGAAGTAAAGATTTTCATCACATAGGATCTTTGCATAAAACTAGAACTGACCACATCAGATCACATCATATTAGATCACATCATGAAGGTGATTTTGTTAAGTGCTGTAAAGTCAGTTCTAACTCATTGTTGTTGTTGTTGTTGTTGTTGTTGTTGTTGTTGTTGTTATGTGCCGTAGAGTCGGTTCCGAATCATAGCAACCCTGTACAGGGTTTCTGAGGCTATAAATCTTTATGGGAACAGAAAGCCTCATCTTTCTCCTGCGGAACAGCTGATAGTTTCGAACTGCTGACTGTGAGATTAGCAGCCCGATTCGTAACCACTAGCTACCAGAGCTCCTTCATACCTACCTTATATAGAGTTTCTGAGTGGCTGGTGAGGTTTGAACTGCCAGCCGTGAGGTTCCAACTGAGCTTGCAGTCTAGTACATTATCCTGCAGCGCCACATCAGGAATTCCATGAAGGTTATAACTACATTTAACTACTAAACCAATGACAATCCTGGCCAAGGCAAGTTGACACAAACCCTTGACAATCATACTGTCCATCTCCCATCTTGGCAAAAAAACAAACAAACAAAAAAACAAAGATTTGCTTTCTATAAGTCTTAATATATTTTCCAGGATACACTACACAATACCAAAACCTCAGTAGTTTGGCACAATAGTTTATGTGTACTTTTGTTCACAAAAATACTGCTACGGATTCAGACCATTCTTAAGGTCAGCAATCCTGAATCAAACATGGCTGGCCATATCAACATGTGGTCCCCACAACTTAATTGCTTCCATGGAGAAGTGTTTACTTCTACTTGGCTTTTCATTAGCCATGTAATCTCAAGGAAGAAAACCAGAAATACTTGTGAGAAGCATCAATTCTTACTACATGGGATTCTAGTCTCAAAAACCCCAGGCAGAGTTAAAAACAGAAAACCTGACTGAAATTGAGAAGATTAAGTGAAAGTCTGTCTACTAAATCATAAGCTTCCTAGCTCCCTTTACTCACACAGCAACAAGAATTCTTACATTACAGCTTATCCCCACCAGGCAAAGACTGAAGGACTCCTCTCTGTGAAGAAATGACTACATTAGGAGATACGATGTATGGATACTAACAGCTGGGGGTTCCTCAGTGATATGTCCCCAGCCTGATCGCTCTCACTTCAGTCAACAAGCTTCACAAACACAGTTTCTAGTAAGCGATTCATAATTAACAATAGCAATTCCTCCTTTAAAGGTATTCCAGATACTATAACAAATCACTGATCCCTTAACAGATTAATTTTAAACTCTTTTTATCAATATATAGCATACAGACAATAGAATACACTAATCGTAAATATCTAGAGCAATTAATTATTCCAGTGAATACACTTGAATAACAATCACTCACATCAAGAAACAGAACATTTCCAGCACCCAGAAGTCTGTACCCTGCCCCTTTCTAACACCACCCTCTACCCTTCTCCCAAGGTAAACCCTGCCCTGACTTCTAACACCACAGAGTACTTTTTATTGTTTCTACACTTATTAATGAAATTATATAATAAATATTATTTTGATTCCATTTCTTTCACTCAGCATTAAGTTGCTATATAGTTTGTTCATTCTCATCGCTGTATAACTGTTCACAGACATCTGGGTTGTTCCAGTTTTCAGCTATTATAAATACCACTGTGACCATTCCTGCACATGTCATTTAATGCATATGTTCACCCTAGGTTATGATCATAGGGTACGTTTATGTTGTTGTTAAGTGCCTTGGAGTCAGTTCCCACTCATAGCGACCCTGTATGGGGTTTTCAATGAGTAGCTGGTGAGATTGAACTTCTGACCTTGTGGTCCAGTGAGATTCAAACCGACTTGTTGGTGAGATTCAACAAGTTGGTGAGATTCAAACCGACTTGTGGTCCAGTGCTTATCCTACAGCACCACACTAGGACTCAGGTATGTTTATACCTAACTTAAGTGTTGCCAAATTGTTTAACAAGTGGATGCAACAATTTTTTTTTTCCCACCAGCAGTATATGAGTTTGGAAAAATCCACACTCTTAAGTGGCAAGTTCATCCTGAAAATATTTTGCATCAATCTGTCACAAAGTTTTATTCAATAATGCATTATTTCAAAACTAAACAGTTTGCTAATCTTTCTTGAATCATAAGATCCAGAAATTTATTACCAAACTTAAGTTAATTTATGTAATCCCCTTGTCATGGTGGTGGTAGTGGTTATGTGCCGTGGAGTCAATTCTGACTCATTAAGACCTGTATAGGGTTTCTGAGGCTGTAAATCTTTACGGGAGTAGAAAGCCTCATTCTTCTCCTGCAGAACTGCTGGTATTTTTGAACTGCTGACGGTGGGAAGAGCAGCCCAACTCATAACCGCTACACTACCAGAGCCCCTTACCTTGCCATAATAAATAGTAAAATGATACCTATATCCATCTATACATTCTAAACATATTTTATATCACCAGTTTTATCTGTACTAAAAATTATAATTTTTCTTTTCTCTTCTCATATTTCTTAGTAAGAAAATGTTTGTGTGATACCTGGAGTGCCTATCTAACATCATCTATCCCCGTAAGTCTACAAAAAATTTGATGACTTAGTCACTTATTCCTCTAGGAAACCACTTCCCTGCTGCTAAAGGAAATGATCTATGTACAATACAACCACTCTAGGGAAAAAACAGATCTATAAAACACATCGGCATATACTAGCATGATTGTCAACTATATTTAATACTTTGCAATGCTTTGTTTATACTCTACACCAAATCATTAAAGTAACTAATTTTACCCATAAATGTCAAGGAGGAGCAGATAACAGCCTCAATCATAAGAATTTTGAAAGTATTTATTCCATTTTCTAAGAAACAAGTCTTTTAGGCAAGGAGCTTTGGTATGTTGTTAACACTTTTGCATTAGCACTATGATAACAAGAGCTAAACTAAATAAAATAGTTTTCCTAAAGGCAAACCAATCAGCAGTTTTTTAACAACTAAGTGGCCAAGCTGACATATCTTTAGGGAGATGCAACTCAAGGAATGTGTTATCAGTGTTCAGAAAACAATCCAAAAATATGTCAATATTTCTAAAAAATAAATAAATATATGAGAAGCTATGTGAAATTAATGTAACAGTTATTTTATTTGAATGAAGGTGGTACCATCAAGTTGGTACCAACTCATAGCGACCCTATGTACAACAGAATGAAGCACTGCCAGGTCCTGGGCCAACCTCACAATTGTTGCTACATTTGAGGACACTGCTGCTACCACTGTGCCAATCCATCTCACTGGGGGGGGTGAGGGGGGGTGTGTCTTCCTCTTTATCTCCGACCCTCCATCTACCAAACATAAAATCCTTCTCCGGTGACTGGTTCCTCCTGACAATACATCAGAAGTGAGTACTCACCTAAAATATGCTAATTATCCTATTATATTTAAGGCAACCATGCATCAAAACAATACCCACTGAGCTCATACTTTGTTCAAACTATACAGATACTATGAACTTAAAGGTCATCTGATTTCTCACAAAGTAACTTTTTAAATGTGTTTAACAAATGTTTATATATTGTGCTTACAATATGCTAGGTAGGCAGTAGACTAATTGTTTTATAAATATTCACTCAATTTTAAAAACAATCATATGCAAATAGAAAGCCAAAGATTGAACCTATGACTTTCTAACTCAAGTTCATGCTCTTAACCACACAAATTACTGAAAGTGCATATCGAAATAAAACAAACAAACAAAATACATTAAGCCCTATTTTCTGTTTTATAATGGCTGGGCTAAAAAAATCATCTGTGATCTGCCACTTATTAGCCATGTAACCTTAGCCAAACTATTTAATTATGTGAGTGTAACATTCATCATTGTGAAAATGATGATAATACCTTTTACACAGTAGTGCTGTAAGTTTCAGAATTCTGTAGCATGTAGAACATGCTTAGCATAATGACTCCTGTACTAAGATGCATTATACACATGAAACTGTTATGTATATTCTAAAGTGTTATGATGATCATACTATTTCCATCTTTAATGCAGAATACTAAAGATTAGATCTTCTTAACCATTAAAAAAATCTCAAACCTATTAGGGTTCTTTGAAGATTAAGTGAAATACTATGTATGAAAAATGTTTAACATAAAGCATGTTCTCAATGTTTGTTTTAAAACTACAAATGAAACAGACAATGAAACTAGGGAGATTTAGCACAGAATTTGATCCTATTATATGACTGCAGTACTTAAATAATGTAACCTTTCTTTTAGAAGATGGAATATCATGTTGCATATTAAAATGTATATTAAAATCATCAATTATTAATGTTTTGAGTCCAAAGATCCTCATGCAGAGCTATTAGAGTTAATAAAATGTGAATTCCCCTTGTAGGACATTAGTTTTAGTATATATTAAAAAAAGAA
>NW_006408544.1:13693461-13699988 GCF_000296735.1 Chrysochloris asiatica
CTCTTTGATCATAAAGATTACAGCCTAGAAAATTCTATGGGACAGTTCTACTCAGTCACTTAGGGTCACTATTAGTCCAAACCAAACTCAGTGGCACCAAAAAACAATGTTGTTGTTATGTGCCATGGAGTTGGTTCCAACTCACAGCAACCCTGTACAGGGTTTCCATGGCTGTAAATCTTTATGGGAGCAGAAAGCTTCATCTTTCTCCTGCAGAACAGCTGGTAATTTTGAACTGCTGACCATGAAATTAGCAGCCCAATTCATAACCACTACACTAGGTGCTATATCAGTTCTGGTTCACAGTGTCACTACATAAAACAGAATAAATCACTGCTCAATCTTGAAGCGTCCTCACAATTCTTGCTATGTTTGGGCCCATTGTTGAAGCCACTGTGTCCATGTATCTCATTGAGGGTCTTTCTCTTCATCAATGATGTACTTTACTAAGCCTGATGTCCTTCTCCAGAAACTGGTGCCTCCTAATAATATGACCAAAGTATGGGAGACAAAAATCTCACCATCCTTGTTTCTAAAGAGACCAAGCAGAACAGCCTCACAGAATATTCTGACTGTATTTCTCCCAAAGCAGATTTATTGTTTCTTCTAGCAGTCCATGGTATATTAAATAGTCTTTGCCAACATTGTCATTCAAAGGCATCGATTCTCCTTCGATCATACTTATTCACTGTCAAACTTTCACATGCATATGTGATGACTGAAAATACCATGGCTTGGGTCAGGAGCACGTAAGACTTTAATTTTATCTCCTTTCCTAGCTTCCTCCCAGAGTCAAGTCTCACATTTTCAACTGCTTCCTCATCATTTACATGCAGTTATCTTATTATTATCTCATTTTCAACATGCCAAAAATAAACGTATCCTTTCCACAACAAAACATTTCTGTCAATGTCCTAAATTGAAAAACTCAGTCTTCCTTGATCCCTTTTTCTGTATACAGAAAGAAGAACAAAGGAGTACAGTGGACTTGGACTAGTCCTCTTTCTCCTTCTAATTGGTTGTTTGAGTTTAAGCAAGTTATTAAACCCTTCTGAACTCAAGTTTCCATATATATAAATATAATAATTCATCTCACCTTGCAGAATTTTGAAAGGTTTAAATATAACAAAAATAATAAGGTGCCACGTCTTGGTATAGCACTGTAGGATCAGCATTGGACTCCTAACCAAAAGGTTAGTGGTTCAAACCTACGAGACACTCCTTGAAAACCCTACACAGGGTCACCATGAGTCAGAATTAACTAGATGGCACTTAACAATAAGAGTGGGCATTCAGAAATGTTGAAGAACAATTCCTCTTTTGGATCACAACAGTCATCAAGAACCAAAGATCCTTCCTTTGAAAAGCTCCCATTGTCAGCAACCAGATGGATCCTTCTTATCTTTATCTTGATGTTCAGGGATTATCTAATTCTCTAATGATTTAGGACAATGGCCACAAAACACCCAGCTTGGCCAGAGGCTCCTTCATAAGCAAAGTGGTACTAACAACATTTATACTATTTTGCATCAATATCTTATTTGGAATCCCAGAAGTTCACACCAAGCTTCTTCTGCCCAGAAGTCTCCTTCATCCCTATAATCCTCTATGATCATTTTAGGATTTTCTGAGAGTGACTTTGATGCAAATTCTGTATACCACACTTCATCACCTACCCCTTTTATACCATCCAATCACTTTACTACCAGTCTAAAGTCCCATGCCATCTTAGATTTTAATACTAATGTTATCGCTAGTATTGCAGCTCTTATAAATTCCTTCCAATGCTTCCATACTCTTCAATAAATGTTCACATTTTCTTCCTCTAAATTCTGGTTCTCCTCAGTGTGTACTATTACCCTTGTAGTTTTGTCTTGCCCTAGAATATTTAAGATGGGAGAAAGAACAGTGGTCTAGCTCCGTGAGTATTTACAAATTAGTACTCTTCCATTCTTAATCAAAAATGCTTTCTCTATAGAAGGTCAAGTCTTGAACTGATACAAAATTCCGTGTCTCTTCTTTATTGAGTACAGGAAAATCAGTTATACATAAGGTAAATGCCATTGAATGATGAGTGGGATGTACTGCATTAAATAAAATAAAGATTTTATTTAATTATAAATTTAAATTAATTTCACTTTCCCAGACGGCTGCCAAAGATGGCAGAGAGGCAGGTCTTGGTACCTGATGGCCGAGACCATCTCCTGAGTCACCTGGCAGCCATTGTGGCCGAAAGCAAGTGCTGCTAGGCCAAAAGGTTGTGGTCATGCACTGTGAAGGCATCAACATTTCTGGCAACTTCTACAGAAATAAGTTGAAGTACCTGGTATTCCTCCACAAGCAAATGAACACTAATCCATCCCAAGACCCAGACCACATCCGGGTCCCCAGCCCCTTCTTCTGGCAAACAGTGCAAGGGATGTTTCCCCACAAGACTAAGAGTGATCAGGCTGCGACCGCTTCAAGGTGTTTGATGGGATCCCATACCCTTATGACAAGAAAAAGCAAATGGTGGTTCCTGCTGCCCCCAAGGTTGTACGACTCCAGCCCACTCAGAAGTTTGCCTACCCGGGCTGCCTAACATTTGAGGTGGGCTGAAAGAACCAGGTGGTGACAGTCACCCTGGAGAAGAAGAGGAAGGAGAAGGCTAAGATCCAGTAGAGGAAGAAGCAGCAGCTTATGAGGCTGCGGAAACAAGCTGAAAAACCTTGGAGAAGATTGACAAATACACAGAGGTTATCAAGATGAAGAGACTCCTGGTCTGAGCCCAATAAAGACTGTAAGTTCCTCACTGGCCTGACCTTGGCCTTCCTCAGATACTGCTCTGAGACATGGTGACCCATGGGCTCTAAACAGTATCTAGGGTTGAGCTTAGCTGGGGGCCTAGGTCACGTGTCCACTGCTCCCACTTCAGCTCCTAACTTGTGACGAATTTACATAAAACTGGTTGCCAGAGCAACCAGTTCACTTCTGTAGTAAGAAGTTTTGTAAAACTAGCTGCTGTTGTTGTTAAGTGCCGTCAAGTTGATTCTGACCCACAGCAACCCTGTATAGGGTTTCCATGAGCTAGCTGGTAAGCTTGAACCTCTGACCTTGAAGTTCAAATGTCTTTGCAGTCTGACACATTCGCCCACAGCACCACATCAGGACTCCAAAACTAATTGTTGTTGTTGTTGTTGTTAAGAGCCTTGGAGTCGGTTCTGACTCATAGTAACCCTGTACAGGGTTTCCGAGGCTGTAAGTCTTTATGGGAGCAGAAAGCCTCAACTTTCTCTCACGAAGCAGCTGGTAGTTTCCCTTAAACTGTAAATGGGGCATTTACTAAAAAAATTCCACATGGTTTTACACTAAACTCTGCAGTACTATTAGAATATTCAAAAGTAGTAAGATGCCAGGTGCTCTGGGGATTGTAAAATGGGTATTTATTGATGTAGAGGCTGGGAGGAGCAGCCATCAGTGTCCACAGGCATTGCCCTGGTATTTTTTCCCTATGTTTTGTTATTCAAAATGAACAAATTTTTTGTAACCAAACTTGGCGTCTTTGCAGTATGTCTGCTCTAGAGACCAGATCATGTCCTGGACAAAACAGAGATAAGAGTGTTGCTTTGCAATCTGCACCTTAATTTAAAAACAGACTGTTAATTGACAAGCCAAGGATTTTCCTGGAGAGTTAAGTGCATGTGCAAGCCTGCTAAACTACCTTGTGGTGTCTGGTGATAGCAGAAATCATCCCAGCCAATGCAGAGCTCCATCTCTCTAATTTCGCTGCAGCGTATGGAGTTACCAGCTTTTTAAGCAATCCTTGAGTGCAGATATGGGCAACTGGGACATTTTAAAATTCAAAACATTTTCACTAATCTTGTTGTTGTTGTTAAGTGCCGTGGAATCAGTTCCGACCCATAGTGACCCTGTACAGGGTTTCGGAGGCTGTAAATCTTTACAGGAGCAGAGAGCCTCATCTTTCTCCCGCAGAGCGGCTGGTAGTTTCAAACTGCTGACCTTAAAGTTCGCAGCCCAATTCATAATCACTATGCTTGGGTCTACCAAAAGTTGAATGCCTGAAGATAGAGTATTAACTGAGTCATCTGAAAAAAATCTTCAGTAAAATTGACAGTAGGTACAACAATCCAAATTGAGGACCAGGCAGTAACTTAGTGCAGTTAGGAGCCTTTAGTTAGTCCTGTAGTGGAGTCCTGGTGTGGCGCTGTGGGATGGGGCTCTGGACCACTCCATCTATTTGAACTGCAGTTCGGGCCCACCAGCCGCTCCTTGGAAACCTTATACAGGGTCACCATGCATCACTTGACATAGTAACTCTATGCACAACAGAATCAAAACACTGTCCTATGCCATTCTCAGAGTTTCAGTCTTCCTCTTTTTCAAGCATGATGTGACAAATGGAGTCATCTTATTGAAGTGGTGCAACAGGCAGTCAGACTAGAACATGACAAAAAAGGGGATCAACCTTTGACATCTAAGTCTGAGGTCACAAAGATGGGCTTAGAGTATTTGAAAAGATACACACCAAAGCACCAACCATTTCTGTGTGTACATCTGTTCTGTTGCATTATTCTCATCCTCATCGTGGAAGTTTTCCTCCTGCATTAATTGCTCTCCAAACTTGTTGGTGTGGCACTGTGGGATAAAGCACTAGACACAAAGACTATTCTTCAGTTTGATCCCATGTTGTTGGAAGTCTTGTTTGGTGCTGTAGCTTTCTATGTGTCCGTTTGATCCCATGTTAAATGCCATCAAATCTGGTTCCCACTCATGGTGACCCTGTGTGCGGTTTCTGGGAAGTGGCTGGTGAGTTTCAACTACTGACCTACAGTGCCACACCAGGACTCTCATGTAGGCAGATATTCAAAACTTATTCCCATCAAGTCTTGATTATAGTAACCCCATAGGACACAGTCCTGGTGTGGTGCTGTGGGATAGGTACTGGACTGCTAACCACTAGGTTAGCAGTTCAAAGCTTGGAAACCCTGTACAGTCGCTATGGATCAGCACCCACTCAGCACCTGACAAGAACATAGGGCAGAGTAGAACTTCTCTGAGGCTATAAATCTACAGAATCCAGCTGCCCTTTTTCTCCTCGTGACTGCTTGGTGAATTTGAACCAACCACCTTTCAGTGATGCTGCAGAATCAGCACCGGGCTGAAAACAACAAGTTTAGCAGTTCAGGCCCACCCACTGCTCCTCGGAGGCACTATGTTGCTGTTGTTAAGTGCCACTGAGTTGGTTCCAACCCATAAGGATCCTATAAAGGGTTTCCGGGGAGTGACTGGAGAGCTTGAATGGCTAACATTGCAGTATGGGAAGACTGCGATGCAGTGCATTGACCCGCAGGTCACACCAGGACTCCTAGAAACCTTAAACTGAGTCTCAAACAGAATTGACTCCATGACACTTAACAACAGCCTTTCAGTTAACAGCCCAATGCTTAACTCACTGCGTTCCCAAGACTCCTCCCATGTAGCTAATGGTAATGGTTAGTTCTGAGCTGGCTGCTGTTAGTTCTGAGATGGCTTCAAGTCTATTGGTGGCATTTCTGTTGTGCAAACCAGAAGCTGTCTGTGACATATGACAAAAGCAGGGAAGTGGTCCTTTGAGCCTTAATAAGTAGAGATTGCTTAAGTGTATTATTGGATTCAAAGTTTTTTAAAAAACAATGAACCAGTGTAGTGGGAGTGTGACCAACATTAAAATAAAATGGAATAAAACAAACAAAAAAAATGTTGCAGGAAGGAAAAGAACATATTATTAAAACTTGTTAAGATATATAGTAGCAGCAAAAATGGGCTCAAACAATTGTAAGGATAATGGAGATGTGGGCAGTGTTTTCTTGTTGTGCACTGGGTCACTAGGAGTTTGAAGCAATTGGGGGAAAAAATAAAAGGAGGAGGGATGGAGAAATGTGGGGCAATAGAAAAGGAGTGAGGAAGGTCTGATCACAATATACAATACAGAATGTATTTCCTACAATGGTCAAAACGTTTTGAAAGCTCCTGACCTTAATATCTCCATATTGCTCCCAGCCCTTCAGACTGACAGTTATTGTTACTTTTCCCCCTTATCATTAAAATCACACCAGCACACTTGCAAAATATTGAGCACTTACAAAATCAGAAAGGAGTCACACCTAATCCTACCACCTGGAGGAGAAACCACTGGGACTGTTTGGGCATTTCCTTTCAGGCTTTTTTCTTCTAAGTAATTTCAATTTGTGTTTCAGCCCACACTAGGTACAACTGTGGGTCTTTTCTTGCTGTCATTTTTTCTTTTTTAAAACCAGTATCATTAATTCTTTTCCAAATTACCTGGAAATTACTTTTTGTTGAAAAATAAAGATAACTGTTGTTACTTATATATATATATAAGGAGCTCTGGTAGCGTAGTGGTTACGAATCGGGCTGCGAACCTTAAGGTCAGAGGTTCGAAACTACCAGCCGCTCCGCGGGAGAAAGATGAGGCTTTCTACTCCCGTAAAGATTTACACCCTTGGAAACCCTGTACAGGGTCGCTA
>NW_006408544.1:13701123-13705594 GCF_000296735.1 Chrysochloris asiatica
TCCCATGCTCTATTTGAACAACTGCTTCTTGGTCTAGGTACAGATTCCTCAGAAGTACAATTAAGTGTTCAGGAATACTCATACTTCTCAATGTTGCCCATAGCTTGTCATGAGCCACACAATCGAAAGCCTTTCATAGTCAATGAAGCACAGGTAAACATCCTTCTGGTATTCTCTGCTTTCAGCCAAGATCCACCAGACTAGACAACGCTGAATTAGTGGCTTCCAGCCTAAACCATAAATTGAGGTTTACAGAATATGTTTTGTAATCTAGAACTAATTTACAGGAAGCACTGGTAGTTCAAAGGTTACGTGCTCAGCTGGTAACTGAAAGTCTGGCAATCTGAACCCACCCAATAGCTCTTCAGGAGAAAGACTTGAAATGCTTCTGTAAAGACGGCTCATTGTGTCAAGTTAATTTTGACTCAAAGTGACAGAAGAGAGCCATCCCATAAGGTTTCCAAGGCAGTAACTCCCCAGAAATAGACTGCCACATCTTTCTTCAGCAGGGCAGTTGATGGGTTCAAAACTACCAACCTTCTGGTAAGCAGCTAATTGCTTAACCACTACACCACCAGGGTTCCTTTCATAAAGACTAGTTGTTGTTAAGTTCCATCAAGTCAGTTCCAATTCATAGCTATCCTGTATAGGGTTTCTGAGAGGTGGCTGATGAGCTTGAACTGCTGACCTTGTGGTTCAAACTGACTTTGCAGGCTAGGGCATTAACCCATAGCACCACACCAGGATTCCTCCATAAAGATGAAAGCCTCAAAAGTCCAATAAGGCAGTTATTTACTATGTTTCAAGGCATTGCTATGAGTGAAAAAGTAACCTGACAGCACACCACAAGCACTAGTTTACTAGATGACTACATAGAGAGGCCTACAATGAAAAACTTCTTTATTCCTATAATAAAGTCACTAGCAACAAATGCACAATTTTTATTGTGTGAAAATCAATGTATGTAATAACTCTTCTTTTAAGGAAGAAAATGTATAAGTCCTTCTGTGTGTCATCACCTCCTGTCAGGAACTAGATTTTATAGGTAGGACATGAAGTTAGGAGGCAAAGTGGAGTGGTCCTATCAGTATGGACTTAAAGCCAGATAGACCAGAGTTATATTTCTATTTTTAACACTATTTTTTGTTAAGTAAAAAAGAAAAAAAAAAAATTGGTATTGCAACTAGGCTTCCAGTTCATACACATACAGGTTTATACCAAACAAAATGAGTTTAAACTCATCTCTATGATCAGTGGATGGCTGCAGACAAGTTCTCTTAGTAGTACAGTTGTCTTAGTCTCCTTAGGGTGCCTTCAAAAAAGGTCCAATCAAAACAGTGGCTTTCAGGGGGATCTGCTGGGCCAGTTAAATTCAGAAGGCTTTTTTGGGATTCCAGGGACTCCTGATGTGACAATGTAGGATAAACACAGGACTGCTAACTGCAAGATCGGTGGTTCAAAACCACCAGCTGCTCCTCGGAAACCCTATGAGTCAGAACTAACTAGAAATCATTAAACAACAACAACAACAATCTTGATGGATTTTTCTTCAAAGACAACAGCATGATCACAGGGTCTTTAAGTTTAAGAAAATGGAAAATTGCATTGGTTCTCATCAAGAAAGATATGCCAAGCATTTTTTTTTTCCATCACAGCAATGCACCTGCCCATTCTTCAAGGGTAGCTTATTCTATCCTATGAGAATTAAGCTGTGAAATTCATTGTACCCCATCTACCTAAAAGCCTAAATCCCTTCAGATTTTTTTGTTCCCCAAAAGCTAGGAACACACTTTGAATCACTCAATGATTACAAAATCAGAGTGCAGACTTCTACGAGGAAGGGTTAGACATATGAAAACACTGCCTTAAAACTGAGCAGCTCTAGATAATCAAGAAACAGCAGGTCCACATTTTGGCCATTTTGTTTAATAAAAGTTCCTATGAATTCTAATATGAATTGGAATCAACTTAATGGCAGTAGCCTCAGAACACTTTATTATTTTTCTGCTCTCAATTTTAGGACAATGTGCCAGCTTGTTATACTATGGTTGTTTATGTGTTGCTATGATGCGAGAAGACATGCCACTAGCGTTTCAAATCCAGCAGGTTCATCAAAGGTGGACAAGTTTCAATGAACTTTCAGACTAAGAAAGACTACAAAGAAAGGCCTAAGAACCTACTCGTGAAAATTAACCAAAGAAAACCTTATAGGTAAGTAAAGAGCCTTGTCCAATACAACGCTGGAACTGATACAAAACTGACATACCTGTGAGAGTTGCCTCCTCAAAGTGGACTCAACGTTAATGATGTGGAAGGAATAAAGACCTTCACTTGCTGACATAGCAAGACTCAACGTGTAGCTACACATTAAAATCATCCATTAAAAATTGGAATGTCGAATGCACAACACACAGACTGTGAAAAAAGATAACTAGTTAAAAAAGAAATGGATACTTGAAGATAGATAGCCTAGGCATTAGTAAGTTGAAGTAGACTGATTTTGGCCATTCTGAAACTAACAATCAGATGGTCCACATTATGCCAAAAATGACAAATAGAAGAGGAACAGCACTGTAATCATTGTCAAAAAGAACATATCCATGAAGTTCAACACTACCAGTGACAGGTTAATATTCACACATCCACAAAGACCAGTTAGTTCTCCTGCAAAACCTAGTCATCAGAGATTGTACCACACACATGCTAGTTGTACTTCTTCCAAGACAGATTTGTCCATTCTTCTGGGAGTCCTTCACATATTTAATATTGTTTGTAAACACCATAATTCAAAGGCATCAATTCTTCTCCAGTCTTCCTTATTCATTATCCAACTTTCACATATATATGAGGTGAATGATAATACCCTACTTAGGTCAGGCAAACCTGTCTTTAAAGTGACATCTTTGTTTTGTTTTGATTTTTTTTTTAATCACTTTAAATTAATCTTTTCTAGATCTTTGATTTCTTAACTGCTGCTATAGGATGAAGAACTGGACTGAAAGGTTGGTTTGAGTCACAAGGCTAGAGGTTCAAACTCAACAGCTGCTCCTTGAAAACTCTATATAGGGTTGATATGAATCGGAACCAACTCAATGGCACTTAAGTTTTCAGGGGCACTGAATGTGGACCCAAGTCAAATGAAATCCTTCAATTTTTTGTCCATTTGTCATGGTGTTGCTTAATAATTCAGACATAAAGTTGTTTTGTTTTGTTTTTTTCTTTTGGCGTCTAATCCAATCTGAAGGCTGTAGTCTTTAGCTGCCACTTCAATAACGACCAAACAGCCTTGTGCTGATTCTTAAAAAAGAAATTATTCATGCGAACACACACAGTTGAATCCTTTGCATAGTCCATAAAACATAGTAAATAAAACATCTTTTTACATTCAGCCATGTGCCACCTTACAGCAGCCATAATATCTCTTGTTCCGAAGCCTTTTCTGACCCAGCTTGAATTTCTGCCAGTTTCTTGTTCATATATTGTTGCAACTGTTTTTAAATAATCATCAACAAAATTGCAACCGTCTGTGATAATGATAATTTCCACATTCCGTTGAATCAATGCATTCAGAGCTGCAACACGAAAGTATTCTACGAACATAAAAATTAAATAATGCAGGAAGAACCAAAAGAAGATGGAACCAATGTCACTGAGCGTATGTACCAAAGGTTTCAGTAAGTTTATGGAAAAATTCCATACCCTTTAATTCCACTTTCCATAAACTCTGAGAAGTCCACTTGTTTCTAATTTGTTAAATGGGAACGTAATTTACTGTGTAAACTTTCACCAAAAACATAATAAAAGTATGTGTCTTTAAATAAAGGTCAAATAAGTTCTGGAAGCAATCACTAGTAAAGTGTTGACAAACTTGCAAAAATTAAGTAGCACTGAGAGAACACCAACAAAATTTTAAAAAAGGAAGGAATACATAAACCAAGAATGACTGGTCAATGTGCACTCATTTAAGGAGATACTATATGATCAAGATCAAATTTACGCAACAACCACTAGAGCCAGTGAGGATGAAATAGAAGAATTCTACCAACTTCTTCAATCTGAAATCGATCAAACATGCATTCAAGATGTATTGACCATTATTTGTGATTGGAATGCAGATGTTGGGAGCAAAGAGGAAGGATCAATAGTTAGAAAATATGACCTTGGTGATAGAAATGATGCTGGAGAACACCTGATAGAACTCAGCAAAATCAATGAATTGTTCATTTAAAATACCTTCTACAGACAGCATAAGAGACAACTATACACATGGACCTCACTAGATGGAATACACAGAAATCAAATTGACTACATCTGCAGAAAGAGACGATGGAAAAGCTCATATCATCAGTGAAAACAAGGCCAGGGACAGACTGTGTAATAGACCATCAATTGCTCCTATGCAAATTCAAGCTAAAGCTGAAGAAAATGAAAACAAGTCCATGAGAGACAAAATATGACCTTGAATATATCC
>NW_006408544.1:13708644-13731435 GCF_000296735.1 Chrysochloris asiatica
TTCTTGAAAGAAAGAAAGTGGGGAGTGCAGCAAACTATCTGACTGTGACAATATAAAGCAAGCTGTTTGCCTGGGAGGCATCAAGGCAAGAAAAGTGAACTCATTTGGGTAAACCCTTATCTAAGACTGAAACCAAAGGGAACACACAAATAGTCTCGTAGGCTCGCTGGTGACCACCCTGGTCAACTTGTGAGCAATAAAGACACGGGCCAGGTTTAGCTTGCGAGAACTCAATCAGATGATGATAAAGAAGTTTGATACAGGGAGTAAGCACAAATTGCTACAACTTGCTGAACTGCACCTTTGCTTGTGGAAGAAGTTGAGCAAAATTCCAACCAAAAGGGAAGATTTCTTCATATCAAGGACTAAGTTTGCCTCCTCAGTACACTGGGTTGACAGGGACAGGCAACTTAGACTTTGGCTATAAAAATTGGGGGAATATAAAGACACTAATGACTAGCTTACAAGCTTTCATGAGGGTGGTTAGCGTCAGAACATCGACATCGGGGGTAAGATAGAATCCCCACTGAATAGTTTTCCTCTTGTCCAGATGGGTCAGGTGATGATAGGGATAGGATTTTGCAATTCAATTGTGAGTAACTGGCATCAGGACTAATGGTGACTGTCACAACTATAAATGTAGAAGAGGTATAACTAAAAGAGGGAGCAGTTAATCTGTCATTTCCGGAACAAAGGATCCTAGGACCATCAAGAGAGAAGAGCATGAGAGAAACAAGGGATCGATCCTATAGAAAAGCCAGTGACAACAGAGATGGTGGCAGAGGTGATAGCATAGAGAGATAGAGCAAAACAGAACTACAGGCCCATGGACTAAGAAATGCAGTGTGCCTGCGGGCAGAAGGCTAACATGCAAAATGTGCCCTTTGGACATTTAAACAAATAAATATTTTCAATGTGGTATGTGTACATCAAAAAAAATGGGTATTAGAAGTATTGTTAGTTGATAGTACATGGAGGGGATTGTAAGCATTGCAATGGTTTGTTGAATGCAAAGCTGATGATCTGCCCTGTAGACCTTCACTCAGTTCACAATAAAAAGCTTTAAAATACAATGAGCCATCTCAGAAGTAGGATGGGGGAATGTCACCACCAGCTAAGAAGAGCCAGGTATGGAGCATGTCTTTTGGACACCAAAATCTCTGTGTGCTGAACACCAACCCAGCAAAAGAAAGCTCTAACACCGGAGGACCAGTAGAAGAGCAGCAGCAAGAGCCAGAGCACAAGACAGAGCAGAGGGCTTCCCAATCCAAAGAACAAATAAAGCTATTCGGGATAGGAAGCATGCTTGCACAGAAGGATACTGCCAGGCACTTAACTAAAGGAACTAGGTTTGCTGAACTAAGGAGCAAAAACCGAGAGTTTTCAGGCTGAGGCTGATGGTGGAGTGGTGTGTCCTGTGAACATTTATCAGCAACCCTAAAAGAGCTCTGCAACACTGCCTGGGTAGAGAGGTCTGCCTCTGACTGGACACAGCTTCTCAGGACACAGCTGAGGACAGGCTGTTCTGACTGGAAGAACTGTGCCCTAAGCATTTTCTGATCCTGTGTTATAACCTGCTAACTTCCCTAATAAATCTCATAACTGGGAGTATGGTGTATGAACTCCGTGTGACCACTGCAATGGATTATCTAATCATATGACAAGTAGATAGTGCTATGGGAGAGGTGGTGTAGTCTCATTCATTGCAACACATAACATGCATTTTCATGGTTGAGAATTCACTGTTTTTTAATATTAAAAAGGATCTCTGACTCACAAAAATGTTTAAGGACCAGTGAAAGAAAGAACAGTCTTTAGGATTCCTGGGAATATGTTGCTCTCCCAGGCTTCCATTCCTTCTCTCCACTCCCAACCTTTCTGCTTACCAACTCCTGGACCATCATGATCACTACCAGGCTGTCAGATTACCATTCTCTGGGCTCAGAACTCTGTGTGTAACTCTATAACTGTCTGGATGGTGACGTTCTAACTCTATCCCTCCTCCGCTAAAATGGATGGCCTTATAAGCAAGGACACTGTCAAATAGGTCTCTGAATTTCCAATGTTTAGCATAATGCCTCACGCAAGTTAGGTATTCAATGTATATTTTTTTAATGAATTAATAATTTTAAAAATGGTTACTGAGGTCAACAAGCCATTGATCCATAACAAGCCACAGCCACGAGGTTAATATATTACAATTGCTGTTGCTAAGTACCATGGAGTCGGTTCCGACTCATAATGACCCTACACAGGGTTTCCGAGTCTGCAAATCTTAAGGGAGCTGAAAGCCTCATCTTTCTCCTGCAGAACAGCTGATAGTTTCAAACTGCCAACCTTGAGGTTAGCAGCCCGATTCATAACCACTATACTACCAGAGCTCCTTATATTACAATTAATGGCTTCAATTATTTAATTTCTCAAGAAAACAAAAATAGAACTGGACCAATAAACAACATCATGATAAATGGCTGAAAAATTAGAACGGTCAAGGATTTCATTCTACTTGGGTCAACATTCAATGACTATAGAAGCAGCAGTTAAGAAATCAAATGATCTACTGCAGTTGGAAAATCTGCAACAAAAGACCTCTTTAAACTGTTAAAAAGCCAAGATTTCAGTTTAATGACTAAGATGCTCATTACCCAAAGCATTGTTTGTTAATCACCTCATATGCATGCTATAGCTGAACAAAGGAAAAGGAACACAGAAAAAGAATTGTCACATTCAAAGCGTAGTTTTAGCAAAGAATACTGAATATACTATAGACTGCAAAAAGAAGATTAAATCTGTGTTGGAAGAAGTACAGTCAGAATGCTCATTGGAAGTGAGGATGCAAGATTTCAACTCCTATTACTTTCGACATGTTAACAGGAGGGACCAGCTCCTGGAAAAGAACATCATGCTTTGTAGTGTTGTTGTTGTTAAATGCTGTCGAGTCGGTTCTGACCCATAGCAAACCTGTATAAGGTTTCTGAGGAGCAGCTGGTAAGCTTGAACCACCAACCTTGCAGTTCAAATGGCTTTGCAGTCCGGCACATTAACTCACAGCGCCACACTAAAAGGCCCCTCAACGTGATGAACTGACTTAGTAACTGCAGCAATGGTCTTCAATGATTGTGAAGACGGTGCAAGTCCTGTCAATGTTGCATTCATTTTTGCTTAAGGAATTGGAATCAACTAGATGGCACCTAGTAACAACAACAGTAATCACTGCCAGAAGTTGGTATTGCAGAATTCCTAATTCTATACAAAAGTTTTCAAAACTGTATAAAAATAAAGGAATCTTTTGGTATTTGCTTGTTTTCCTTCAGTTGGCATGCAAGGAAGTACACTATTTTGAAAGTCTAGCTAGAGACACAGAGGTTCACAAACAATAGTTTCCAAATGTATAAAGAGAAATAAACAACTTCCTTCATAGTATGAAAAAAAAAAAAATGTTTCTTTTATGATTCCCATTAAGTAAACGGGGAATATAAAAAGCAAAGATTATCATATTCCCATATGGTGAACACCATCAATGAATTATTGCAAGTTTTCACACTCACAGTAATTTTTTTATAATCAGAAACATCAAACTCAACTAGGAATAAAATTTTTCCTTAAATCAATACAAAAATTAATATCTCCTCCACTGCTGAAATTTAACAATTAATAAAAATACTCTAAAACTCATGGGACTATTCTGTTCTTAAATGACTCAAAGATTCAAGCTATGATTCTATTAAAAATATGTCTGCAAAAGATGACATCTTTCTGACCTTCTTAATGTGCACAGTTCTCTATTATCATTGAAAGTGACATTGAGCCAAGATGCTGAAACTGAAACCAAATGCAGCATTCAGAGATCTCGAAAATACAGACTTCAAAGAGCCTTAGAAGAAAGCACATAAGCTTCATGGCAAGAAAAGCTATTTTCTGGCCTATTATTTTGAGGATCTTTAATAAGACTATGCTTGTTGATATTACAGAAGATATAAAGATGACAAAAATTACTAAAACTATACAAATGTTTTCAAAAAGGGATAAAATTATTTAAATCCACACCCACTTTTCCACAATTCCAAAGTCTCTAAATGCAGTATATTTTTCATAACTTTGCCATCCAAACTAATTTGGCAGCAAAAGCTGACTCAAACTGATGTGAAACTATTTATGATGTTTATTAATATAATGTGACTATGATATCAATTATATTTGATTACAGTGTATGACCCCCATGGAGTTCCTAAGTGGTGCAAACCAAATGCACTAGGCTGCTAACCAAAAGGTTGGAGGTTTGAGTTTACCCAGAGGAGCTTCACAAGAAAAGCCTAGCCATCTATTACCGAAAATATCCGATTGAAAACCCTATGTAGCACATTTCTACTCTGACACACATGGAGTTACCATGAGTCAGAAGCAACTTGATGGCAACTGGTCCAGTAATAGTATTATCCCATACCCCAGTGAGAGTTATATATAATCTATACTGTACAATACATGAACTACATTACTTTTCCATGATCAGAAAATAATCTAAAATTTAAAATATATCTGCATTCAAGGCAGTCAAATATGGGACTGTAGACAAAGATTTCATTTTCTTTTAAAGGTGAACTAACTATAAAGACTTTAAGAAAAAAACAAACCATTTCTTTGGAAGTGCAATACATTGTGCAATTTCCACACCTTATCTCTAAATATCACCTGCAAAGGCAATGTTACTAGCCCCAGCTTAAAAATAAGAAAACTACAGCCAAAATAGGTTTAACAATTTTGCCAACAGTCATATAGCTACTAACACAAGGTATCAGTCTTTTCATTTATAAGACTTTTTAAAATTCAAGATTCTGTCTATAGATGTTTTCAGATTCATGTAGTGTTGCTTTAAAAAAAAACCATTTATTTCACAGAGAGAATTATCATAGTGCAGGCCATTGTAACAGAACAGCCATTTAACAACCAATGTGGTCTGTATGGATCTCCACAAAAGTAGCAAACTTGGCAATGTAATTTAAACAACAGCTTTTTTTATGACAGTTGGAAAGGAGGAAAAAGAAGAGTCTGAGAACACAAAGCTGGTACAATCTAGTTTAATATTAATACTCATGGACTTCTGGTGCGGTGCTGTGGGATAAGCACTGGACTGAGAACCACAAGGTTGGTGGATCAAACCCATCAGCAGTTGCTCCTTGGAAACTTTGTCAAGGGTAGCTATAAGTGAGAATCAGCACTTAACAACAACAACAACAACATTTAACTAACTAAGGTTTGTTTTTAGCAGTAGTAGTAGTAGTAGTGGCAGTGGTGGTTAAGTGCCGTGGAGTCAGTTCTGACTCATAGTGACCCTATACAGGGTTTCCGAGGCTGTAAATCTTTCCAGGAGCAGAAAGTGTCATCTTTCTCCCGCAGAACAGCTGGTACTTTCAAATTGCTGACCTTGAGGTTCGCAGCCCAATTTGTAATCACTATACTACCAGAGCTCCTCAGTAATAGTCAAAAGGCTGAGGAAAAATAGAAGTCCTAATATCCGTGACTCCAGTTAAGGGACCTTTTGCAACTCTGACCTTACAGAGCCATCTTAAGTGTCCCTTCAGCCTCCAAAAGACATATCAAAATCCACCTTGTACAGAGCCACATGCCATGATATATAATTCAGATAACAACTCTAGATTCTCCAAAATCCAGTGTTTGCCTTTCTTCTGATAGCAAATCTATTATACCAATTAAAAAGAAAAGAATGTCTTAGATCATTTTGCATGTGTAAAGCTTTTATATGTATAATACATACATTTTTATATTCAAACATCTGAGGAACTCAGGGAATAACATTTAATGAGTACCTCAGATATATTATCTCTAATATTTATAACCATCCTGTAAATATCATCTCATTTACAGCGAAGGAAACTGAAGATCTGAAAAGTTGAGTCTAAGGTCTACCTATACCTAATAAGTCACAGAACTAATATTTAAACAAAGATCTGGGCCTAGTTGTTTCCACTTTGCCTTACTTAGCTTAGAATAGTATTTCCTGTATGTTAAGAATTTTCATTGTTGCTATCTTTTAATATGCATTATGCTGCCATACAGACTGAAAGCCAAATAATAAATCTGAATTTATTCTTTGCAGAACTCAAGCAAGTTACTTAACCTCTCTGTACCAAAACTTCTTCGCATGTAAAATAGAGAAAATAAGAGTTGTTATACAGCTAACATTGATTAAAACATATAAAGCACTTAGAGTCTTGGTGTGGCGCTGTGAGCTAATGCATCAGGCTGCAAAGTCGTTTGAACTGCAAGGTCTGTGGTTCAAGCTCACCAGCTGCTCCTTGGAAACCCTATACGGTTCGCTATGGGTCGGAATCGACTGGATGGCACTTAACAACAACAACAATAATAGCTGGCACATAATAAACCCTCCATAATAGTGTAGTGGTTATGAATCGAGCTGTGAACTGCAAGATCAGCAGTTCAAAACTATCAGCTGTTCCGAGGAAGAAAGATGAGGCTTTCTGCTCCCGTAAAGATTTATAGCCTCGGAAACCCTGTACAGGGTCACTATGAGTTGGAACTGACTCCATGGCATATAACCACCACCACCATATGTTAGATATTGCTATTAAGATGAGAAATCACCAGATAGTCATATTTTCTACCAGGTAACTCCACCCACCGATGTTGTTGTTTTTAAATGCAGTCGAGTCAGTTCTAACTCAAAGCGACCCTGTATAGGGTTTCTGAAGAGCGGCTGGTGAGTTTGAACTGCCAGCCCTGAAATTTAAACCAACCGTATGATCCAATGCTTATCCTACAGTGCCACACTAGGACTCCCCCACCCAGCAAGAGGTAGATGCTTAATCCAAAGGCAGTCAACCCTACACTAGCCTATGATCGATGTAAGACATGATGTGGTAGAAAAAGATGATGTGTGCCAATCAAATTCTCTCTAGGGAATCTGAACTAAGAAACAAAGATTGATGCAGATAATAATAATTCAGAAGTTAAATGATCTGGCTCCTACCCTCATCAATTTCCTTTTATCATGCTTACCAAAGATCTCTCAGTTGCTAAAACTTGTTTTTCAGGCTTCATTTTACATCACTCAGCAACATTTAATCATCTGTTGAGCATTACATTTATCTTGAAACATTCGTCTAGTTGTCCTCTTACCTCTCTAGCTATACCTTCTCAATTTCTTTGAGAAACATTTCAACACTGCAGCTATTCAACACTTCCCAAAACCCTTGTCACTGAACTCTAGTATACTCTTCATCTGGGCAACCTCATCCACAGCCAAGGCTTCAGTAATTATCTCTATGCCAAAATCTCCAGCTCAGCCTTTTTTTGTAAACTCATCTTATTAATCTATTCATTTATTTGAATGTCTCCATGGCATAACAAATTCAATATGCCCACACCCAAATTCATGATCTTCCCTATCAAATCAACCCTAGGTCCCCTTCCAGCACTCTGTCTCAGTAATGACACCATCAACTACCCAGTTGTACAAAATAAAAAATCAGTAGTTCTCAATTATCTCCTCCCTCATCCCCAACCCTTGACTCAATTCCTAACAATTTTATCTCCTAAATATTTCTCAATTCTTTCTCTCCATCTCCATTGTTAACTTCTAACAGATCTCCTCATATTCATTCTTATTTCCTCTGTAATCTCCACACTGTAACTGGAATTACCTTCTTACTGATTACGACTATGCCATGCTATCACTTAAAAGTCCTCAATGCCTTCCGATTAGTCTGATGATTTTTTATCAAAATTCTTATCAGAGCCTATGCAGCAGTGTAAGATCTAATTTCAGCGAACCTCTTTTCTCTTCCCACTACCCTGCATACAGTCTCACTCTACTCTCCTCCTTTCAGTTTCTTAAATATAGCATGTTTCCTTCTGCATATGATTTTCCCTGTGCCCAAACTATTTTAGCTCCTCTCTTCATTTATTGAGTCCCTATCCTCTTGACATGTCAGTTAAAATATCACTTCCACAAAGAAAGCTTCTTGAGACTCCAAACAAACTGAAGTCATTCAGTTATTCATTTAATAAATACTTATTGAGGCATGGTTCTATACACATGTAATTGATTGATAAAACAAAAGCCCCAGCTTACATGGAGTTTACAGTGTAGTGGAAAAAGACAAGAAATAAAACAATAAATACATAAGCTAAATAATATATTCAAAGACAGTAAATGCAATGGTGGGGAAAAAAAAAGAACAAGGCAACAGAATCAAACGCAGGAAGTTACTAGTGCCTAATTTAGTGCCCAGCATAGAATTGGCATGGAATTAATATTTGTTCTGTGGATGAATGAATAAAGGAATGAGCATGCTCAAGATATGAGAGAGCTAAAACTACAAAAGTAGTAGAGGAACTTCTTGGTGGAAGAAACAACCACCACAAAAGAGCGAGCCACCACGAAGGCCTTAAGATAGTAATGGTCCCTTGAAGCTTCAGAGTTTCCAGTTCCAGTTTCTGTATAGCCTTCCCATGACCCCACTCCTTCAGGACCTGATAATTCAAGTTTCTGTTGTTATGTGCCTTGGAGTCAGTTCCGACTCATAGCGACCCTGTACAGGGTTTCCTAGGCTGTAAATCTTTACCGGAGCAGAAAGCCTCATCTTTCTCCCGCGGAACAGCTGGTAGTTTCGAACTGCTGACCCTGAGGTTAGCAACCCGATTCGTAACCACTACGTTACCAGATCTCCTTCAGGACAAGTACCAGGTTATGTATGTCAATGCTGCCACAACCATCACATATATCCCCAAAGCCATTTTCTACACATATGCAATGCAGATGCCACCCCTCAGTGCTGAGGCCTCAGTCCATCAGTCTCCATCCCCTTTTAGGGACAAGTGCTCTACTGCATACACTGTGAAAACCCTTCCTCTCCTCTAGGACCTTATAAAATACTTTAGGTAACTTTTTCTCCAAGGCTAGCCATACCCACGGGGAGTCTTCAAGAAAAGGATCCTGGGTCTTTCTTCCAGTCTGTCTCCCAGTCTCCAAAAAGACTCTCTATCACTAGGAAATACAACCCTTTGTGATTCTAAATGACCTTCAAAGTCACTGATCCCAAATACACTCAGGCACTAATTTCCTTAAGGAAACTCTTAAACTCTTCGGGTTTCCCTCAAGTCTCCAGTCCTTCTGAGGACCCATACAAGGATTTGTATACTTTCTCGGTGACGAGGGATGACCCTACGGGCACTATGGTTCCCCATGACACAATAACAAAATACACTAGAATGTGTAAGCCTCCTTTCATAATACCAAAAGTAACACACACTTCCCAATCATGTCCCTTCGGAGATTCCTCCTATACACCAGTAGCATTACATACAGCCTCTCCCTGACACAGCCTAATCCTAGGATCAGCCCCTAACAGCTAGAACCCTCAGGATTGGGGTCCTGTGTTCCTCGTGGACGCATTCTGGGCCCTTACTCATTGAGCAGTGTACACATTGATCCACACAACCCTCTGCCACTAAGGTGGCAAAGTCCCTTGCCCACCTCTCAGAAGGGTCCACATCCTCTTTTGACCTCTGACCCCGAGGTCATAGCACCACCATGCAAACACACAGGGTGCTTCCTCAGGAGTAGGGCCCTGCTGGAGTTCCCTGACCCTCAGGCCCAGGGCAGCCAAGCTACATCAGCCTTCCCCGCTCGACAGCCCCCACCTACCTGCCTCTGGCGCCGTCTGGCTCCGCTCCGCCATTTTTGTGGTCCCTCCACCTCCTGACCACCCGAAGACCACCGGCCAAGAGGTAGCGGGGCGGTGGGATTAGCGGGTTGACTAGAGCTCCCTCAGGAAGACGCGGCGCGACCGTTGCCAGGGCAACGGGCGACCAACGCGCGCAGGCTTCGGGCGCGTGGCTGGGAGGGGGGGGTGGAGAGGGGAACGGAGGGGGACACAGTGGGAGGGAACGTGCGTTGCAAGGCCCCGCCCTCGTGGCGCCAGCAACCCCCTCCCGGGCCAGACGCCTGCGGGGCTGGAATTCAATGCGCTTCTCTCCCGCTACTAAGCCACCGGGTCCTGGCAACTGAGCATGCTCGGCCGCCTCTGGGGCGAAGGGACCGAGTCTGTTGGGATGGCACTGACTTGCTGCAGTCCTAGAGCTGGCCACAAGGGCTGGATGCACTGGCTTTTCCATGACTTGTGATCTTTTTTAGGGTTTTGAAACAGGTTTCTTGACTTCCCAACGCTTCTCTCCCTGTCGAGCCTGGCCCTCCTTATGACGATGACCTCTTTATGTCCGATGACATCTGTCTTTAACTGAAGTACATTTGGAATTAATAACTGTGCTCACCCCACCCAACTCCTGGTATCCTCTGCAACCTCACCAACACACAACTCCAGAAAAGTCTGCTGCGTTTTGGGTGTTTGTTTTTGTTTTTTGTTAACTGTGGTAAAATGCAAATAACAGAAAATTTGCCATTTTGATCATATTTAATTGTCCAATTCATTGACAGTGATTACATTCACCATGTTGTACAACTATAACTTATTTCTAAAACTTTTCATCACCACAAACAGAAACTCAATAGACTTCTCATTAGTTTAGTTGTTAAGCGTGGTCTAGTTGATTCCGACTTATAGTGACCCTATACAGGATTTCTGAGGAGTGGCTGGTGAACTTGAACCGCCGACCTTGAGGTTCAAACCTACTTTGCAGTCCAGCGCATTAACCGGCAGTGCCCAATTTGTTGAGAGTTCTCAGTATATCTAGAGTGACCTGGCCTACCCCTTCAGGTTGTCTAAGACTAAGATCAGACATTACCCTTTTCTCACCAACTCTGTCCTACCATCCCCAGTGCATCCTTCTGTCCTAACACTTATTATAATGTTTTAAGGATTATTGACATCTCTCTTCCCCAGGTGACTGTAGGCTCTGCCATCTCAGGGGTCAATATCTTCATCTTTGTTCACTCCATAGTCCACCATGATGCTTGAAATAAAGTAGGTGCTCAGTACATGTTTGCTGAATGAAAAAAAAAAAAAACACTCCTAGGTTGTAATTCAGCTCCTTGAAAGCCAAGATGGCCAAACTTCATCTCTCATACTTCAGACATATTGTCAGGTGGGACCAGTCACTGGAGAAGGATATCATGTTTGGTAAGGTAGAAGGTTAGAGAAAAAGAGGAAGACCCCCAACAAGATGGATTGGCCAAGTGGAAGCATCAATGGACTCAAGCGTGGCAACAGTAGTGAGGTTGGCCCAGGATCGAGCAGTGTTTCGTTCTGCTGTGCATAAGGTCACTATGGGTTGGTACCGACTCGATGGCACCTAACAACAACAAGTTGTGGTTTAAGCTCACCAGCTGCTTCTTGGAAACTCTATATAGGCACACTATGGGTCGTAACCAACTGGATGGCACTTAACAACAACAACAACAGTTCCCCCTTGCACACTCCTACCAATTTTATTGAGCACTTAACTTTATAACAAGTACTTTGCTTGCAAGGAGCTTGCAGAGAAAGGAAAAAAGATAGTAACTTTATAGAAGCTAGCTAGTGTTCAAAGCGCTACAGGATCACAAAAGTAGAACTCCAAATTTGGGAAGGAGGGAAGTAAGGTTGGGTGCAGTGAATCAGTGAAGACTTCACTAAGAACTAAGATATTCTGAGTCTTGTTTAAATAGACGTCAGTCAAGAAAAGAGAGGAAAGGATGTGTAAGATGAGCCCAGACACAGAAGTGTGTAAGAATTCCAGTATGACTACGGCCCAGCACATAGGACAAAGTGTTTTCTCTAAGATTTTTCCAGATTCTTAGAAAGTACCCTTATTTGGGTTCCCCAACAGCAGAGACATAAGTAAGGACTTGATGATGCTGGTGTTTACCTCCGGATGCTGGTGTTTACCTCAGGAAAAAGAAGTGAGGTGGAGAGAATGAAAAAAGGAAGGGGAAAGGTTAAGGAAAATGTGTGTTATTGAGCTGATTACTTCGTAAGCTCTCTGGATAGCCTCTAAAAAGTCTTGCAAAATGTGTCTCACCATTTTCCCACTGAAGTACAAGTAGGCTAGAAATTCATCTCCCAATTCCCATCACGTTAATGAGAGTTACCTTCTGCTCTCCAGCTTAAACTCACATTTATTTACAGACCATGCGGTTACCTCAGGGCTAAGCAGACTTCTAAGATGTGGGAGCAAACCTTGAGTTAGGAAAGCAAGGGACCAGAAAGCTCCTGAGGTAGTATGTTGGTAACATGCTTGGAATTGTCCATACACCTGCACTGAAATCAGGCATAAGGTGTGGGCAGGCAAGAATCTTCTACAAGGAATTGCATGAACCGCATGTACATCCACGGTTCCAGCTCTTGTAAAGAAGCCTATTATATTAAAAATTGGAAGTGGATACAATGGTTTGTAATAACAATTGGGTGCTACTTTGTAACTCACTCAAAACATCATTATTAATACTGAGCTCTGGTAGCATAGTGGTTACGAATCGGGCTGCAAACCGCAAGGTCAGGAGTTCGAAACTACCAGCTGTTCCGCGGGAGAAAGATGGAGCTTTCTGCTCCCGTAAAGATTTACAGCCTCGGAAACTCTGTACAGGGTCGTATGAGTCGGAACCAACTCCACGGCACACAACAACAACAACAACAATTATGTTGGAGTCCTGGTGTGGCGCTGTGGGTTAATGCAGTGCACTACAAGGTCAGTTTGAACTGAAAAGTTGGCGGTTCAAGCTCACTAGCCACTCTTTGGAAACCCTATTTACAGAACTGCTAAGAATCGGAACCGACTCAACGGCACTTAACAACAACAGTGTTATGTTAAAGATATTTCAGTGCATCTAAAAGTGTTTCTTTAATGCATTTTATGCATAAAAAGGTACACATCTACTAAGTCAAACATTTGACATTAGAGGCAAATTGTACTTAACTGTTCTGGCTTATATACAAATTTGGTGTAAAGAAAGACTGAGGAATGGAACTCATTTATAATCTGGAGGCTGCCTATTTCACAGAGCATATCATGAACATTAAGCAACACATGACTATACGTGAAAATATACAACCAAAATATCCTTCACATTTGAGCTGCTTATAATTCATAAGTCAATATTCATGAAACCGTCCCATTCATACAGATAAATCATAATAATGGTGAAGGCTGTTGGGACTGTGTGAATTTCAGCACGAGAGGATTCACAAGGGGTTGAGGAAGACAAGGGAACTTCATGAGGCATGGAAAGATGGAAAAAAATGTTTGAAAAACAGGATTTTACTCAAATGCAGACACTTAATTCATTTGATATTCTTGGGCAAATATCTTAAACTCATTCCTCCTTATCTTCCTTTTCAGACAAACTGAGATGGAGGTTCTGCCTGTGACAAAGCATTGCTAAAAAGCACAAATAGGACAATGATGAATGAAAATTCACTGGACAAATATAAATCTAGTAGAATATGTATATTTAAAAAAAAAAAAAAGAGCCTAGCATACCAACTCCACAGCACACCACCACTACCAGCATGATTTAGAAGAATTTACTTAATTAAACATCCCCTGATGCCTCTTCTGAATCAGCCTCTGTCAAGGTGCTGAGGATAATTGTACAATGCCATTATATACTGCATAGGTTCTGACTCATAGCAACCCTGTACAGGGTTTCTGAGGAGCAGTTGGTGAAATTGAACCACTAAGCTTGAGGTTAGCAGCCCAGTACATAGCCTACAATGTCACACCAGTACTCCCTGGTGATGCAACTGGTTAACACACTCAGCTACTGACAAAAAGGATAGCAGTTTGGGGCCATCCAGAGATACTTCCAGAGGTGCTTTGGAAGAAAAACCTGATATTCTTCTTCCAAAACCTGAACCATTAAAAATGATATGGAATACAGTTCCATTGTTGCCATGAGTCAGAAAGGGTTTCAAGGAACTCACAAGTCAAAAGGGAAAATATAGATTTAATCAGTAATTATAGCTCAACATGATCAGTGTTCTGATAGAGAAAAGCAGGGGAGGATGTGGAAGCTAAGAGGAAGAGCACTCAACCTAGCCTAGGGTAGAAGGGATAAAGGGATATTTAGGGAAAGCTTCGTTCAGGAGAGTGTCTGATTTTTTCCTTCAAAAACAAGAAAGAGTAACCTAAACAGATAGATGGAGAAAGGTGGTTCAGACAACATGGAAATCTTAAGCAAAGGTAAAAGATTGAGGTGGAGAGAAGGCAGGAGTGCTACACCAATAGGTGGTTGTTGTTAAGTGCCATCTAGTCTGTTCCGACCCATAGAAACTCTATAGGATTTCCAAGAAGCAGCTGTTGGGTTTGAACCACTGACTTTGCAGATCAAACTAACCTTGCAGTACAGTGCTTACCCTATGACATCACACTGTTTGTTTGTTTGTTTAAGGATTTAATATATTGAGTTGTTATTGTTAGGTACCATCGAATCTGTCTTAACTCAGAAAAACTCTATGGACAATAGAACAAAATACTGTCTGAACCTGCGCTGTCACCACAATTGCTATTGTGTTTGAGCACATTGTTGTAGCCACTGTGTCACTCCATCTTGTTGGGGGCCTTCCTTGTTTTCAATGACCGTATGTTTTACCAAGCATAATGTCCTTTTCCACGGACTGGTCCCTGGTTAACATGTACAAAGTACATGAGATGGTCTCACCATCCTCACTTCTAAGGAGCATTCTGTTATACTTCTTCCAAGATGGATTTATTTGTTCTTTTGGCAGTCCATGGTATATTCAGTTTAATTCACCAACACCATAATTTAAATGCATCAATTCTTCTTCCGTCTTCTTTATTCATTGTCTAACTTTCACATGCATATAAAGCAATTGAAAATAGCAAGACTTGGATCAGCCTCACTTTAGTCCTCAAAGTGACAACTTTGCTCTTAAACACTTTTAAGACATTTTTTTTTTGCAGCAGCAGATTTGCCTAATGCAATACATCTTTGATCTCTTGACTGGTACTTCCATGAGTTTACTGTGAATCAAAATAAAATAAAATATCTGACAACTTCAATATGTCCCCATGTATTGTGATGTTATTTAGTGGTCCCATTGCAAAGATTTTCGTCTTCTTTACATTGAGGTTTAATCCATACTGAAAATCATAACCTTCCATCTTCATCAATAAGCATTTTATGTCCTCTTCACTTCCAGCAAGCAATGTTATGTCATTTATATACTTTCTCTTCTCTCATCTCCAGGTCAGCAGGAGTGTATGAAACATGGTTGAAATCAGCCCAATCTTGATGCCATGTTTTCTTCATATGATCCAACTTCTCTGATTATTTGTTCAGCATACAAATTGAATAACTGTGGTGAAAGTATACAACCCTAACACACAGCTTTACTGATATTAAGCCACTCAGATAGTAAACGTTATTCTGTTCTAACAATTGTCTCTTAGTCTATGTACACATTCCTCGTCTGAATCAGGCCTGAACCTCTGCCAGTTTCCTCTCAATGTATTATTGTAGCCGTTTTCATTTTGTTTTGTTTTTTTTAATTATCTTTAGCAAATGTTTACTTGCATGTGATATTAATGGTATTGTCCAATGATTTCCCCATCCCACTAGGTCACCTCTCTTTGTAATGAACACAAATAATGGATCTCTTCCAATCAGTTGGCCAGGCAACTGTCTTCCAAATGTCTTGGCATAGATGAGTGAGTGCCCCCAGTGCTACATCAGGTTGATGAAAAATTTCTGTTTCTTTTCTATTAATTCCTGGAAACTCGTTCTTTCCCAATGCATTCAGTGCACTTTGAACTTCTTCCTTCAATGTTATTTGTCCTTAATCATATTCTACCTGTTGAAATGGTTGCACATTGACCAATTCTTTTTGGTACAGTGACTCTGTGCATCATTCTTTCTATCTTCTTCGTCTTCTTTTTTTTTTTTTAACAATACAACATCAAGTTTATACAAAATAATTGAATAGCAAACTTTTCAAAATCTCAGTTGTAAGCTAATATTAATAAAGAAGACCAACAAAAATGGGGGAGGGAAGAGCATATCTGGGATAGACTTTTTTTTTTAAAGCTGTACAAAAAAGTTTAATGAGAATTTTAAGATCTCATTCTCAAATTAGTTTTTTTGTGTGTGTTTTTGTGTATGTGTGTTTTTTGTTTGTTTGTTTGTTTGTTTTTGGTGAGGGAAGGTGGGGAGATGTACAAGAACACACTCAGGAATATATAATAATTTAAACAACCAAAGGGCACATTCTTCAAGCTTGCCTCCTGACAGCCAGCACTCAGTCCCTCTCTTTACATGAGTCTAGAGTCCTCAGCTGCTCCGTCTCTCCATGTTCTCATCTCTGCATCCATCACTGGTATCACTGCTTCTCTGGATAGGGTAGTGCATTCCGCTTGTTCTCTTCTCCCTTGATGGTCCTAGGGTCTTCTGTTTCTGGACTTTAAGATTAACTACTCTCCAGTTTTGGTTACAGAACTTCTACTTTTACAGTTGTGACAGTAGCAATTAGTCATGAAAACAATTGCTCACTATTGAATCATAAGAATCTTATCCCATCTCTTTTTACCAGACCCATCTAGACAAGATGAAAACTATTCAGTGAGGACTCTATCTCCCCCCGCCCCACACTCTTAAACTAAACTCCCTCTTGAAAACTTGTAAGCCAGTCACTCTGTGCCTTTATTGCCCCCTCATTTTAGGTAGCTAATGTCTGAGTTACCCGTCCCTATCTACCCTGTGTACAGAAGGGATAGGATTGACACTTGCTATGAAAACTCTTTACTTCTCAGTTGGTATTTTGAGGTACTACATCTATAAGTATAGGTCAAGTTCATCAAATTGTAGCAATTTACACTATTTCCTTTATCAAAAATTGTTTTTTTATCTTCCTCTAGTTGAGTTCTGATTACCAAGCCATCGAGGGAACTATCTGCAAATTTGGGTGTTCTTGTGCATCTCCCCTCACTTCATATCAGCTGGATTCTTCACTCTCAGCTCTATTCCTCTGTGTCTATGTCCTTGTCCATGGGCTCAGGAGTCCCCAGGTCTCACCACACTTTGGACACCACTCTTCTCTCTCTCATCTCCAGGTCAACAGGAGTCTATGAAATATGGTTGAACTCAGCCCATTTATTCATTGCTGCCTTTCCCCCTCTTCCACTCACCAGTAGACCAATGTGGTTGCCAGCAAGTTTACGTGCCTGCTCATGTGCTCCCTTTGAGCTTCAGTCTTGAAATGGGATTTGTTCTGAAGGTACTTGATTGCTTGCCTTGATGGCTTCCCAGTGAACAACTTGCTTATTCTTTGTTATGGCCTTCTACCTTCTTTTGATGCTTTCTACATCATTCATTATTTTGTCCATGTTGTTGTTGTTGTTGTTAAGTGCCATTGAGTCGGTTCTACCCCATAGCGACCCTGCATAGGGTTTCCGAGGAGCAGCTGGTGAGCTTGAACCACCGACTTTGCAGTTCAAATAGCTTTGCAGTATGTCGCATTAGCCCACATCGCCATACCAGGGCTCCATTTTGTCCATAGAATCCTTCAATATTGCAAGTTGAGACTTAAATTTTTCTTCAGTTCTTTCATCTTGAAAGTGCTGAGTGTGTTCTTCCCTTTTGGTTTTCTTTGCACATTGCATTATAATATTTGATTTATATTCCTTGAAATTTTCTATTCAGTTCTTCTACCTCCTCATTTCTTCCATTTGCCTTAGCATCTTCATGCTTAAGAGCAAGTTTCAGAGTCTCTTCTGACACCTATTTTGGTTTTTACCTTCTTCCTTGATTTCTTAATGACATTTTGCTTTCTTTGTGATGTCTTTTTTGTCATCCCCCAACTCTTCTGATTTTTGGTCATTACTGTCTGTTGCATCAAATGTCTTCATGAGATGATCTATAAATTCAGGTGGGATATGTTCCAGGTCATATTTTGGCTCTCTTGGATTAAAATTTTTTTTTTTTCTGAAGCTTCAGCTTTAACTTGTATATGAGCAATTGATGGTCTGCTCCACAGTCTGCCCCTGGCCTTGTTTTGACTGATGATATGAAGTTTTTCCACCATCTTTCCCCACAGATGTAGTCAATTTGATTTGTGTATATTCCAGCTGGTGAGATTCACATTTATAGTTGTCTTTTATGTTGTTAAAAAAGGTATTTGCAGTGAAGAAGTCATTGCTTTTGCAAAATTTTCTCTTGCCATCTCCAGCATCGTTTCTATCACCAAAGCCATACTTTACATCTACTGATCCTTCCTCTTTGTTTCCAACTTCTACATTCCATTAACCAGTCATTATCAGTGCATCTTGATTGCATGTTTGGTCAATTTCTCACTGTATGGTGATTAGATTAAAGGTAAACAGGAATATCAGTGAACTGTGCAGTAAATAATATAGACAAGTATATGTGGCCAATTGTAGGTTCTCATCAAATTATCATTTGAAAGTTTGACAAACACATTTATATAGAACTGTACTGTTCAGTACTGTACTATTCCATTTAAATTTTAAATAAACTTTTTAAATCAGTTACTTAGTGGGACTAGACAAATTTCAAAAGTTCGATATCCACATATGGCTCTAATGGCTAGCATGTTGGACAATTTAAGTATAAAACATCTTTATTTCTGCAGAAATTTCTGTTGGACAGCATTAGTAGACAAATGCCAGCTGGGAAGATAAGAAGCAATGACTGGAACATCAGCTTCCTGTCAGAACCACATTCTCCTGTGTGTCAGTTCCTCCTCAGAAAACAGTGCCAAAGAGAGAATGGGCTCCTTCACTCCTGCTGGAATCTTCAGAGAGTTCCCTTTTGTTGTGTGAAATAGCACAGCATGAGAATTGGAGTAGAAATGCCCCCCATGTGGACACCCCTGGGAGTTGGTTTCCCAAGCTGTCAGTCACTCAATATGTCCCTGGTGACTTCTGGAGGGACCTCTTGTGGCATCTGTCTCCACAGACATCCTACTGTCACCCATCCATTTCAGAGTCAGGTAAATGATTTTATTTTTTCTTGAAACAAATACACCCTGCAGGATCCACCCACTCCTATTGTAAACATTTATTAAAATTATATCCTCCCTGTGCCTGAAACTGACTTAAATGTTGTGTGGAATGAGACACATCATCAAATTATTAGCACATTTCTTACATACACTATCTCATTTAATTCTCAAAGCATCTTTGTAAAATTCACATTAATATATCTTCTTGTATGGAAGATGAAATGGAGGTTCAGAGAGGTTAAGTGACTTACACAAAAATCAGAATGTAACACAGACAGGGAAGACTAGAATGATGCGAAAAAATCCATCTGTGTCATCTCCTGCAATTTTCACAACAATCCTCTTTGTTAGACTTGTTACAGATTAATAAAATAGTAGATCCAGGGTCACAAACTACTAAGAAACAGAGCCAATGTTCAAACATCAGTGAGATTACAACCCAGATCTTTCTATTCAAGTTCGGTACATTTCCTATTACACTTCAAGATTGTCTCAGAATTTATTCCAGATTCTTTGATCAAAATACCATGCCTTTGAAGTTTACATAATAATTTGCAAGAAAAGCTTAACACAGACAAATTCAGTCTATAATTAATTTCCAAAACTGCGGTAAAAGCAGCCGTATAGGCATGCGCACATAAATTGCAGACGCAGTAGGAAGTGCTGGAAGAAGTGACCTTTGAGCTGAATCCTAAAGGATGAGAGGATCAGGCAGATGTAGAACTGGGTGCGAAGAGGAAAAAGGAAAAAACTTGTCATTTATATTTCTGTTCTGTTTGTATTAGTTGGGCCTATGTCTTTTCTTTTATGACTTCTAGATTTTAAAAAAGTGGGGGAGGGGAGGGATTCAGACTCTAAGGCTTCAAACGATAGGAGATGCATATTCAACTATTTTTTTCATTGTTGTGTTGTTGTTGTTATGTGCCTTGGAGTTGGTTCCGACTCATAGCAACCCTGTACAGGGTTTCCAAGGCTGTAAATTTTTACGGGAGCAGAAAGCCTCATCTTTCTCCCGCAGAACAACTGGTAGTTTCGAACTGTTGACCTTAAGGTTCACAGCCCGATTCGTAACCACTATACTACCAGAGCTCCTATATGGTTATCCTATTGTCCATTCAGTTGCTATTGAATATCAGTCCAATACCCATTATCTCCTCATAGATTTGAAGCGCCTTCTTAATAACATACTGAATTGTGGCATGCATTTATGTTTATCTATAAATTTGTGTACATAAATAATTTATAGATATATTAATGGAAAGGATTAGAGAGTCCAGGAATCAACACAAATGCATGCCACAATTTAGTGTATTATCAACCTGTATTAAGGAGCTCTGGTAGTGTAGTGGTTACGGATCGGGCTGCAAACCTTAAGGTCAGCAGTTTGAAACTTCGAGCTGTTCCGTGGGAGAAAAATGAGGCTTTCTGCTCCGGTAAAGATTTACAGCCTCGGAAACCCAGTACAGAGTGGCTATGAGTCGGAACCGACTCCACGGCACATAACCACCATCAGCCTGTATTAATTATTAAAGTATTATGTTGTAATATCTCATAGAACCAGTCCCACTTATTATTTTATGACTCATAAATGTCTTGATTATACTTTTATTTTACCATAAAAAATTTAGAATCAACTTGCCTTGTTGCAAAAAATAAAAAGTCCTGTTGGTACTTTTTTTCCTTAGAATTTTAGTCAAATATTTGGATTACCTTAAATAGAACTGACATCTTTATAATACTAGTTTTCCTATTCAAATGTATAGTATTTCTTTCAATTTGTGTAGATCTTCTATTATATCCTTTAGTATAGTTGACAAATTAAAAAAAAAAAAAAAAGAGTGGTCAATTTACACCTATATGTTGTTAAGTACTGTTGAGTCAGTTCCAACTGATAGTAAACCTATATGGTTTCCAAGGAGGATTTTCCAAGGTGGATTTGAATTACTGATCTTGTGGTTAACAGCCCAATGTTTATCCTATAGCATCACACCAGCAACCTAAACCCACATGGTGATGGTAGTGATTGTGTGCCATCAAATTGATTTCGATTCATAGAGCCTCTATATGTGGTTTTTGATGCTGTAAATCTTTAAAAGAGCAGAAGCCTCCTCTTTCTACCATGGAACAGTCGGTAGATTTGAAGTAGCTGACCTTACAGTTAGCAGTCCAACTTGTAACCCATTATGCTACCAGGGCGCCTTCTAACTCCACATAGACAATAACGTTAAATGTAAAAGATACGAATCTATACTGCTCAATGGAAATGTGAGCTACAAGTGCAAGGCACATTTATAATTTAAAATTTTGTAGTAGCCAAATTTTATAAAGTAAAATGGAACAAGCAAAATTAATTTTAATAATACATTTTAACCAAAATTATCCAAAATGCAATTATTTTAAACTGTAAGCAATATAGAAAATATTAATAAAATATTTTATGTCCTTATTTTCACTATCTTTGAAATCTGGTGTGTGTTTTATACTTATAACACATTTCACTCTGAACTAGCCAAATTTTAAGTTCTTAACAAATACAGGTGACTACCAAATTGAACAACATAGGTTAAAACACCCTAGTTAAAAGGCAAAGATTGACTGATCAGATTTAGAAAATAAAACAAGACTCAAATCTATGCTATATGTAAGAAATCCACTATCAAGATAAAGACATAAATAAATTTAAAATAAAAGAATGAAAAATAGCCTGTGGTGAAATTAGTTTCTTTTGCCTTGGTTCTTCAGTAAAAACCATTTGGGAGATTTTTGTCCTAAGGCCCAAACTAGATCTTTTTCCTGGTTTTTTTGAATAGCAGCTTGGGCATAAGGGGAACTCTCAAGTTGTTTTCTACCCCAGAGGGTTTGTTTCTCTTGTACAGGATTTCTTAGTCTGATTGGCCTTTCCTGGGTGACTTACAATCAACTTGGTGGTTCATTACATTTGTCTAGTACTAGGGTACAGTCTGCCCTGTGATTGGTCTATTTTATTCACCTTAACTGGATTGATCAGTTTACTAGTCAGAAAGGTGGTGTGTAATGCCACCCAATATGACTGGGTGACTTGTGATGCACGGAGAAAATTGATTGGTTTGTGTTCCTGCTGGGAGGACCATGCCTTAAAATTCACAAGAATTTTGCTTATATAAGCAGCCAACCCCACAGAGGTTGAAAGAAAGAGAAAGAAAGAGTGGAACTTCCTAAAAGTACAGGTCAAAGACTAATATTGAAGGCAGAGAGAGGTCCTGAAAGGACCCAGTGGCCAAGTGGCCGAGAGGAAGGTTTCAGAGGGACTGCATGTCAGAGATATAAACTACGCCAGTTAGCAGTGGTGGTGGTTATGTGCTGTGGAGTCAGTTCTGACCCATAGAGACCGTGTATGGGGTTTCAGAGGCTGTAAATCTTCATGTGAGCAGAAAGCCACATCTTTCTCCCACCAAGCAGCTGGTAGTTTCAACTGCTGATCTTAAGATTCGCAGCCTGATTTGTAACCACTACGCTGCCAGCACTCCTTAGTTAGCACTGGAGAGGCCTATATAGCTCAGAAGGGACTTGCATATCCAAAAAGAGGTTGTTGTTGTTGTTAGGTGCCATCGAGTCAGTAGCAACCCATAGCGATCTTATGCATAGCAGAATGAAACACTGCCCGATCCAGGGCAAACCTCACCACTGTTGCCATGCTTGAGTCCATCGATGCTGCCACTTGGCCAATCCATCTCATTGGGAGTCTTCCTCTTTTTCTCTGACCCTACTCCACCTTACCAAACATGATATCCTTCTACAGTGACTGATCCCTCCGGACAATATGTCTGAAGTATGAGAGATGAAATTTGGCCATGTTGAC
>NW_006408544.1:13735830-13738843 GCF_000296735.1 Chrysochloris asiatica
CTGGTGAGGTCCATGTGTATAGTCGTCTCTTATGCTGTCTAAAGAAGGTATTTTTAAATGAACAAATCATTGGTTTTGCAGAATTCTATCATGTGTTCTCCAGCATCATTTCTATCACCGAGGCCATATTTTCCAACTACAGATCCTTCTTCTTTGCTCCCAACCTTTACATTCCAATCATCAGTAATGATCAATACATCTTGATTGCATGTTTGATCAATTTCAGATTGAAGAAATTGGTAGAATTCTTCTATTTCTTCCTCACTGGCTTTAGTGGTTGGTATGGCAATTTGAATAATAGTAATATTAACTGGGCTTCTCTGTAGGCACATGGATATTATCGTATCACAGACAGCATTGTACCTCATGACTGATCTGGATATGTTCTTTTTACAGTGAATGCAATACCATTCCTCTTCAATTTGGCATTCCCGGTATAGTAAACCATGTGGTTGTCAGATTCAAAATGGCCAACACCAGTCTGTTTCAGCTCACAAATGCCTAAGATATTGATGTTTATGTGTTCCATTTCATTCTTGTCAACTTGCAGTTTTCCGAGATTCATACTTCTTACATTCCGTGTTCTGATTTTCAATGGATGTTACAGCTGTTTCTCTTCATTCTGAGTTGTGCCCATCAGCAAATGATGGTTCCATGGGCTTTTCTGCCACAGGCTTTACTCCATTCATGTCATCATCATGATCAACTCTACTTTGAGGAGGCAACTCTTTCCCAGTTGCATTTTGAGTGCCTTCCAACCTGATGAGTTCATTTTCCGGCACTATATCTGACAGTTTTTCTCTGCTATTCATAAGGGTTTCAGTGACTAAATATTCAGAAGTAGTTCGTCATTCTTTCTTCCTAGTCTGTCTACGTCTGGAAGCTCATCTGAATCGTCTCCACCATGGGTGACCCTGCTGGTATTTAAAATACCAGTAGCATAGCTTTCAGAATCACAGCAACTCACAAGGCACCACAGTATAACAAACTGGCCGACGAGGTACACCAAGCTAACAGGGGGCAAGTATGCACACCTGGGTGGGATCCAGCACACATGGCTGAGGGGGACCTGCTTGCACAGCAGAGAAGGGGCCTCCTACCATGACTGAGAGGCCTGCTAATATGGCTGAGAGTTAGAGAGTAGCTAACAGATCTGTCCTGGTTGAAAGCTGCCCTGCACTCTCCATCTCTACTTTCAGAACAGCACTATGTGCTTACTGACATTGATGCTGAGTCGTTCCAACCAAATTGATCCTGATCCTGCTCCTGATCCTGGTCCCGTGTTTTAGTCTGCTATTTCCTTAATAAATCACATAACTGTGAGCATGGTCTATGAGTTCTGTGTGGCCATTGCAATGAATTATCAAACCTAGCAGAGCAGTATAAAGTGCTATGGGGAACAGGTAGTGTCAGAAATGGTGAAGAAGTTGACTAGTGGAGGTATATCTAAACCTCACCTCAGAGGAACCAGATTTGTGCTGACATGGATTTCTTTTCCTACATGAATTTAGGAAATTCCTTACACTCTCTTGAAAACATTGAACTGACTAAAATTAATTTCAAAGTCGACTTTAGATGTTTAAAATTTTTTTAAAGATTACCAAAGTTAAAAAGGGACATTAAAATTTTTAGGGGATCTTTACATCAAGAAAAGTATAATTGTAAAACTTCCCATAATGAAAACTCCAGGTGGCCTAAATGACTTAATTAACCTATAATTCACTGGTGAATTATACCAAGTAATTAAGATAGAAATAATACCAATCCAAAGCAAATTCTTTCAGAAAATATAAAAGGAAGAAACACTTCCTACTCACTTTAAGAAGCCAGCACTCTGCTGACTCCAAAACAAGGGCATTACAAGAAAACTACATTATCATAAGCTTCATAAGCATAGACTTGGATGTTTTTAACAAAATATTACCAAATCAAATAAAGTTATATATAACCTGACACTACATCATAACCAATCCCAGTATATAAGATTGATTGAATATTTTAAATTCAATAAATAAAATTCACCTTATCAACTTAAAAAATTAAAAAAAAAATCATATGGTCATTTCAGTAGATGCATACGAAGCATTTGACATAATTAAACATCATTAATGTTAGAAACTCACAGGAAGCTAGAATTTAAGGTGATTTCTTCAACTTATTAAAGAAAATTTATGAGAAATTTATTAGCTATCATTGTTGGTAAGTGCTGTTGATCTGGTTCCTACTCATAGCAAACCTGTAAAGAGCTTCCGAGGAGAGACTGATGAATTTGAACTGCCAGCCTTGTAGTTTAAACTGACCTTGAGGTCAAGTGCTTATCCTACAGTGCCACACCAGGACTTCACTTAATGGTAAAAGACTGGTTGTTTTCCCAGGATTTAGACACAAGGAAAGGATATCTATGTTCATCACTTAGATTCAGCATTGTAATGGAATACATGGTCCTACCTAGTAGAATTATTATAACAAAATGTTCAAAGATCAGGAATCAGAAAACCAAAAAGGAAGAACATGTTCAGCATTTCTCAAGCGGGGGGGACTGAAGAAAAAATTCAAACTTCTACTTTCATTATTGAAAGATTCACTGGGCAAATTATGGAATGATGCAGAAAGTATCAAGAGATGATGGAAGGAGTACACAGAGTCACTATATCACTATACCAAAAGGAAATGGTTAATGTTCAACCATTTCAAGAGTTAGCATATGATCAAGAACCAGATACTAAAGGAGGAAGTCTAAGGTGCTTTGAAGGAATTGGCAAAGAACAAGGCACCAGGAATTGATGGAATGAAAATTGAAATCTTTCAAGAAAGTGAGGTGGCACTGGAAGCACTCACTCATCTCTGCCAAGAAATTTGTAAAACAACTATCTGGCCGACTGATTGGAAGAGATCTATATTTGTGCCCATTCCAAAGAGAGGTGACTCAACAGAATGAGGAAATCATCAGACAATCTCTTTGATATCCCATGTGAGTAAAGTTTTGCTAAAGGTAATAAAGAAATGGCTACAA
>NW_006408544.1:13739943-13748317 GCF_000296735.1 Chrysochloris asiatica
CAAGTGGCAACAGTAGTGAGGTTGGCCCAGTATAGGGCAGTGTTTAGTTCTGCTGTGCATAGGGTCGCTATGGGTCAGTATCGACTCAATGGCATCTAACAACAGCAATAACAACCTAGTAGAATAACATAAGGAAATGATCAAATATAATTCACATGCATTGTAAAGTCAATTTCATTTTTATTTACTAGAAATAAAAAAACAAAATTTAATTTAAATGAAAATTGAGATATTAAAATTAAAACAATGCCATTTCCAGCATCATAAAATAAAAATAATTTTTTTTAAAAGTATGTGCAAGACTTGCATATGGAAAGCTATAAATAATTTCGGAGAGAAATGAAAGATTTAAGTAACTGAAGATAGAAATGCCTTATTAGAGTCCTGGTGTGGCACTGTAGGATAAGATCAATTTGAACCACAAGGTCAGCAGTTCATTCCACCAGCTGCTCCTTGGAAACCCTATACAGGGTCATTATGAGTCAGAACTGACTAAAGTGCACTGAACAACAACAACATGCCTTGTTTATCGTAAAGAAAACTCAGTATTACTGAGGTGTTAATTGTCGCCTAATTTGTCTATAACCACAGTCCAATACAGTAGTCACAAGTCATTAATAGATATTTAAATTTAAATAATTTAAATTAAATTAAAATGTAAAAGGTGTTCCTTGGGTACACTCAAATTCCAAATTCTCAATAGCCACATATTGTTAGTGGCTACTATATTGGACTAATAAATACCATCAAGATAAATGGGGGAAAGATTGAAATTGTCAAAGACTTCTTTTTACTTCCATCAACCACTGATGCTCATGGAAGCAGAAGTCAACAACTCACAAGACCTCTTTAAAATGTTCAAGAGCAAAGCTGTTAGTTTGAGGATTAGGTGCACCTGATCCAAATCGTGGTATTTTCAATAGCCTTATATGTGTGGGAAAGTTGGACAGTGAATAAGGAAGACCATAGACAAATTGATCCATTTGAGTAATGGTGTTGGAGGAGATTATTAAAAGTACCTTGGACTGCCAGAAGAACAAACAAATCTGTGTTGGAAGAAGTACACCAGAATTCTCCTGAGAAGCTGGGATGGCCAGAATTCATCTCTCATACTTCAGACATACTATCAGCAGGGGCCAGTCCCTGGAGAAGGACATCATGCTTGACAAATTGGAGGGTTGACATAAAAGAGGAAGACCACAATGAAATGGGTTGGCACAGTGTTAGCAGCACTGGGCTTAAGCGTAGCAATGATTGTGAGCTTGGCACAAGACCAGGCAGTGTTTCGTTCTGTTGTGCATAGGTCACTATGAGTTGGTACTGATTCAATGGCACCTAACAACACCAATAGATGTAAAATATCTCCATTATTGCAGAGTTTTATTAGAGACAAAACTATTCTATAATTTCAATGCACCCTCAATAAAACTCTGTATTTTTAAATAAGTAAGTAATTTTAAAATGTATGTGGAAATGTGAAGACTCTAGGAGAGTTGAAACAAATTGAAATATGAATAAACTTGCAACAGCAGAGTTTGCAACCCTCAGAGTTCTGAATCCTTTACAACCAAATGAGTCACATGCCTATGAAGTTGGCGCTGGCTCAGGTAAAAATCAGGGTTCTCTTATCAATGAAAAGGAGGAGGACAAATATTAAGATTTAACTGTGGTGGTAAAGGATAAAGCACTGGACCACAAGGTTTGTTTGTTTGAACTGCATCATCTGTGGTTATAATCCATCAACCACTACTCAGGAACCCTATAAAAGGGTCACTATGAGTCAGAACTAACTTGATGACACTTAACAACAACAATATTTGCATTGTTTAATTTAATAATTTCTACCTTGATGGGGTTTTTTTTCTTTCTTATTTCTACAAGTATACTCTGTCCCTGTTTTTAAGTTCCTAAACTAAACACTTGTTAAGTCTCACTGAGTAGGTTTTGACTCCTGTTGTTATTAGGTGCCTTCAAGTCAGTTCCAACTCTTAGTGACCCTATGTACAACAGAATTAAACACTGCATGGTCTTATATCATCCTCACAATTGTTGTGATGTAAGCACCCATTGTTGCAGCCAGTGTGTCAATCTGTCTCCTTGGAGATATACCTTTTTATTTGCTGATCCTCTTCTTTTCCAAACATCATGTCCTTCTCCAGGGAGCAGTCCCCTTGTACTTCATGTCTGAAGTACAAGAAATGAAGTCTCACTATCCTGGCTTCTTAGAAGCATTCTGGCTGTACTTCTTCAAAGTCAGATTTATTTGTTCTTCTGGCAGTCCATGGTACTTTCAGTATTCTTCTCCAACACTATAATTCAAATGCATCGATTCTTATAGGGTCTTCCTTATTCATTGCCCAACTTTCACATGCATATGAGGTGATTGAAAATACCATGGCTTGGTCAAATGTAACTTAATCCTCACATAAGTGACATCTTTGCTCTCTCTAACACTTTAAAGAGTTCTTTTGTAGCAGATTTGCCTAATGCAATACGTCATTTGATTTATTGACAGCTGCTTTCCTGAGAGATGATTGTGGATCCAATCAAAATGAACTTCTAACTCATATTGACCCTGTATAGGATTTCTGAGACTGTACATTTTTGTGAGAGCAGAAAACCTTATTTTCCAGAGCAGCTGCATCTTTTTTCTGCAGATCAGCTGATGGGCTCCAACCACTGACCTTGTCATCAATCTGGTGCTCAGAGCTAACCATTTTATTTTTTTAGGAAAGATACAGTTTATAGTTTCTTTCATAGACTTATGAGTTAAGTATTATTTTGATTTTGCAAATGAGAAGACTGAGTACAGAGAGGCTGAATAATATGCTCTATCACAAAAAGCTAGCAATTGGCAGACTTGGAAATGAACCCAGGGGTTATGAACCCAGCTAGTCTCTGGACCCCATACTCCTAACTACTACAGTATACTACCACTCTGCATGTATGGACATTTTAATTGCTATCACTTGATTGTTTGTGAGGTTATCACTTGGATAGGAGCCCTTGTAGCACTATAGGATAAGCACTGGACTTCTAACCCCAAGATGAAACTTTCTGCTCCCTGCTTCCTTAAAGATTTACAGCCTCAGATACCCTGTACAGGATAGCTATAAGTTGGAATCAACTCGATGCACCTAACAATAACAAGATCACTTGGATTGTAATTTATTTTCTTATATTTCTTTCCAGTTGTGGAGAGATATCAAATTTAAATTGGGCAAGACTAAATTATAATTTTTAGGAATATACATTTGGATGATAAACTATAAATAAACAGAGAAAACTGATGGTTATAAAAATCAGGTAAGGAGGGAGCTGGGATTAGGACAGGGTACAGGAAGAGACTTTGGGGGCAGCTGGGGAGGCTCAATTTATTGACCTGTTATAAGGATGGTTGCCTAGTAAGAACTCATTAAGGAAGAGTGCTTGCCACCAGGAAAGAACATAAGGAGGGAATCAGATTTGTGGAGTAGAGGGGAGAGGAGAAATTACCCTTTTGTTTGTACTGTGGAGGTACTGAGGGCTCAGTGCCAGACTAAAACAATAAAGCAATTATAATAATTAAAAAAAAACAAAAACCTGGTGAGCAGTATAAATTTTCTGTATACCTATGTTGTATTTTATTTCATAACAAATGTATTTTTAAGGACTCTTGGTGTGGTGCTGTAGGATCAGCACTGGAATGCCAGTCACAGGTCGGCAGTTGAATCCCACCATCTGCTCCAGAAATTCTGTAAAGGTTTGATGACAATTCTTTAATTTGGGTGAGATTAGCAGAACAGAGTAGGCTAAGGAAAGGCGGAACTCATGGACTGCCTAGTATTCAGGAACTCCTGTGGAAACGAAACTAGAGAATTCTTTATTCCAATACATAAATTAATTTTTTTAATTGAGATCATACACTATGCATTGTTTATGCCTTGATTTCATTACTTAATGTTACTTTGTGAGGATTTTCTCATGTCATATTAAACAACATTCTTTGAAAACAAATTCCTGTTGCCACACAATCACGTTAGGAATGCATCATAACTAATTCAGCCACTCCCTTTTTGAATATTTAGGTCAAGTCCCATTTTTTTCTTCTATTATAAATACAGTAATACTACAAGAACAACCTTGTATATATATCTTTGATCATTGTCTCTGTTCATTTCCTTACTTCAGAGTCTAGACATGGGGTCACTGGGTGAGAGAGAATGAACTTTCCAAGGCTCTTGAAGCATATTGGCAAATTGTCCTCCCAAAAGACCATGTCCCTTTATGCTCCCACTGGCAGAGTGTGCAAGTGCCTGTCACATGATACCTTTGCCCACATTCTGACTGAGATATTTAGGAGAGAAATGTTTTACTCAATTATCCAGGGCACATGAACTGATAGAGCTTAACCATCTGCCGAGAAGAAATTTGAGAACTTTGGACTTAATGTGGAAAGCTGACTGTACTTGTCACAGATGGGGCACCTGCAACAAAGGGATGACATATTTTCAATATTTTATTTCCATCAGGAGACAGAGATTGTGCACCCCAGACTTCAGACTTGAAGCCACTCTCAGGAAGATGTTGTATGGTGTGCTAAGGTCTTTAATGATTTGATGGAGCTGCAGGTTAAGATTTCCATGTTTCTTCATGCTCATATCCTTAACTGGAACTTGGTTATTGGATATTTGGAAGAACACAAAGTAGCTACAGAAATATATTTTAACATCACCCATTGGCTTGATTACTTAAACTTACAGAAGAACTCAAATAGAAGTCTTCTGAAGCTAAAGGGCTCTGAGATACCCATGGTGCTAGATCCCTCAGTGTCATTAAGATTAGACTTTCTTACTAATATGACCAAATATCTGAACACATTTAATTTGAAATGGCAGGGAATAAAACTAAACTGTTTTCTAATCTGTTCTAGGAAGTGAAGACATTTAGACTGAACAGGAGGCTTCAAAATCTCATTTTCCAATGCTCAAAAAAATAACAAAATTATAAGTCATAGTGTTATATAGTAGAAATGGAGTAACTGTTTCAGAAGAGATTCACAGATTGTGATGACAATGAATCTGAGTTTCCAGAATTGCTTTGGAATGATAGCCTTAGGATGTGTCCAAATTAATAAACATCTCTTCTATTAGCTTTGAGAGGAAATGATTGATATGAAAATTAACTATATCCATTGAAGAATTATGTGATCTATGAAATGTTATAAAAATGTATATGAATCCCTGGAAATTTCTGACCATGTAATAAAACAATAGGCCTTTTTCTTAAGCAAAATATACAAAAAGAAAGCTGAATATCATTGTCAGTGTTATAAATTTAGAATTATAATTATATTCTCTGATTTTATACAGAAATGTGTTTTCCAGAATAACTCTGTCTTATAAAAATGCATATCCTCACGGAGTTAACCAAAATAGATCAATGACTAATATTAGGCCTAAAACTATGTTCTTTTGTTTGAATTAATAAGTGTGATTAATTTTTTCCAAAGCATTTTTATTATACCTTAAAAATCTATATTTTTAAATAATCCAAAAGTTTCACATTCTATCATCGTGTTATGGAGTAAATACTATAAGTAAAAGCACAGGCTTTAGGGTCTGATAAGTCTGGGTACAACTCTTGGCTCTGTCACCTAATAAGTTGCAGGACTTTGGCCAAACCCTTAAATACTCTAAGCTTTAACTAAACCATATCTCATGGAGCTCAAGGATACAGTCTACATACAGTGCTTATAATTAAAAGCACACAGTCCTCACTGCTTCCAAGTCAACTTCTCTCATCCAAAACATCATCTCTTCTTGTCAAATGACTGCCATTATCTCCTAACTGACCCTTGCATCCATTCTTGCCATACTACAGTAAATAAACTCCTTCCGCAGCAAGAATGATCTTTTAAAAACAGAAGCCAGCTTATGTCACATCACTCCTTAAAATGTCTCAGTGCACTTAGATTAAAATCCAAACTTCTGTCCTCAGCCTTCCAGGTCCTACATGACCAGGTTCGGCCTGCCTGTGACTTCACCTTCTAATGTGCTCCTCCTCAATGACCTTCTCCAGCCACAAAGACCTCGTAATTGTTTCTCAAACACCTCAACCTTGTACTGTCTTTGCTATTCCTTCTGCTTGGAATGACCTTCCTTCATGAATCTTTGTATTACATTGTTCTTTCACTTCACTCAGGTCTCTTCTCAAATGTTGCCTCCTCAGAGAAACCTTCTGTGACTACTCAACCAAAACATCTCCTACCTCTCATGAGTATCTGTCATATTACTTTACTTTATTTTCTTCACTATCTAAATAAAAAATATAGGCAGTCCTCCTCCTAGTGTGCTCTATGAAAGCAGAAACCTATGTTGTGTCCTACTCTCTTCCCAGCAGCTAGGATGGCAACTGACACAAGCAGGTACTTAATTAATACTTTTTAATGAATGATTGACTAAATGATTGAACACACATTGTAATTGTTTGTTTTTACAGGTATTTGGGGAGTACAGAGAAAGCATACCTACTCCAAACTTGTAGTTAAAATAGATATGCTCAAAGAAGACCTCCTAAAGGAAGGTAAAATGTGACACCAGGTAAGGAAATCCGTAAGAGCTGGGTAGGGACAGAGAGTGAGCAAACCAGAGCTTGAAAATTCAGGAAACTTGAAGTGATCTGGGATGACTTAACAATACAACGAACCAGAGAAAATGGCCTTTATGTAGTTATATGCATAGTCTTTGAAGGCCTATAAATGATTTCAGCCTCAAAAAGGCTAAAAATATCCTCTTTTTACTTTCTAAATTCATCCAAAGGTGATCAAAATCTTCTGGACTTTCCTCCCAGTAGAATTTCCAGTGACACAGGAAGTGAAAAACATTTACTGGGGGAGTCCTCCTCTTTAAAATCCCTTATGTATGCCCTGTCTACCTCCCTCCCATCTCTATCCTCCAAATAAAATTTGGAAGAGACTCAGGCAAATATCCACCAGGACATCAAACAAAATCCTTAATTATAAGCCAGTTTCTCTGATGGGATTAGAGACAGCGTCTGTCTGGTGAGTTCATCTCACAGTAGTATTATTTAATAATATCCAATAATTGATGTTGTTGCTGAGCATGTTTTGGCAGCTGCTTTAAGTTGTATTTCCCCTTTCTCACTCACAATAAACTGATTGCAAAAGATATATGTCATATATATATATATATATGATTTTAATGCTTCTACAATTAATTTAAGAGGAACATGCCTTCCGTATATATGGAGAGGGTATGTGTTTTTTGCAGTGGGTAAAATGGCCCAAACAACAACAACAACAAAACATATTCATGCCCCAAGGAGTTTGTAATCCAGAAGCAAGAATGGGCATGCTATAGAACACAGAAGAACAATACCCACACAATGCAGGCAGATGGAGCGGCATATGGCCACCGCAGCTGGAATGTTTTGTGAATAATTCCCAAACCATTGCTGGTCTTTGAACACTTCCCCAGTTCAAAGCAAAGAACATCATCTATTATCAGCCAACTCTGAAAAGCCAAATGAGATGTTTAAAGTGGCCTTGAATAAAGGTCATATTTCTAACATCTACAGAACTAAAATATAAAGCTTTCTATTGAGCAGTAAACTATTGCTGTGCACACTAAAATTCACCCTTGCCTTAGGTTTCTAAGACTGCTATAGCAGAAATATCATAAGTGAAGGGCTTTAACAAACAGAAATGTATTCTCTCACATTTTAGGTTGCTGGAAACCCAAATTCAGGGTGCCAAACCGTGGGGAAGGCTTTCTCTCTTTGTTGGTTCTGGGGTAAGGTCCTTGTCTCTTTTCAGCATCTGTGGGCCTAGCATACCTTGGAGATCTGCATGTGTTTTAGCATTAGTCTTTGCCTGGGTCTAGACCCCAGGTACAAAGGACACATTTGACTCTTGGCTCTTCTTTCTTGGTGATAGTCAGATCCCTCTCTCTCTGTTCATGTCTCTCTCCTTTTATCTCTTGAAGATAAAAGGTGATACAGGGAAAACCCTCCAGAAAACATCCCTTACATTGGATTAAGGAGGTGACCTAATTAAGGGTATTGCATCCCACTCTAATCCTCTTACATCACATCATGAAGAATGACTATGTCATTTCAGAACTGTCAAATTATATTATTAAATAACTGCCAAACCACTAACAATCATGGTTCAGCCAAGTTGGCACATATTTTGGGAGGGATACAGTTCAAGCCATAACAACTCTCAGTGGAAGAGACTACACCCTTGTTGTCAAAAACAAATATGATTAATTAACTTCCTGATAAAATGAAGAAAAATGTGGCATCAGGATTGGAGGAAGACTCATTAACAACCTGTGATATGCTGATGATACAACCTTGCTTGCTGAAAGTG